>NW_006300377.1:5462434-5475317 GCF_000327345.1 Myotis davidii | reverse complement strand
CAGAGAAGAAGGGAGAGGGATAGAGAGTTAGAAACATCGATGAGAGAGAAACATCGATCAGCTGCCTCCTGCACACTCCCTACTGGGGATGTGCCCGCAACCAAGGTACATGCCCTTGACTGGAATTGAACCTGGGACCCTTGAGTCCACAGGCTGATGCTCTATCCACTGAGCCAAACCAGTTAAGGCTGAGTCCCCATCTTTTGATTGAGCCCATCCCTAGAGAGTCCCTAGCTCTGAGCCTCTGTCCCCTTATTAAGTCCAGGTCCCCCTCCCAGAGCCCTCAAGCCACCTTTGCACCTGTGGAGAGGGCTGTCTAGGCCCCATTGCTCAAAGAACTGCTATTGAGAGAGGAAGTGCTGATTTGCATTCATTTGCATGGAAGCATTTAATATTCAAATGTCCTTGCTTGGGCAGATAAGAAATGGCTGCTAGTATGCATGCTTTTTAGTGAGGAAAACAGGCAAACCCTCTTCTCTCCCCAGCTCCTCTGTTTGGAGCCTGAGTTGGGCTCTGCAGAGAAAGTATAACAATGCAGAAGGTTAAATAGGAGCTGCTGTGGGTACTAGACCCCAGAAGTATGCTGAGGACAGGCCTGGGATGGGCGAAGAGGCAAGGAGTCCTCTCCATCTTCCAGAGGGAGCCAGGATCCGGAACAGGGAGTAGAATGAGAAGGGGAAAAGGTTCTTCCAATGTTAAAAACTGAAGTGGTTCTTAGGGATTTCTTAGGCTCTACCCAGTGGCTACACTGGATACAAATACTACCCCTTTCTGCATCCATGGCAGACATGATTAATTGATCATGGCTCTCTGAGCGAGCCGAGCCTGGAGCCACTTCATCTGAGGCAGCAGTTGGCATATAAAATTAAATCGATTTGTCTTCCCTGATTAGTTCAACCCTTTGCAGGCAGGGAAATGAGGTCCAGAGAGGATGCAGAAAATGCTTATTATATCTACCACCAACCCTACCTGCCCTGCCTGGCAGCACATGGGCCATTCCCTGGAAGGTGAGCGTGGGCAGTTCTGCGTGGAATTATAAGTGATTTTTATTTATGACTTTGTGCTTTTTTGCATTTCCCATATTCTGTTTGAGCACACATTTATTTTGTAATCTGAAACCTCTGAATAATAACACTAGCTTTCTTTTTTCTTTTTCAAATGATATGTGGTACCTGTTTTAGGCATTATCTAAATCAACCCGACAACCACTCTGGGAGGGGGCTGGTATTATTGTTATTCCCATATTTTAAGAGGAAAAAAACAAGACTTAGGGAAGTCTAAACATTTGCCCCAAGGTCACCCAGCAAGTGGCATAGTTGTGACTCTAGCCACATGAAATATAATGAAATCAATCAAAAGTTAATATGAGGGATAGCTGGGCCTGTAGAAGAATGCTGATTTGGGTGTCTTTTGTCTAATATATGTGGGAAGCTCCGTTTGGGAGGGGGCTGTATGACTTGCCCCCTATCACACTGGTGGTGTGTGAGAAAACAGCCTGGGTCTCAGAGAAGGCTGCTGGGCAGCCTGGGGAGAGAGCAGAGGCCTGGCATGTTCCCCACCCCCACCGCCTCTCCCCAGGACCTGCACACCTCCCTCTGCTCAGGACAATGGGAACACTGTGCCCCAGCAGTGGGCAGGATGGCAGCCACCTCCTGCCAAGGCCCCTGCATGGAGGGGAGAGGAGAGGATGAAATACACTGAAGAAGGCAGTAGGGGCAGTTCATAGCTGAGCCAAGAGCAGCAGGGGCCGAGCAGGGAGTGGGGAAGAAGGAGCGTCCCCGCTCCACTGGCACTTTGGGAAGGGACCCTAATGGCAGCAGCCTGGGCCAAGGGCTCCCCACACCCGGGTTTGCAGGCATCACCCTCTGGCATCCCTAAGCCTCTCAGTCCCTTTGCCCACTGTCTCCAGATGTCACCTCCTCCTGTGCACCAGAGCACGGGATGGGGACACCAGTGGACCAGCTCCCCAACCCGTGTGACCTTGTCCAAGCCACTTTGTCTCTGAGTTTCCACACCTGTAAGACGGAGGTGACAAACTGTACTTCTCAGGGCTGTTCTGAGCAGCTGGAGTGGGTGAAGCAGCCCAGGAAAATCTGGTTGTTAACATGACAGGGCCTCTCCTCTCCCAGCCTGTCTCACACAGCGGGTAACGTGAGGACTGGCCGGCCAGGAGAGCCGTAGGGGAGGAGCCCTCTTCCTTCCTGCCCCTTCCAGCTGGGTATCAAGATCTGAGACCAGATGTGTGGCCAGTGACTCAGCCCTTTCCTGCCTGGAAACTCCTCCCTGCCTGCTCCACCAGGCTGGGCCAGGGAGGGTGAGACAGCAGCTTGGAGGTGGGGTGGCTGGTCCTGAACAACCCCTGGGGAGTGATGGGGCTGGGTGGGGGAGGGGAGGGAAAGGCGGAACGGGAATAGCTGGGTTGGCTTGTAAGAGGGGGATGCGGCTGAAGGGATTGAGGGTGTCCTTGACTAGTTGTAGTCACTGACTCAACCTAACATGCTCAACGGTGCCCCCCTCCTCCTCCCACCTGCTTGCATTTCCTCCCCAATACTTCCAGGTCAGCCCAGACCCATTTGCCCCGCCTTCCTAGGCCCACATACCCATACCCGTGGGCTGCTCCCTTCCTTCCCGTTTTCTCCTCTTCCCAGCCAACCACTTCCACTTCCTCCCCTCCGACTCTGCAAGTCCCGTTCCTGACTCCCTGGAAGGTTGCCTCTTAGCTGCCAAATCCCTCACCCAACCCAGCTTGATCTCAGGAACAATAGGCGCTGCTGCCCAGGCTCATCCTGGAGTTCTTTTCTAGGCTTCACACACGACCCTGCTGGTTCCCCTTCTATATCTTGGACAATTAGTTCCCCCTCTGAGCTCAGCTTCCTCTCTCCCCCTTAAAGGTATGTGTTCTATAAGTTCAGTCCTTCCTAGTCTACTGGATGGGGGAGGGATTACAGGAATGGACTTTGGCATCACCTGGACCTGGGTTTAAATCCTGACTCTGCTGTTTACTAGCTGTGTAACTTTGGATCATTTAATTGACTTCTCTGAGCCTCAACTTCCTCCTCCATCAAATGGGTTGATATATGTACCTCGTGGTGATCAGATGGGAAAATGCACATCAAGCATCCAGTGCTGGGTCTGACACATGGTAAGCTGCTATTCATAGCCTTCTTCCTGGTCAGTTTTCCTCCCCATCCCACTCCAACTCCGACCTCTGGGCCTGTCCAGCTGAATGTCCTGGTGGCACCTCAGACTCCCAATGGCCAAAAGCAAAATCCCACCCCTTCTCTTTACTCCCAAATAGGAGTTTCTCTCCTCCTCCTCCTTCTTTCTCTTTTTGAATATGTTTTTATTGATATTAGAGAGGAAGGAAGAGGGAGAGAGAGAAACATCAATGATGGTAGAGAACCATTGATCGACTGCCTCCTGCATGCCCCCTATTGGGAATTGAGCCCACAACCTGGGAATGTGCCCTGACCTTCTGGTTCACAGGTCAATGCTCAACCACTGAGCCATGCCCTATGGGCCCAAATGGGAGTTTTTCTTGATGCCCCTATTTCTGTTACCATCTGCCACCAGGCCCACCCCCCGGGGATGTCATCCATTTGTTCAACAAGTACTTACTGAGAATGCAAAGCTATGAGCAGGGAAAACAGAGTTGAAAAATCATTGTCTTTGCCCTTAGGGAGCTCACAGTCTTGTAAGGGAAACAGACAAACACTTCAATGTAATAAGATAATTGCTCTATTAGAGGTTTGTGTGGAGGAAGCCAACCCAGGAAGCCTTCCTAGAGAAGGTAGCATTGGAATTGGCACTTGCAGGCCGAGTAGGAGCTTGAAAGGTGAACTAGTTAGGGAGAGCTGAGGAATCAGCCACGGGCAAAGGTGCGGCAGTGGGAGGCATGGAGGGCAGAGACTGGCCTGGTCTGTAGAACTGGAAGCTCACATCTGTGTTGTAGAGCGCTCCCTCCGGCAGCATGAGGGCTGCTGAGAGCGGGTGAAAGTGAGGCGGCAGAGAGACCAGGAGGAGGATTAGGGTCCAGAAGTTTTCTCTTGCTGTGCGGTGCATAGGCTGTGCAACCTTGGGAGAGTCACTGGACCTCACTGGGCTTCCATCCCTCAACTGTCAAATGGAGATAGTGATAGGCACCCCAGGGAATGTGGGGAGGGCTGAATGAGCTAATGGAAGGCAAAGTGCTGGACAAACGCAAGCTGTTGTGATTGTAGACAAGTGGCCAGGGCGGCTGTGTTCTAGCCGCAGCCCCACTTCAGAAATGGCCTCCTTGGCTCTCTTCTGAGCTGCCCACATCCTCCCCGCCCGGGGGGGGGGGGTTGGAGGGGGGGGGGGGGGGGGAGGAGGGCGGGGGAGGGTCCACCAAGTCCTGCTTCTCTTTTCAGCTTTTCTGCGGGGTGTTGGAGGTGGGGGGGGCGGGGATGCAGGATGCAGGGGACGGATGCCTGAAGGATGCCTGACCCTGGATCCTGGCCCACTGGCTGTGTGACCTGGGACCAGTGTGTTCTCCACTCTGAGCCTCATCTCTCTAGCTGTAAAAATAGGGCTGAGAATCCAGCCTAGAGGACTACTGGGAGGATTACGTGACACCTAGGAGATGATCGTTAACTATAAACAGTTCCCTGTCCCCTGCTCTCTGGTCTCCTCTTCCAGGGCCTTCCACTAAGCTGAGCTGAGTGGGAAACAGTAAATATTTAATAGCAGACTGGCTGAGCGCTTCTGACTGAAGGGACATGTGAAGGAGCCAGAGGACACCTGCTCCCACAGCAGGGTCTGCGAGGCTCCAGGCACCACAGCCACATCCTGAGGGAACTTTTGCCTTTGTAACTTCCTGGGAAACCCAGCTAGCAGGGGCTGTCTCAGGGTACCCCGCCTCCCAACATGTCTCTCCTTCCTCTCTGCCACTCACAGGTACAGCAAATGAATGGGTATCTCAACAACCATTCACTGAACCTCTCCCCCCTACGCCACGCCTGCGCCAGTACCAGAGACTCAGAGCTGGAGGAGGCCTGCCCTGTTCTTAGGATGTCCTCTGGCTGCTGGGACAGCAATGGACACCTGTGCCACAATGTGATTGTATGTGTCTTGGCTAAGGACTGATTTGTGAGAAACCCAGACCTCGGGGAAGGAACTTAACTTCTCTGGGCCTCCATTTAACCATCTGTGAAATGGGAACAATACTTATCTCTGTAGGGCTATTGTAAAGATTAAGGGAGATGATTGTGTCATGTATTTAGGGCCGGACCCCGACGCTGGTCAGTCTATCCGTGAAGATGTCAAGAGGGTGGTAATGGTTAGCAGTCCTGTGGTGGATGTCTCCTGGACAAACTCTGTGTGTGGGGCGGATGGCTGGGAGTGGGAGCAGGGAGGGATTCTGCGTGGGGAAGTCAGGGAACGCTCAACAAGGGGAGCACTTGAGCTGTTTGTAAAGGAGAAGTACTTTGCCAAACGGAAAAATGGGGAGAGGCAGGTCAGGTCAGAGAGTGAAGGGCCCTATGTGTCCAAGAGGCTGGGGTTTATCCTGGAGAAAAACAAGAAGGGATTTAAGAAGTGGGAGAACAAGGTCCCCATTTAGCCTTAGAAAGGGTCCTCTGGGGCACATAGAGAAGGGACGGACTGGGGAAGAGGGGTGAAGAGAGTGTGGGAAGCTGATATGATAGAGTCAGTCCCAGGGCTTGGAGCTATGCGTGTGTGTATCACTTAGTCACCTGTCAGGTGCTCACCTTAGGTCAATGATTCAAAGGTTCCAGTCCCAGGAACACACCTGCCCCTTAACAGGAATTTTACACAGACGCCACCTTTAGCAGGAGGAGCCACCCAAGGGACCCAGGGCTATCAGGCAGCGAGCCTGTTGGGCCTCTTGCCCCTGGGCCTCCTCTTTGTGAATTTGTGTCTGTGGCTGTCTGTGGGCTGAGGCAGCAGAAAGAGCATTTCGGAGTGAGCTGGGGCTAAATCCAAACCCCGATTCTCCTACTAGCTAGCTGCATGATGACCTTGGTCACATTTCTTAACCTCTCAGAGCTGTTTCCCTCTGATCATGTGCAGGAGCTCTGCCCACACAACTCTGGTTTTGTGGAAAATGTTCAAACTTGTAGTATTTAAAAATGTTTGTATGTAAATGCATAGAAAAAATACATACTACCCACTCTTAATAATGGTTGGGGTGAGATGGGGAATGTCTGTGAAAAGGCACTTTCCCATTTACCCAATTTACTTCTGCATTGCTTGGGCCTTTCATAGGCTTGTGTGTTCTATGTTATCACTTTGAGAAAAAGCAGGGCTAATACTATCACCTTCACAGACTGTTGGAAGGATTTTTCAAAGATCCTACAGATTGCTCAGCCAGCATGGCTCAGTGACTGAGCATCGACCCATGAACCAGGAGGTCACGGTTCGATTCCTGATCAAGCCATATGCCTGGGTTGAGGGCCTGATCCCCAGTGTGGGGTGTGCAGGAGGCAGCCCATCAATGATTCTCTCTCATCCTTGATATTTCTATCTCTCTCCCTCTCCCTTCCTCTCTCTGAAATCAATAAAAAAATATTTTTAAAAAAGATCCTACAGATAACAGTCCTTTCATGCTGCCTGTGCAGAATTGACCCTCACGAAGTATTAGTTCCTTTCTCCTCTCTTCCCCTTTCCTGGATCTGTGTCGGGTATTTGTGTATCTGCATTTCTGCTTGTAACTCTTTATATTTGTGTAACAAGGCCTTCTGTATCTCTCTCTGGTTTATGAACCAGTAAGTGTCTTGTGTGTTTGTATCAATGGATGTCTGTGTATGAGGGTGTGTGCATCTGGGAATGTGTGCATTTGTGTATCTATGTGTGTCTGTGTATCAGCCTGTGTATAATTGTGTGTGTGTGCGCGCGGGGAGTGGGGGGGAGGTTTGCATCTGTGCGTGAGTTTGTGTTTCAGTATGTTTCTGTGTGTTTATGTGTTTAGATGTCAGGCGGTCTTAGTGTACCTGAGTGTTTACAGTTATCTAGATGTGTCAGTGTGTATCTGGGTTTGTTTTGCTGTGTGCATCTGTGCATCTGGGCATGCCAGTGTGAAACGGTGTGCATGTGAGTGTGCCAACTTGTTTGTGTCTCAGTGGGCTTATGTGGGACCCTGTGTGGATGGGGTTTGTCTCTGAGAGTCCACATCCAGCTGTTTCCTCTGATCATGGGCAGGAGCTCTGCGCACACATCGTCACTCCTCCTCCAGCTTCCAGAAGCCCGAGTGTGGGCGTTTCCCTCCTAGCACTGCCCTTGGGCACAGGGCCAGTCTTGCTGCCCCGGACTGGTGGGGTGTCTGCAAACACCTTGAGGGCCCCGCGCAGCAACCCCCTACATAAAGCCTAATCAGCTCACAGGCCAGACTGGTCACCCCCCCATTTTGGGGGTGAGGACTGAACAGTGAACCCCCCTCCTTAGAGAGCAGTGAGCCCTGTGGATCTCGGGGTCAGGAAATCCCTGCGCTCTCTGCCAAGGTCATTGTCCAACTGGCTCGGCTTTTTGTGTGTGTGCTTGTCAGATGCAGCCAGACAGTTGTGAAACAAAGCACATCTCCATGGCAACCCACCTCTGCCTTGGAACTTGGGCAGTTCAGTGGTTTTGTGGCCCCTTCAGGCGCAGCGCTGGGATGGGGGTGGATGGTGAGGATGAGTAATGAAGCTTCTGAGTATGTGCGCTGCGCCCCACCCCCAACCCCGAAGCGCACGCAAATACCTCCACACACACGCTTTCCCTAGGTGAGATCACCGGATGTTCGGATGGGGAAATGGGTGTCCAGAGAGGGCAAGTGTCTCGCCCAAGGAAACCCAGCAAATTGTGGGTGGCAGGATTGAGGTGAGAACCAGATTAGGCTAACTCTTGACAAACCAACAAGCTGAGCGGGCTGGATAATTCATTTCTGTGCAGACTTCAGAATAAACCTTCTCCTGACATTTCTACCAAGTTTTAAAAACTCCTACCACTTGCCCCTGCTTGTCGATGAAGCACGGTATTTTCTAATTACCAATTAGAACTGCCGCAGAAATAAATTGAATGCTGGTTCTCACTTAAAGCATAACCATCGCCTGTAACTCAGGGTTTCAGGTTTTTAGTCCCCATCAAAATGTCATCATTGTTCCTGCCGATTTACTTTGTGGGAAGTAAAGGTTATAAGTTTTGAGTTATAAAATACATTTGTACCTATAAAACATTTTTTCCCATTTTATCTCTCAGATAAAATTCGGGCAGCTTTTGTTTGAGGAGAAAAAGGAAAGTTCCAATGCTAAAAGCAAAAGTTTTTTTGTTATTTTTAGTATTTTTATTGATTTCAGAGAGGAAAGAAGAGGGAGAGAGATCAATGATGAGAGAGAATCATTGATCAGGTGCCTCCTGCATGCCCACAACTCAGCCATGTGGCCTTGATCGGCATCGAACCTGGGACCCTTCAGTCCGCAGGCTGACGCTCTATCCACTGAACCAAACCAGCTAGGGCTAAAAGCAAAAGTTTGAAAGCACTTTTCTACACTGTGTATAGCGTGAGAAGAGTGACAATCTGATCCCAGAATCTGGTCTATCTGGAAGCCTGGAGCACAGAGCTGGTCTCAGGAGTTTGGGCAGAGGCAACAGCTATTTTTCCTTTCTCTTGTCTCCCACCTCTTCCCCCTCCTCTCTGGTACCCTCCCACCCTCAGCCTCCTAGGAGCTGGCATCAACTCAGAGCTGGGAGCCCGCAGCACTCCATTGATTCCAGCCACACACTACTAACATCTTGCGGGTATTTCACCTTTCAACCCAGCAGGGAAAATGGGTGGAATTAGGCTTGGGGCCTAATTCTAAGAGATGCTGGGAGGATCAAAGAAGACCTCCGCAGGGAGGGTGTTTGAAATGTTAACATAGTGCACAGATGCCAGGACATAGGAATGCCCGCAGAAGAGATGGGACTTGAGAGATTCTCCCCTCACCCTTGGGCTAGGGAGGGGACAGGGCGGGGGAGGGACCTCTGATGTCTGGAACCCCTTTCTATCTTTTTCAAAAAATATGTTTTTATTGATTTCGGAGAGGAAGGGAGAGAGAGATAGAAACATCAGTGATGAGAATCCTGCATGCCCCCTACTGGGGATCGAGCCCACAACTCAGGCATGTGCCCTTGACCAGAATTGAACCCGGTATCCTACAATCCACTGGCCGATGCACTATCCACTGAGCCAAACCAGCGAGGACCCCTTTCTATCTTCTCCTCCAACTGAAAAGAATCAAATGGTAGCCTTGGCCGGTGTGGCTCAGTTGGTTGAGTGTTGTCCCCGTGCACCGAAGTGTCAATTCCAGGTCAGGGCACATACCCAGGTTTCGGGGAGGGGCCTGTGTGTGGTCCAGTTGATCAATGTTTCCTCCTCCCCCTCCTTTCCTCTCTCTCTAAAACAATAAAAACATATTTAAAAAAATATATATATTAAAAAGGATCAAATGGTAGGTTCTAATATTTCATTCTGAGACAGGACCCTTTGGAGAAGTTGGTTAAAGCTGCTGACCCTTTCCCCAGATAAACACATGAAGGTGCATCCAAATGAATCAGAACATCTCCGAGGTTTCTGGAGGCCCAGCTGTGGCCCCCGGATAGATACTCCTCTTTTCCAGGGTCTTAACTGCCAACTCTTTTTTTTTTAAATCCTCACTAGAGGACATTTTTTCCATTGATTTCTAGAGAGAAAGTGAAGGTGGGGTGGGGGGGAGAAAAACATCAAAGTGAGAGAGACACAGACATGATTGGTTGCCTCCCGCATGTACCCCGACTGGGGCTGGGGAACCTGCAACCGAGGCACCTGCCCTTAACCCCTTAACTGGGAATTGAACCTGGGACCCTTCAGTCCACAGGCCGATGCTCTGAGTCAAACCGGCAGGAGCTTAACTGCCAACTTTTGAAAGCAGCTTGCGAGGAGTGGGGGAGGGTGCCTGACACAAAGCCGGTGCTCAGTCACACACACACACACACACACACACACACACACAACACACACACACACACACACACACACACGAACACAAATCACTGAAAACCCACCTCTGGGCAGAGGTGGCTGTGTGACTGCTGGCAAGTCACCCCACCTCTCTCTAGGCGTTCTTGTCCATGGAATAGGAATACTATTCATCTCTCAGCATCTCCAACTTTGCAGAACTGCCCCGCTTTCCACTACAGTTCCGGCCCCTCCACGTGGTCTAAGCTCTGAGGGAAGCCACAGCTGCTCCCACCCCTGACTGTGTGGTTGGCAGGCTCTGTCCCTTCCTGGTGTTCCTATAAAACGAGGGAGGCTCAGCCACACCTTGGCCTGACTGTCCAGGCTGGAGTGTGTGTGGGAGGAGGCCAGGCTCCAGGAAGGGACAAAGCTACAGAGCCGTTGTCCCTTGGTGGGGGGAAGATCTCCCAAGGTGGACGGTGAGGGAAGGTTGGATGGGTGTGAGGGCAATATCTGGGTGGTCCTGGGTTTTCCAAACCAGAGGGGGCAAAGCTAGAGGGTGGTGTGGTGTGGGGGCTGCTTCCCCAAACCTGCTTATTGCTGGTTCCACCCTGGGGACAGGCTGTCACTTCCTCCCTGGTCAGGTGATAGCCTGGCCCCAGGATGGACTTTGGGCCCTGCCCACGGGGATGCTGGGAAGTCAATTTTCTCAGCTGTTTGTAGGACCAACAAAGAAATGTAGCTGAGCTGAGCAACCATGAATCCAGAGGGCAGGGCTGCAGGTTAGCTCTTCCCAGGCCAGCCCCCTTCCTGGGAGCCTTGGAAGCATGTCTGTCCATTAGGTCAGGGGACCAGAGGGAAAGCTGGGAGATGCTGGCCTGAAGTCGGTCCAGGTTGGAAATGGGAGATGAGAATGTCTGGGTGGGAATATAACCTGGACCTCTTGCCACTCCCTAGCTTCCCTCCTGACTTCCAAACCAGGGGGCCCTCTCTCTGGGTTAAATTCCTGGGCATTGTGGTTTGAGAGGAGCCTTCAGTGAAAAATTACATGAGCCACTGGCAGGGTCAACTTCCGGGATGTAGTCACACATTGTCCTGTATTTGGAACGGCTCACGTTTGGTTGAATGCTCTGCTGTTTTGCCCTCTTGAAATTGTTAATAAGTTTTGAGCGAAAGGCCCTGCATTTTCAATTTGTATTGAGCTCTGCAAACTATGTAGGCATCCTGACTTCTGGGAAGAGAGTGCTGAAAGGGTCGGTGGGAGCAAGAATAACCAATATTCCTCTCCCGATCACCCCTCCCAAGAGCCTTCCTCTCTCCTCCCTGCCCAATGCATCCAGGCTATCTAACAGGCCAAGGCCCGCACCCAGCTCTCTTTCCAAGCCTCAGCCCTGCCCGTAACACCAAGAGGCAGGGTCCTTACGGCTAGTGTTGGGCTGGGAGAAAGCACTAGGACAGCGTGATTCCTGTGCTGACGGTGCTTGAGCCAGGATGGGTGCTCTGGGATTGTGGGTCGGATCAGAATGGATGGCTATTAGGGAAACTGAGGCTCAGCAAAGACAGTGATCTGTCCGCCCCCCGCCCCCAGGTGGGGAGAGTATCAGAGATGGCCCAGGTTTGCCACAGCTGAGCCCCTGGGGACACTCAGGGGGCTAAAGCAAGTGGAGGTCAGGCTCTACACTCTAATCATCCTACAATATTATAGTGAGTGCTGTTTACATTATGCCAGGACTGGCTGGCTGGGTGCCCCACACAAATGGGTCTTTGCCCTCCTGGAGACCAGGACCAGGAGAAAGCTACCTGACCAGGATCAAGTTGGGTGACTAAGACAAACTCTAGGGGGCGGAGTGATGATGATGCCTTTCTGGGGGCCCAGAGAGGGAGTGCAAGACCTCTGAACCCAGGGCTGGCCCCTAGGGCGATTCCAGCCCCTGGGACCAGGCACAGAGGAGGCCAACATTGCTGGTCTTCTCTGCTGCCGACCCCTTTTGTGCTCTCAGACAAGCATTGTCCCCTCCTGGCCTCAGTTTCCCTGCTGTACGATGGGGGTAACACCCTCTGCCCCGCTTCCCTCCTAGCTGTGGGATTAAATGATATAGAAGAGCTTGGTTAGCTATAATAAAGACCTAAAGGCACAGCCTTTTCATGATTTTTTTAAATATATTTTTTATTTCAGAGAGGATGGGAGAGGGAGAGAGAGAGAGAGAGAGAAACATCAATGATGAGAGAGAACCACCGCCTGGCTGCCTCCTGCACACGCCACTATGGAGACTGAGCACTCAGCCAGGGATATGCCCTGGCCAGGAACTGAACCATAGATAGGTCCATAGGTCCTGGGTCATAGGTCCAGGCTCAACCACTGAGCCACGCCCACCGGGCACTTTTCCTGATTCTTAAAGGCTTTCCTCCCTACCGGTTTCCTGGGTCACTTCTCACCTACAGAGGGTCTCAAAGCACTTTATCCCTTGCGAGTTAATGAAGCCCCAGGTCAGCCCTACTCAGTGCTGAGCATCTGGGAAACACAGAGCCAGGCAGGGGTGCCCTGGGGCCTCACAGCCTAGCCCACGGGTAAACTGAGGCACTGCTCTCCTCACTCCCCTCACCAGCCCCCCCCCGCCCCCCACGGAGGATTGCAGGGAGCTGGGGAAGGTGTGGGGAGGGCGGGAAAGGGGCAGAGGGGCGAGTTCTAATCGCCACGCGGGAGAGGTCCGTCCACTGCCCATCGCAGGCCTTGGGCGCTCCTGAACCCCCAGTCTTCATGTCCGGGTCCTGGAAAGAATTCTCAGAATTCCCCGATTCCAGGTGAAAAATTCCAGAGCCCCCCCCCCCTCCTTCCAGACCAAACTCAGGACAGACACCGCGCTCTCTCAGGTCCAGCCCAGCCCGGCTCCTCGCCTTCCCTGAGCACCCCCATCCACCAGCCACCCGGGGCCCCTTCCTCCCGCCTTCTCA
>NW_006300377.1:5452967-5461869 GCF_000327345.1 Myotis davidii | reverse complement strand
GCAGGGAGGGCCCCGGGCTCAGCCCAGGCAACCCCATCCCGAGCCGCCCCGCAGCATTTCCCAGACTCAGCCTTGCCCCACTTTAGGGGGTCGCGGGGGGGGGACCCTCTGCTGGGGCCGGGATGCCTGGCTGAATCGCGAAGGGCAGGCAGTCTGGCTCGTGAGGATGAGGCATCCCCCATCCCCCAGGCTCCCCCAGGTCCTGCCCTCTGCTGAGTCAGGGGGTCAGAGATGGACTCTGGCCTGGGGCCAGGAGGAGAGGCGAGTGGCCCTGTGGCTTTGGTGGGGGTCCCTCTGGGTCTGGAACATCAAGTACACTCAAGAAGTGTTTCAGCCGGCTGGGTGGACCTGGGCTTCCAGCCCCACAAAGGACCATATGCTTCAGGCTCTTAAAAGCCAACAGGGTTCCCTTTCCCCACCCGGTCCCTCTCACCACTCACCTGTGCCAAACCACAAACATTGACCTTCCGGGTGGTGAGCGGTTGGATGTGTCCGTACAGATGGGGAAACTGTGGCCCAGGCTGCACCTGGGCTGGGTGGGCACTTAAAAGACATCAGCTAACTCCTGCCTCTGGGCTCCCCCTGGCCTGACCCATCCCAGCGGGGGTCACTTTTCTGTTGTCCACTTGCTTGGTTCTTCCCTCATGTGCGGGAGAGGACCTGAGTCTCCGTGAGAGGGTGGGGCTCCCTTGGGGCTGGCCACGCTTCGAAGTCTACCTTCACCTCGGTTTGGCCGCTGCGCCCGAGGTGAGGAAATGGCGGTGTGTGCGGCCCATCCCATTTGCCCGTGTTTACTCACCCAGTGTCCTTTAACCATCTCCTCTGGAGGAGGAGGACTAAAGGACACGTTAGGGATCAGGAAGAGGGTGAAAAGCCTCTTGTGTGCTTGCATCCGGCCTGATCTTCCTTTTGGATGAGGGCCCTGCTCCCCTGCAGCCCAGCCACCAATAGACGTCAGGGTGCTGGGGCTGGGATGGCTGGGCTGGGCTCTGAGGAAGGGTTTGGGGTGTGTGTGTGTGTGGGGGGGGGTGTCGAGGGGTGGGGTGTTTCCAAATGCTCTGCAGTCTCAACAGGACCTGGGGTTTGTCCCAGGGCTGCCCCACTGGGATTCCATCTGAGGTCATCCTGTCTCACTCAAGGGGTCGTGGGTCAGAAGTGCAACAGGATGGATTGTGGTCAGACTCTCAGGATTGGAGACGGGAGGCTAGTGGTGGACCCTGTTTTCAGGCAGACCAGCCTAGAGGCAAAGGCTGGAAAAGCTGACCTGTAGGTCCCTCCTCCAACAGCCTGGGTTAGAGGTCACTGGGTCAGAGGCCAGGCCTCCCCTTGCCTTGTGTTTTGGCAGCAGGTAGCACTGGGCTGTCCTGGCAGCAGCTCAGCCTGATTTGAGCCCACGTGCGGGGAAACACCTCCCCTGCCCCAGGCTGTTGTTTCCCAGGTCTGGGGGTGGCCCCAGGTACGACTGGTAGAAGTCCTGCTCCTTTTTGCTCCAGCCTCCTATTATTCCAATTGTTTCCTCATCACCTGCCTGGCTTTCCTTCTTCTCTGTTTATTAAGAGAAATAAATCTGATCTCTCTAATCTCCACTGGCACTGCTGGTCCAGAAGGGGAACCCAGAGAAGGCTTAACTCTTTCTGGGGAAAATACCCAAATGGCGATGAGGAGGAGGGATGCACAGAAAATTCCTGGGAGGCTCGCTTTTGCTGGGAAGGACATTATCTCCCTTATCACATTCTTTCAACCAAGGACCCAGAGATGCAGGTCTTGGCTCCCTTAATCTGAGTCCCCTACTGTAAAATGGACAGACTGAGTTTGGAGTAGACTTTTGAGCACCTGTCTCCCAGAATCTCCTTACTCCCCTCACTGGCCTGCACAAACTTCTAAAGGAAAGAGAGGAAATCTGACATTTATTGATTATTCTGAATGTGCCAGGAGGCCTATATCCATGCTCTCATTTGAACCCATTTGCAGATGAAAAAAATTGAGGCTCAGGGACAGTGAGTGAGTGATTGGCTTGAACCAGTGATTTTCAAACAGTGTGCCGCAAGAACGTTTTTAAAACATGCAATACCTGACCGTGTAGTCAGGGACTGCCTTCTTTTCCCTTAGACTGTCAAATAGAAAAATGACAACAGCCCTGGCTGGTGTGGCTCCACTGGGGTCGGTTGGGTGTTGTCCTGTGCACAGAGGGGTTCTACTCCAGGTCTCCAGTCAGTCGGAGAGGTGGGGGTGGGGTTCTATTCCTGGTGGGGCAGGTGCTTGAGTTGCGAGCTCCTTGGTGGTGGTGGTGTGTGTGTTGGGGGGGGCAGGGGGACATGGCTCTCACATCAATGTTTCTTTTTCTGTGGTGGTGGTGGTGGTGGTGGTGTGTGTGTGGGGGGGCAGGGGGACATGGCTATCACATCAATGTTTCTTTCTCCCTCTCCTTGCTCTCTCTCTAAAAATCAATAGAAATATTAAAAACAAAACAAAAAAACAGCCAACACAATAGTCGTCCCATGTGAATGAGTCAGAATTGTAATGTTTTGTTAGACCAGCAAAACATATAATATACTTTTTGGTGTGCCGCAGAATTTTAGTAATTAGTTTGTGTGCCATGAGATGAACAAGGTTGAAAATTGCTGGCCTAAACTGGGATTTGAACTCAAACCATCTGTCTCCCAAACTGGTACTGTTTTCATAACACTCTCAAGGACATGGACCAGTGGTTAAGGCGTTTAAAGATCTTCTCACCCAACCCATTCTACAGATGGGGAAAGGCCCAAAGAGAAGTGAGGGAACTTGATAGAGTGGGAAGAGTATCAGAGTCAAATGAGAATTCAAATTCTGGCTCAGCTGCTAGCCAGTCCCGTGACAAGCAACTTCTCTGTGGCCTCACAGATTCCAGTGCTGTTGCAGGAAAGAGAGGGGACATTGCCTTGATGGGTCTGCGACCTTTCTGTCTCTCCAGGATTCTCACAAGAGACGATGTGAAGATTATATAAAAGTGAAGTCACCATAAAAATGCAAGGATTGCTATTATAGTGTTTATAAGTTTAATCACCTGTGATCTAGGGCAGCGGTCGCCAACCTTTCGGACCTCATGGACCACCAGTGGTCTGAGGACTGCCGGTGGGCGACCACTGATCTGGGACACAGTCTGGAGGGAATGAGCTCTGAGGCCTATTTGGACAATTCTGCTGCCTTTTGGTCTGCCCCTCGGGCCATGAGACTGGGAGACACAGGCAGGTTATTAACTACCCCCAAGCCTCAGTTTCCTTATCTGTAAAATAGAGATAATAAATCCTGGCTTTACAAGGCTGTTTCAAAGATCAAACTAGATAACAGACATGCAAGTGCTTTGTGAACTGGCAGCATGGTCCAGACAGTGGCAGGTTTCTGGGGTGGTGATGCTGAGGACTTGGCATGAGCTAAGTTCATCCTGGCCCATGTTTGGAAAACAACTCACTGGGTTACACCTCACTTACCCGTGGTGATGGAGATTCCTGAGGGGGGATCCGCAGAAGTGGAGTCTCACCTTTGTCCAGGAGGCAGGCGTAAGAAAAGGTAAACAAACATGAATCCATATTTTCCAGAAATGTCATCTGATCTCAAGACCAGTGTGGGGAGGAAGTGTTTCTGGGCCGGATGCCAGGACGGGAGCCCATTAATCAGGGGAGGCTTTCTGGAGGAGGCGAGCAGGGTGTGGAAGAAGGGCGGGGTGCTGGCTGATTTGAAGAGAAGGTTCTATGTGCCAGACCCTGGCCAGGCATTTTCATGTTTTCCCTGGGAGATAGGCATTTATCACCATTTATACATGAGGAAATGGGCCCAGAGGGGAAAAGTAAGTTGATCAAGGTCACCCGGCCTCATTCATTTGAAAAGACATATTCTTTACTAGATAGTGTTAAGCATTGTCCAGGGTAGTGTGAATATCTGGGCCAAGACAGGCCAAGACACCCATGTGGAAGTGATGTTCACAGCATGGCAGTGACAGAAGCACTCAGTCTGCTACCAGATGCCACACTCTCCTAACAAAGCAACATGCGGTTGGTTGTGTGTCTGACTCTGCAGAGGAGTTGCAGAGTCATTGTAGAGTCTCAGATAGGACCAACTTTGGGGAAAGGAATTTGTCGCCCTCCTGAAGATTTCTCTTGGGGAATGGGCAGTGGCTGGGGGGTGGGAGTGTGAAGGGCTTCTCTACTGATAGAGCTCAGGAGCCATCCCGGCAGGCCCAGCAGATTTAACCCGAAGCACTCTGGCCACTCATTCAGGGAGAACTGCCCTTGGTGTGGGGTTGTGGAGAGATCCCCGAGGTTGAATTCTGTTCTGCTGTATGACCTGGGGTAAGTCCTGCCTCGCTCTAGTTCAGACATGCCCTGTCTTGAGAAAGATAGGGCTTTACTAGTATAGCCTCTGAGATCCTTTCTAGTTCTAGAATTCTGTGAGTTTGAGAATGGGCTGAAGGAGCAAGCTGGTAGGTGCTGGGGGTATGGGGGCGGGAACTATGTCCAGGAAGGGAGAGCCTACCTTTGTTCATGGACAAGTCATGGGGACCCAGTGGCTTGGATGTCACTGAAAGGTGGGTGAGGAGAGTGCAGTGTAATAATGACACGTCTCCCTGTTGAGGAAGGGGTCTGTGTATCATCCACTCGGGGAGTGACTTTCATAGAGGAGACTGGGTTCATCTCCTCCAGGCCCCTGTGAAGGGATGGGCATTGTCTATCCAGATGGGAGAGGGAGCCTCACTGGTGTATTTCACAAATACTTATTAACGATTTAATATTACGTATAAGGATCTACTGTGTGCCACTGTCTTGGGATGAATGAGAGACAAAGGTCCCAGTCCTCACAATTTGAGAGGAGCAGGAACCAAGGTCAAGGAGGCAATTAAGGGTAAAAGATGTGACAAAAGAAGGAGCATAATGATCCCAGAGAGAAACCAGAGATGGCTTCTCTGAGGAGGTGACACGTGAACTAAAATCGAAGGGTGAGGAGAAGCTGGGGTAGAGGGATTTGCAGCGCTGGAATCAGGCAAGGCACCCGCTGGGGACTGGGACCGGCTGACTGTCTGGGTCCTATGGGGTACAGAAATCACCACACCTCACTGTTCTAAACACCCTGAGGGCAGGAACTGGGTTGACTGTCTTCTCCCTCTGCTGAGCACAGGGCCTGGCACTAAGTGGCTTTGGGTGATAGGTGGGTGACCTGATATGGGCCCCCAGTTTATGGGCATCTCTGGATCCTAGGCGCTCAGAATTGATGGCGTGAGATGTCACAGGGAGCCCTCAGAGCACACGTAGGTGGGCAGCTGAGGCCCAAAGGAGGAACAGGAGCCCACACCTGTCAGCTTTCCCATTCCAGTTCAGACTTCAAATGGAAAATCCCATCCCAGAGAAGTGCCTCTAGCAGGAGTGGAAGAAGATGAGCAGGAAGCTGAGGCGAAGAAGGCTGCCTTCCCCTCCCCTTCCTCCGACACCTTCTGGTACCTTCCGGTTCCAGCTGCCTCTCTCTCCTCGTGGAGGCCCTGAGCCTGCATCCACGGCACACATCCCAGCATTCTTCTGGAAATCCCCTCAGGCAGCCCCGCTTCCCGCCCCCCATATTCTCTTCCCCTGGCCCCTGAAGCCAGACGGCCAGCAAGGTTTGCTGAGCTGGGGTGGCTAATCCTGTGGCCAGAAAAATCTACACTCTTGTTTTCAGCCTCCCCTCACCACTTGCCCTTGGAAATCCCCCTCTCCCCAAACCCTGGGAGCCGGCTCAGCTGCGCCCGGCCTGTCACATGCCGCTGAAACTAATGAGAAGAGGCATTGTCTATTATGTGGGCCACAGTGAACGTGGTGGGTGGGGAGAGCAGGTATACACACCTCCACCAGCCACACAGACCCCATGGCCACCTCTAGCCCTTTGGCTCACTCGGGGAAGGAAGCAGGTGGAAACATGCCTTGGGCGGGAGGGGGACATCTCTGTCCACCTCCCCAATTATTACATTCCACTTGTGTCCCCTGTCCTCGGGGACCGGTTCATCAAAGGCTGTCAGCTCCACTCGCAGGGTGCCCGGCTCTGTGCTTGGCATGGTGTGCTCCAGAATTTTAGTAATTAGTTTATGTGGGCCATGAGATGAAAAGGGTTGAAAATCACTTGCAAAGGGTTTAAACCTCAAATCTTCAGGCAAAATGCATGATTCCCAGGAGGCTACTGGTGGGGTCTGCTCCATGTAGGGCCTCCTGGGTGCTTAGGACACCCTCTCCTCCAAGCCTTTAGCCAGGTGAGGCCTTCACCACCCTTTTCCAAGAGGGTCATGAGGCTCTCAGGCTCAGTGTTGTGTTTCCAGGAGTTCTGCATTTGCCTCCCATACTGCCTACTTCTTCCCACCAGGCCTACCCCAGCTCTCCCAAGCTCATGGCTATGGGCAGGACTCTTCCTCTAGGATCCTGGAGCAAGCACAGCCTTTGTAGCAAAGGCTACACCTCCACCAGTACTCAAGTGCCATCATCACCACCTCCACCAGTATGCAAGCCCAACCATCTGTACCTCCCCCAGTTTCTGCTCAACATGTATGGCATACCTACTGTATCAACCGAGCCTGCTGTTACTAAGAGAAATGAGACCATCACTGCCCTTGAGAAATTTGTTTTCTGGTTGAGACAACTGCTGGGGGTCTCTATCAGCAGGCAGCACTCATGCCTGTGGGAATAGGGCATGCAAGGAAAACTTCAGGGAGGAGTAAACTATGGAGCGGGCCTTAAGGATAACAAGGAGTCTCCCAGGCAAAGGTGGAAGCGGAAGGAGCATGTGTGAAGGTCTGGAGGTGTGTACTGGGGAGTGGCAAGCAGTTTTGTGTAGCTGAAATTCTGAAATGAGAGGGGTGTGGCTGGAGATGAGGTTGAACTGGTGGGCAGGGGCAGCTCCTGCATGGCCTCCTGTCCTCACTCAATTCATGCTGAGGGATCTGTACGTTACCTTTAAAAAAAATACATGCCCTTGACCAGAATCGAACCTGGGACCCTTGAGTCCGCAGGCTGACGCTCTATCCACTGAGCCAAACCGGTTAGGGCTTGTATGTTACCCTTAAGTGTTCTTTCTGCTCCCCTGCACCACCTTTCCCCTTATGGGCCTCTGTTTCCCCATCTGTAAAGTAGTGGAATTGGGCTAGGAGATCTCTGACACTAGGACCCTCTTCTCTGTACAAAGCAGGGAGCCTTGTGTATACAGCTTAGTATATAGTGTGTGCTCAATGAGTATTTTCTGGGTGGAGGAATAAAATACAGCCCCTCAGAGACTGCACTGTTGGCAGCCTCAGACTCTTAGCAAGAGATGGGCATCAGCGAGTCGGGGAGAACAGCTTTGACTCTCCCATTTTGCGGAGACAGGGTGTTCTGGAGCCACTGGGCATAAGAGGCAGCATGGTGTAGTGGCGGGTTTTGCCTACGTCAGTGGTCGGCAGACTGGCCCCTTGAGTGTGGCTCGTCCACAAAATACCACGTGCGGGCGCGCACGTACAGTGCGATTGAAACTTTGTGGCCCATGCCACGGGGCCAAAGAGCCGCATGTGGCTCGTGAACCGCGGTTTGCCGACCACTGGCTTAGGTGGCAGAAAGGATGAGCCATGTAGGGATTAGAACTGAGGGCTCTGGACTCCCAGCCCAGCATTCTCTCTGCTACACCACGCTGCCCCTAGTTGGAGAGACAGAGCAGAGTGATAGTAAAGGAGAGTTATATTTCCCAGGCTGTGGGCTCTGGGAAGGTCTCTGGGTATAAGGGTGCTCACGAGGACACAGAGACAGGGGCAGCCTGGCAGCCAGGAAGGCTTTCCGAAGAGGTGAGGTTTGGCCTGGGCTTGAAAAACAAAGACTTGTATAAAGGGAGATGCATGAGGGGCACACAGTTCCACAGATGCACAGACATGGCTGGTTTTATATATGTCTATCTACTACACTCGCCATTACTTAAACTTACACACATGTAGATATGGGCATACGCTCAATATAACATAATTGTACAATCATACCTATACACAAAAGCACGTGCAATTACACAATTTGTAGATAAACAAACTTACACTTACATGCACACAGGCAGGTTGTTACCCACTCAAATGCATAAAGCCAGTGATATCCGGCCACCTCGAGAGAGACAGTCACAGTTACATAGGCAGATACACAAAAATACACATCCAGACATGTGAAAACAGACCAAATGATATGGATATCGGCACACAGTTACACGCAGATGATTACATAAAGAGGAAACCATATAGTCAGGGTCACAGATGTATACACAGGTACACAACTAGATAGCCACATTCAAGCACAGTTACAAATGCCCAATTTCATGTCCTTCTTCCAGGTCATACAGGGGCATAGATAAGCTGGAGGAGTGGTAGCACGGAGCAGTGGGCATTGGAGTCAGTTTGGGTTTGAACCCTAGCTCTGTAGCTTAATGCTGTTTAACTTTGGACTAGTCAGTTGACTTCATGGAACCTCAATTTCCCCATCTGTAAAATGATGATAGAAGTACCTACCTCACATAATT
The DNA here is from genome assembly GCF_000327345.1 of Myotis davidii. Lineage (NCBI taxonomy): Eukaryota > Metazoa > Chordata > Mammalia > Chiroptera > Vespertilionidae > Myotis > Myotis davidii. The sequence continues at coordinate 5,453,355 of NW_006300377.1, read as the reverse complement.
GTTTTGTGGATGAATGAAGTAATGCATGGAAGCGGTTACACGGTGCCTGTACACACTGCTATTATTTGGAACACCATTATTACAGAAATAGTCAGACTGATACATTTGTACCACAGGCACAGAGACAGGGGATGCACACACAGACACGTGACCCTCACAGCGTAGTGTTTAGTGGGCCTCAGCAGCAGGAGGGCTCGGGAACCCGCCTGTCTGGATCCTGCTGCCCAGTTACCTCCATTCCACTGCAGTCCTCAGATTGGCGGCCCCTGGGCTGGGAGAGCGCGCTACCTGCTTGCCTCACCTGGACAGGCCCTGCCTTTCCGGGGAGCATTCCGGGCGGGGCGGCTCAGCTGGTCTCCCAGGTCCTGGGGGCGGAGCCTGCGGGACG
>NW_006300377.1:5452117-5452738 GCF_000327345.1 Myotis davidii | reverse complement strand
GGCCGCCACCGCTGCTGCCCCCTCCCGGGGCTGGGCGCGTGTGAGTGTGGGGCCGGGCATTCCCCGCAGAGACCCGACTCCTCACATGCACACACAGACACATGCAGGACCTACGGGCAGGCACATGTACATGTTCACAGTTTACAGCCACACACAACACTCCGATGTATGGACACACAGACCCAAAATCACATACACGTTTACACCCACACCATGGCTGCAGGACGCACAGATCCTGAGACAGACACATATATCTATGCACATGATTTACACAGTCACACGAACTACATCACATCACAGATTCAGACAGCCGTCCACACACATGAGTCATGTAGGTACAGTTGTCCAACGTGTTAGGTACACAGATGTACCCACAGGTTTAGAACTGCACAACCAACCAGACTCACACTCAGGGTTACAGACAGACCCTAAGGCATGTACACATACACACACACACACACACACACACACACACTTGTTTCTTAGGCTTTAGCCCCAACAGTCTGAAAGTTTGCGGGAGGGAGGAGAGACAAAGGTGAAGGGGAGAAGCAGGAAGCAGGGGCTGGAGGCTCGGAGCCACCTCCATCTGGCGCGATCGGGTGTCAGACTGGTTCTGGTTCT
>NW_006300377.1:5447628-5452105 GCF_000327345.1 Myotis davidii | reverse complement strand
GCCGCATCTCCCCCTTTCAGTGCAGCCACCCAGCTGGAACACATCCTTTCCCAGCGTGCTGCGGGATCCCTCCGCGGGTCACATTCCAGCCTCCAAGTGGGGGTGGGGTGGGGTGTGTGTGTGGGAGAATGGGGAAGGCCTCCCACCCCAGAGCTGGGAAAGGGGATTCCTGGTCTCCCCCAGCGGGTGCGGCAGTTTGGGGTATCCCTCAGAATCCCAAGGGGTGCTGGAGGAGGGACTGTCGAGGGTGCCTAGTTCCCCCACCTGGTGATTTTTTGGTCTTTGGAAGTGAGAGAATCACGGAGGAGGTGGGGGGGGGCGCTTTGCTGTGGTGGGAGAATCCATCCATGGCTTCCCAGGATGGCCCACATTCCTAGAAAATGCTGAATGAGATGATCTCATTCCTCTGGGCTGGGAATTTGGGGGTCTGGGTTCTCAGTGTGGCTCTGGTATGGGCTCCCGTGACCTTGAGCAGATTGTTTTCACTTCTCTGCAACTACCTGACTCCAATGGCGGGGTGTCTTCCTTAGAAATTGGAGGGGCTTAGCTTAGGTGACTCCTTGGGACCCTTACAGTGTGGTTAGCCATTTCATGGATAAAGAGACTGAGGTTTAGAGAGGGGAGAGGGTGGGCTTATCCGAGTTCATTTGCTTGTTGTGGTTTGAAGATTAATCCTGATAATGAAAATAACAGTAGGAAAAGGGTTAAGTCCTGGTAGGCTCTCCAAGGATTCCTCAGAAGGTGTGTTGATGAGAGACTCGAGGACTTTCCAAGAGACTCCCTGTCCGAGCAATGCTGAAATCCAGGCTCTGCCCACCTGCCTCTCCTCTGAGATCGGCATTGGGGTGGGGGGGGGCTGGGCTGGGCTGGGGCTCTTCATCTGCCCTCCCATGGCCACTCAATGGATGGTTTCCTGATAACCAACTGTGGGTCCAGACTTGTGACCATTTGTGGTGGGGACAGAAAGATTAGGAAGGCTGTGTTTACAGTCTCCTGCCCGCTGGCCCTGAAGGAAGAGGCCAGGGGCTTTTAGCAGCCCTGGTGCTCTTCGAGTTCCTGCTGTAGCTCAAAAGCCAGCCAGGCTTCAAGGTGTACAAAACAAACGCAGTGGCAAGGCAACACAGAAGTAAGTGGAGGCTGGGACATATTCTGGGCCATATATCCAAAGGCTTTTGGGTTGGGGTCCGTTTTAGAAACTAGGGAGATGGTCTTAATTTGGTCTTTGAAGTATCTGCAAGGTTGGAATTAGTCCCGAATTGTTGATTAAATGAGAGGTACATTTCATCTCTGGGGTACGGTTGTGAGCAAAGGCCTGGAGTTGAGACTGAGCATGGAGGTTGGAGAGAAAAAGTAGTTGAGGCTCTTGCCTGGGAGAAGTTCCATTGTGAATGCAGACTTCAGTCCCTTTGGTTTTGCTTGTGCTGAGGATCCTAAGACCTCCCTAGCCTCTCCTCTACTATCACAGCCCCAGGTATGGAACTGGGACTAGAGTACTTATCATTTGGTCAGTCTGTGAGAGGATGAGGGAAAGAAGGGAAGGCAAGCTGAGAGGGCTGGAGTCTGTAGGCCAAAGGGAGCCAGTGAAGGTGTTTGAGCAAGGGAGGAGCCTATGCAAGTGATGTGTTGGGAAGATGGCTCTGGGTGCGGGCAGGTGCAAGGCAGGACAGGTTGGCGGGTGGGGTGGTGAGAGTGGAAGCTCAGAGTAGTCAGGAGGCTGTTGCAGTAATCCAGGGGAGAGGTGATGAGGTGAGGGTTAGGGAAGGGTGGGGGCTGTGGGAGTAGAGAGGAGTGGCAGCTGCAGGGACGTTGTGGAGGAGGTGACAGAAGTGCTGGGACCTGGGATTAATCAGATGTTGGGAGAAAGGGCCAGAGAGGGCTGTAAAGGCTCTGTGCTTGATGCTAGAGCTTGGTGGGAGGATGGTAACAGAGATAATGCAGAGGTAAGAATGAGGCCCAATGCTAAACTCTGTATCAACTCATCTGTCTTCCAACAGTCTTAGGTGCTAGAAGTTACTATTCTGCCCACTTTACAGGTGAGGAAGATGGAGCTCAGAGAAGTGAAGGCACTTGCTCGAGGCTACTTAGCAAGGAGGTAGCTGAATCATGATTCAAACCCAAGCCTGTCAGATCCCAAAGCCTGTGTCCTTAATCCGGTTTGAGATAGATGGGTTTCCTCTTAGGATTGGGGCATCTGCTTGTCCTTTGGGTAAAGAAAGCCCGAGGTTCTGGGGGATTTGGACTCCGAAGAACACATGTGGAGAAAGCCCGGAAAGGAAGGAGAGGAAGTTAAGGACTAAACATGGAAGCCCTTAGGGCTCAGAGCGGGGCAGGTGGAAAGTGGGAGGGAACACTGAGAGTCCAGGAAGGGTTCCTTCCATGGATCAAAGGCCCTTGGACCAAGGAGAAGAGTGAGAGTGAGGGTGGAGGGGAGAGGCCTCTGTACTGCTGGGATTGTCCGGCCCAACCCTCTTCTCACTTCCCCAGATCGCTGGGCAATTGGTCCTGGACGGTTTGGGGGATTGGTGGAGGAATGGAATTGAGAGCCCAGGGAGCTTCCCCCTCTCCCACTACCCGCCTTTTCCAGTGCATTGTTCTGTGAGGTTTCCACTTGGACCTCCTCTTGGTAGGGTTTCTCATTCTCGCCTTGTAGATGAGGAGATTGAGGGAATGACCAAGTCTTTGGTGGAGTCAGATGAAAAGTCTTTTCATCTCTGCCCCTGCCTCTGGACCTCGGGCACCAGGGGTCTTTGGTAGATCTCACAGCTCCTTTCCAGTGGAGGGGAGAGACTTAGGACTAATTGTACGTCTGAACTTGCCCGTGGGAGCCCTGGGCTTCCCTCTCTGGTCTGAGGGTCTGAGATAAGCTGAACCCCCTTGCTGCCCTAGGTGCTGACTCAGAGTGAGGGACCACTGCCTGCCTTCTAGGAACAGAGTTGTACACACTGCGGGCTCTTTAGAGAGTATTTCTCCCACCCTCCCGCCTCACAGATGAAGAAACCGAGGCCCAGAAAAGGGCAGTGCCTGGCTCAGGATCACGCTGCAGCTGAGGGGCAGTGAGAGTTCAACCCTAGAACTCCTGACTCCCAGAGCAGGGGAATATCTGGTCTGAGCTCCAATTCCCTCCCCTCCCAAACAGGGGCGTCAGGTCTGCCAGAGAGGGCCAAGTCACTGAGGAGCTGATAGGGAGCTTGTGTTAAGTGTCCCTTATCAGGCCTTATCTTAATGGCCCTTAACTCCACTTGAGATTTCAAGAGAGGCCTGGGAGTGGGTGGGAGAGGAGGCCTCTGGTGGCATGAGAACATGATTTGTCCTGCGGTCAGAGGGCTCACATCCTGACTCTGCCATTACTGGTTTTGTGTCCTTGGGCAAGTCACTGATCCTCGGGGAGTGCCACTGTATGATGAGGGAGATCGAGGGAGACCATGTGTGTCTCAGTTAATTGGCTCTGTAATTGCTAGTTTATTGTCTTTGTGTTGTAAGTGGAAAGGCAGAGGGGGCCCTTTACTCCATACTCTGAGAGGCAGAGGCTCCCTCCAATGACATTTTGTGTTTACACTTGGTTGCATGGCTTTCACTTTCCCAGGCACTGTGCGAAGTGGGTTAGTCCCAGTTTACAGATGAGCAGACTGAGGCCCAGGGAGACTGATTCATTTGTCCTCAGCCTGGAATCCAGATCTCAGGACCCCCAGCCGTTCCTTCTCCTGACTTCATGGTGGCTGAATATAGGCCTCTCCAGCATTTATATGGGGATAATCATGCCTTGAAGCAACAAAGGAAAGAGCTTTGGAAAGTCAGAATTGCTCCTGGCCCAAAGAGATTATTATATCATTGTTGGGAGCAGATACTGACCTGGAAACTCATTATGACATTTATTAATATTATTGTAGCTAATTCCTCCCTGCACTGCTGCCGTTCCCCTAGGCGTCTGTGGGATGGGATCGCTCCCTCCCTGTTGGGGCACTCCCTGCCCCCCAATATTTACCGTAGAACCGGCCTGTCAGCTCTGCCCCAGCTGGGTGGGGCTTCCCACTGAGGGAAGGAAGGAGGGGGATTCCCCTTCTGCAGAGGTAGGTGCAGAGCTCCTCCGCTTTGGGTAGGGACTCAGGCTGGGGTCCCGACCCAACTCCCTTAGACTTAGGACTGCTAAGGCCTTCGGAGTGAGACCCAGGTTGGAATGTGAGCTGGGCCACTTCCTGGTTGGGTGACCTTGAGCAAGTCACTCTCCCTGGTGCCGCCTCTTGCTCATTTGTAAGAAGGGAATGTCACCGGTACCTCTCAGGTTTCTTGTTGCGTGTACAAAACTGTAGAAGAGAAAGTGTCTTGAGAATTGTAAAAGTGCCTCCACTTGAAACATTTGGTTACGTTCAGTTCTCTTTTCCTGCCTCTAAGACAGTGGTTTTCAACCTTCTGGCCCTTTAAATACAGTTCCTCATGTTGTGACCAACCATGAAATTATTTTCGTTGCTGCTTCATAACT
>NW_006300377.1:5435156-5447577 GCF_000327345.1 Myotis davidii | reverse complement strand
AGCAGTGGTTCTCAACCTTCTGGCCCTTTAAATACAGTTCCTCATGTTGTGACCAACCACAAAATTATTTTCGTTGCTGCTTCATAACTGTAATGTTGCTACTGTTATGAAGCGTCATGTAAATATCTGATAGGCAGGATGGTCTTAGGCGACCACTGTGAAAGGGTCGTTCGACCGCCAAAGGGGTCGCGACCCACAGGTTGAGAACCGCTGCTCTAAGAGAACAAAATCTACGTGTGCTTGGGTTCTGTTCCCATGGGAAGGCCCGCCCCCGTGGGCCTTGGTTTGTCCACTCGTCAGCTGGGGTTGAGACTTAGAGCCTCTCCACACCCTGAATCCTGGCTCCTGGGCTGGCCAGCGGCACAGTCAGAACGTGGAGGGAGGGTGGTGAGGGGGACAAGGTCAGGCCATGGGGGGTTCCAGCTCCTGAGCGAGGCCACCTGGGCAGCTGTGCCCGCCCCCCTCATTCCTCTCCCCTGAGTCAGGCCTGCTTGGCTGTGGGTGTGCCGTCACACCCGCCCCTTGCTCTGGAATGGGGCAGGTTGAGGCCTCACCCCATGGAGGATGTTGCCAGGACAGTGAGTACACATGCGCACAATGTTCGCGTGGCCTTGAGGGCTGGGCCTTCCTCCCCCATTCCTTCCTGTCTCCAGGATTGGGAAAGCCCCAGAGTGGTGGGTACACCCACCTACCTTCATGCACACAGCCAGCTGGCAGGGCCGTGTGAGTCTGCATCCAGCTCACGTATGTAGAGGAGGACATGGACTAGGTGGCTTCCGTGTGCTTTGTGGATGTGGTCCTGAGAGCACCCACCTGTGGGTTTGGCCCCGGTGGACATTTTGGAGGTGTGTGCCCGCCTACCTCTGCGGGTAGACCGGATCAGAGCTCTAGAACTTGCTTGTCTGCTTCCTGGTGTGCCCTGTGTTGGAAAAGGGGGGCGAGGGGGGCGTGGCCAGGGTCAAGGTGTCTTCTCACATCCTGGAAGCCTCCCTCCTTCAAGCAGGTGGAATGGAGGGTGAAGGGAGGTTTAGCTGTACCTCTGGACTCCTAGAGCAGAAGGTCCTAGAACACGGACTTTTAGGTGTGCCCTTGGCAGAGGCCCTTGCACTCTCTGGGCCTGGATTTCTCTGTGAGGTACCTGTCCTTCACCTGAGATTCAGGTTGCTGAGCCCCTCCCCTAGCAAGCCACTGGTGTGTAGACCTGTGTCTGGGGTGGCTCCAGAGGCCTCAGGCCCAGGCCATGCTGTGGGCGGGTGAAGGGAGGGGTGTTGCCGGGCAACCAGGCGTTATCAAGAGTGAGAGCCTTGGATCTGGCTGGGGAATTTGCAGCTATGGCCCTGACTCTCAGCCTTGGGCCTGGGACCTTGAGGAACTGATGTGCCCCAGCCCTGACTTAGTAGGAGCTCAGCCTTTGCTTTCCCTGGTTAGGAGGAAGGTGAGGATGACTGTGTCCTGCATGGTTAAAGGCTCCAGTTTTGGAGCCAGCCAGAGCTTGGGAAGTCACCTAGCTCCCTGAGCCTCGCAGGTCCATGGTCAGTTACCAGGAGCGTACCGGCCTCAAAGGACTGATGTGGTAGGAAGATCCATGCAGGCAGAGCTGTTTGCCTTCCACCAGCACCTGGCATGGTGCCTGGCATGAATTTATCACCCTGCAAGTGTTGGTCTACTGCTCTTTTCTGGTCGAGTGGGACTAATACTAGGAGGGGTGGATGGGTCTGGCCTAAGAGAGAGGAAAGAGGGAAGTAAATGGTCAAGAAACCTCAGATTTATGGTGATGGGGTCCCTCAGCCCTTCTGCAGAGGGAGATCAGGTTTGTAGCTGACTCAGCGGACAGAGCATGGCTTTTGGATTCAAGTTGTCCTGAGTGCAAAAGCCACCTTGCCCTCTCTGGCCTCTTTTCCTCATCTGTAAAATGGGGGTTGTTTAGATTGCAATGATTTATGCATATATACTGTCCAGCTCCACAGAAGTTTTGTTTTCCAGAGAGCCAGGGCTCAACCATCTGCTTGAGTGCTCTGTGAGAGGTGGGGCAGAAAGGGGGAAGGGGCCACAGAGGGCCTTGGAGCACGGAGCCACTGCCAATTCTGAAGTCCTGAGGAACTCAGGGAGAAGGATGCTATGTGAGAGGGATGTCCTCAGGCAAGTGTGGGTGTGGGGAGGCGTGGGCAGCACTGTGTCTTCACAGACTTCCTCTTCTACACCTTTTGGAAATGCCAGGGGGATGGATCTCTTTTAACAGGGTCATTACCCAGCTTAACCTTCATTTTTACTGACCAGCCTCCCGGGGCTCTGAATAAAATTCAGGCTCTGCCAAGGCCTACGGGGCCCTACCAGGTCTGGCTCCTGCCCTCCTCTCACCTCCTGCCATTCTTTCCCTGGCTCACGTGTTCTAGACACCCCTGCCTCTGCTCGGGGAAGCCCACCACTCCTGCCTCAAGGTCTTTATAGTTGCCGATGGATGCCCTGTCTAGAGGGCTCTGTACTTTTGCTGGCTGGCTCCTTCTCTCTCTCTCTCTCACTCTCGCTCTCTCTGTGTTTTGTCTTGTTTTTGTTTTGTTTTGTTTTTTAGCAAAGTTGAGTCTTAATCTTTTATTTTGTGTAAATAGATTGGCCGGACACTACACCCTGAGAATAAGGAGTCCAGCCACAGACTGGGACATTTCTTCATCTGTCACAATTTCTAGACTTGGATACTTTTCTCCAACACAGAGTGGAATGTCTGTAAATCAGGTCTAGGATTTGGTGCCCACCCCCATCCTTCTCCTTCAGTCTCAGTCCCAAAGGAGAGGCGCTCCCTGATGCCCCCTGAAGGCATCCCCTTCCTGTCACAGTCCTCAGTCCCCACTATCTAAAATTATGTTGTTAGTTGACTTCATTCATGTATTCATCACTTCATGTTTATTGAGTGTGCGGTATGTACCAGGCACGAATTTAGGCACTGGGCATATACTGGTGAACAAAATATAGTTTTCCATTAGGTATAACCCCCAGGACTAGCTTAATAAATACTTGCTGATCGAATGAATGGGTACAATAATTTCGTAAGGAGGAGTTATTGGCCTTGTTTCTCTATGAGGTCATGGCTTGTGTGTGATGGAGCTGGATTTGAACCTGGACCCGACTTCCCTGAAAGTATTGCTGCCCTGACTGCCCTCACCTATGAGCTGTTTCTTGGTTGATTCCCAGCCGGGTCACTGAGTCGCAGAGGGAGGCCAGTGGGGAGAATCGCGGGCGGGCGGGAGGAGCAGGGGGTCTGCCCTGAAGGCCTGCTTTGCTGTGTGACCTCAGAGAGTTCACAGTGCTGCTCTGTGCTGCTGCTACAATGTAACGTGTGGGGCTGAAGCTACACGTGAGGGTTACCACCAGCCAGTGTGATGCCACTGTGGGCATCTCCGGCTTCCCAGTACTGTGTCCCTGCTGGCTGCCCCCTCTGCAGGGGCCTCCATCAGTGGCCTTGCCATCCCCTCAGGCGTCACCCGCAGGCATTTCTGGTCTGCCTGGCTGCTCCATGCCGAGCCCCTTCCCCGGGGAATTGCCCTCACCAGCCAGGAGGGCCCGGGGTGGGCACCATGCCAAGTCTAGTCGAGTGGCTCTTCTACCTACCATCTGGCAGCTGGGAGCCCTGCCTTCGCTTTGGCTCCTGTTTAGAAAAGACTTGGGGACAGGGTTGGTGGTCTGGCCCTGGGATTGAGTATCTCGGCCCTCCTAGTCATACTGCCCACCAGAGCCGAGCACCCACAGACTCCGCCCTTCCTTACCCTGTGAGTCCCAGAGGGTTCCTGCCCCTGAATTCTACTTGAGGGGCGGGGTCGGCAGAGGGGCGGGGCCAGCGGCGAAGGTGGGAGGAGGACCTGGAAGGCAGCCCCGCCCCTCTGCCTGGATCGGGCGCTGCCGCTGGGCGGACGGGCCGGCGGCTGGACCCGCATCCCTTCGTGCTAGGTTGGCGCCTGGCGTTCTGAGAGGTCGGGGTAGGGACGTCTGAGTGGCGCCCGCGGTCATGGTGGTGTTCCTGGGCCGCCACCTCCCGGCGCTCCTCGGGCTCTTTAAGAAGAAGGGTGAGTGGGTGTGGCTGGGTGGGGGGAGAGAAGGGCTCCCCCACAACTCCGTTTGCCAGACCCTGATGTAGAATGGGGGGATCAAGGCTGGGGAACGGTAATAGATGGGGGATGGGGCCAGTAACGAGGCCGGGCTCCCCTGTCCAGTCTTTGTCCCGCCGCTTTGCTGCTGCCTTTGTCTGGGCTCTGCTTGTGTTTGGGAGAATGGATCCAGGTGTCTAACCTTGAAGCCTGCAGCCCGAGGGCAAATCGGCCTCCCTGCAAGGGTACCCACGCTTTCCTGGGTACATCTCAGCACCTCACTTCCAAGGGGAAGGGCATCCCCTCCTGGGTCCTGTGTCTGGGAGGAAGAACTGTCGGGAGCAGAGTAGAGGGGAAGACAGTACCGCTGGAAGTTGGGGAGCATGATCAATGGAATTCTGTTTAGAGGCCTGGGGGTGAAGTTTTGGGAGGAGGGACCTATGCCCACTTCCTTGTCCTAGAAGGTGGGCTTTCAGGCCTGGATTAAGACATGGAGACCAGAGTTTATTGGACTTTTTTTGGGGGGGGGGTGCTAGAGGACCCCCAGATTGAGTGTGACCCAGGAATCCCTACTGGGAACCTGGTATTTAGTCCTGGAGTTTAGTCTGACTGTGATTTGCTGGGTGACCTTAAACAAGACCTTTCCTCTTTGAGCCTGTTTCCCGAATATAAAATCGGGCTTGGGATTAGGTGAAAGGATGAGGAGAGACCTAGCTCTGACCTGGGGGACGCCCAGGGGCTGACCTTGGAAGAATGGGCTGGGGCAGGAGGAACCAGCAGGTGCTTAACTGAAGACCCTGGTCCCTGGGCGAGGCCCTTTAAAGGGCTTGTTTTGTTCCTGCCCCTCTACAGGGTGCTGCCAGGGTCACATGACCCTCCCAGCGCTATTGCTTGTGCTGTGGGTTCCATTTAAAGGGGGGCTGGAGCTGCAAAGTGCTGACACAGCCCCCCCATTCCCAGGATTCGGTGACCAGCTTCCCAATGGGCGGGGCCTGTAACAGGATCATTTGTAATGGATCTCTGGCTCCTCTGTAGGGGGGTAGGGCTCCAGGAGAGGGGGATGCCTAGAACTGTTCTCCCAAGAGAGGCTGGAGCTTCCTTTTCTGGGGGTGTAGAGGCCTGGGTCCCTGTTTTCCCTTACCCTGCTTATTCTTCCACTAAAGGACAGCCACATGGGTGAGTAGGGGACCCAAGAGGCCATAATCTGGTTATGACTCCTGCTAACTCCCATCTCTTCCTAGTGTCCCATGGTCTCTTCTGCCTGGACCTGGGCCAGGGTGTGTATGAAAAGGGTGTTTTTGTTTTTTCGCCCTGTAAGTGGAGCTTGAGGTCCAGAGATCAGAGAAATGTAGTATTTGCTATGGGCTGTATGTATACTCAGTGTCTTGCGGCCCTGATTGACATGTGGATACTCAGTTGTGTGTATGTTTGGGTGTTGTTTGTATATGTGTAGAATGGGGACTGTGGGTGCTGTATATATACGTGGGGGTGGGGTGTGTTCTGTGGGGCCCTTGTGTGCAATGTGTATACACAGATGTATTTGTACTTGGGTGCTTTGTTTGTATACATATTGAAGCCTGTGGGTGTTATGTGCCTACACAATGGGCCTGTGTACCTTGGGTGTGGTGCCCTGTGGGGCTCTTTCTGAGGTGTGGTTCTCAGATCTGTGTGTGCTTGGATGTAGTTTGTATGTTCACGGGATGGTGTGTGTATGGAGCACATACTCCAGAACTGTGGGTTGTGTCTAGATTGGCAGAAGTGGGCACTGCGTGCATGTGCACTGTGAGTGCCCTTATGGTGCCTGTGCATCCTGAGGACCCAGATGCCTTTGGGCCTCACTTCTCTCCCTCTTCCATCCCACCAGGCTCAGCCAAGGCTGAGAGCGACAAGCGCCTAAGTGGAGGGCCCGGCCAGGGGCCAGGGTCTGTGGTGGATGAGCACCAGGACAATGTCTTCTTCCCCAGTGGGCGGCCGCCTCACCTGGAAGAGCTGCACACACAGGCCCAGGAGGGACTCCGTTCCCTACAGCACCAAGGTAACCCCCCCTCCCCTCCAGTGCTACTCTCAGCTCCCACGATGAGAGGCCCAGCCCAACACACCTTTCCGGTATCTTCCAGAAAAACAGAAACTGAACAAGGGTGGCTGGGACCATGGAGACACCCAGAGCCTCCAGGTGAGCCCTGCCCCCAGCTCAGTGTGACTGCTTTTCCCTCCCTGCTTGACCTCTGGCAAGTATGTCTCTGAACCCTTTTGGATCTCAGTTTCCTTCCTATATCATGAAGGGCTGGAGTAGGTGACCCCTGGGGGGCTAGTCCAGCTGCTGAAGCTCAGTGCTAGGTGATGCTGGGGACAAGCTGAGTCAGACGTTCCAAGGGGGAGCTCTGAAGACGCAACAGTCAGCCCCACCCAGGCCTCTGCGGTGGTCTTGGGTCTGATCTCCTTTTTCCCTCCACAGTCCTCCAGGACCGGGCCGGATGAAGACAGCATCTCCTTCTGCAGCCAGACCACATCCTACACGGCTGAGAGCTCCACGGCAGAGGATGCCCTCTCCATCCGCACAGAGATGATCCAGCGCAAAGGTCCGCTCCCCAGCAGGGATTCTTGGGCGGGAGGGGGGATGGGCACATCTGGGCCCCCACCCCTGCAGCTTGCCCCTCGCCTCCCAGTCTAGTGTTTCTCGAGGCTCTGAACCCAGGAACACAGTACCCTGCATGTTCTTGGAGAGTCATGACGCACATTTAACTGCAAAGCGGGACAGTTGAGAGTTGGGAGCCCTGGGGTTGAGCCTGATGTTGCTACTGACCACCTGTGTGACCTTGGGCCAACCCTTAGCCTCTCTGAGCTGCCGTTTGATATTCTATAAAAATGAAGACTAGAGTACTTATGTTATTGGGACGAATGCCAAGTATTTAGTGTGCTAACACATAATAAGTGCTTGTTAAATGGAAATTATCATTATTGACCTAGTCAATGTTAAAACCTTCCAGAAGTCTTACAGAAAAGAAGCATTTAGCTTTGTTTAACTAGCTTTGCCCATGTCTACTTGACGATGGAAGTCTTTTTTTCAGAGTTCTTACTAATATTCTACAAAAGTACTGCTCTGCAGAATGTCCTGAGGCCTGCTCTAATGGTTTCTCTCCCCTGCACTGGCCCCCAGGCTCCACCTTCCGACCTCATGACTCATTTCCCAAGTCATCTGGGAAGTCGGGGCGGAGGCGGCGGGAACGGCGGAGCACGGTGCTGGGACTGCCGCAGCATGTGCAGAAGGAACTTGGTGAGTCCTGGCTTAGGGGGGCAGTGGTGGTGGGTAGGAAGCCCTGGCCAAACCCTCTGCTGACTCCCAAGCCCTTCCTGTGCGTTCCAGGCCTGCGGAATGAGCGTGAGGCACCGGGTACTCCTCGGCCTCCTGGTCCACGGGATGCTGTACGGATCCCCACGGTGGACGGCCGCCCCACCAGTCTGGCCTCAGGAGCAGGCGTCCGGGTGTCCCTGCAGGCGCTGGAGGCAGAGGCGGAGGCTGGGGCCAAGGCAGAGGCCATGCTGCAGCGCCACATCGAGCGCTTCTACCGCGATGACACCTTTGTCGGCCGGTCCACAGGGGCCCAGCCCCCACCGATTCCCCGGCCCATGTCCCTCGCAGTGCCGGGACTGACAGGAGGGGCAGGGCCTCTAGAGCCTCTGAGCCCAGCCATGTCCATCTCGCCCCAGGCCACCTACTTGTCGAAACTGATCCCACATGCTGTGCTGCCACCTACAGTGGATGTGGTGGCCCTGGGCCGCTGCAGCCTGCGCACGCTGAGCCGCTGCAGCCTGCTCTCCGCCAGCCCGGCCTCCGTGCGCTCGCTGGGCCGCTTCTCCTCGGTCTCCAGCCCACAGTCCCGCAGCCGCCACCCTTCCTCCTCCAGTGACACCTGGAGCCACTCTCAGTCCTCTGAGACCATCGTGTCTGACGGCTCCACCCTGTCCTCCAAGGGTGGCTCTGAGGGCCGGCCAGAGGGCTCTGTAGCTAGCAGTAGTGTGGCACCCCCTCCCCAGGGGGGCAGCGGGAGGGGCTCTCCCAGTGGGGGCAGCACTGCCGAGGCCTCGGACACGGTCAGTATTCGGAGCAGTGGGCAGATGTCCAGCCGGAGTGTGTCCCTACGTAAGTTGAAGCGGCCCCCACCACCTCCCCGCCGGACCTACTCACTCCGTCAGCGGGGCTCGGCGGCCCCTGATGGGCCCTTGGGGTTGCCCCCCAAGCCAGAGCGGAAGCAGCAGCCACAGGCGCCTCGGCCGCCCACCACTGGTGGGCCAGAAGGGACGGGGGCAGCACCCTGTCCGTCCAACTCAGCAGGCAGCTGGGTGCCTGGCTTGTCTCCAGGCGGCTCCCGCTGCCCCCCACGCTCCCCAGAACGGACGCTCTCACCCTCCAGTGGATACTCCAGCCAAAGTGGTACCCCTACCCTCCCTCCCAAGGGTCTATCGGGGGCCCCTGCTTCCCCAGGCAAGGTCCAGCCCCCTAAACCCGAGCGTGTCACTTCCCTCCGATCTCCTGGGGCCTCTGTCTCCTCCTCCCTCACATCTCTGTGTTCCTCCTTCTCTGACCCAGCCCCCTCAGACCGTTCTGGTCCCCAGATACCGACCCCCCTTGGTGACAGGTTTGTCATACCTCCTCACCCCAAGGTGCTGGCCCCCTTCTCCCCACCTCCCTCCAAGTCCAAGAGTCCTAACCAAGCTGCCCCTGCTCTGGCTGCCCCTGCTGTGGTCCCTGGGCCTGTCTCTACCACTGATGTCAGTCCTGAGCCCTCTTCCACCCCCCAGACACCCCTGACCCCAGCACAGGAGTCTCCCACTGCCTCCAAAGACCAGTCACCCCCGCCCTCCCCACCCCCATCTTATCATCCACCCCCTCCACCCACTAAGAAACTAGAGGTGGTTGAGGAGACCCCACCTGCCCCAGAGACTGAGGAGCCCCTCCAAGATCCCAGCTGGCCCCCACCCCCACCTCCGGCCCCTGAGGAGCAGGACCTGTCCATGGCTGACTTTCCCCCCCCGGAGGAGGCCTTTTTCTCTGTGGCTGGCCCTGACCCTGAAGGCCCTTCAGACCCCCCAGCCCCTGTCAACTCCCTGGCTGATTCACCCTCAGCTACTGTCTCTCCTCAGAGGCAGCCCGCTGGTACCCTAGATTCTCCGGCTCCGCCAGCCCCCCCTGCTGGTTCCGTCACAGGGCTGGCCAAGCTCCCGCGGAAGGAACCAGTGGGCTGCAGCAAGGGCAATGGGGTTCCCAGGGAGGATGCCGGTGCGCCCCTGGTCACGCCCTCACTCCTGCAGATGGTTCGACTGCGTTCTGTGGGTGCTCCCACTGTGGCTCCAACCCCAGCATTGGGGCCATCAGCCCCTCAGAAGCCACTGCGAAGGGCCCTCTCAGGGCGGGCCAGCCCAGCACCTGCCCCTTCCCCAGGGCTCCATGCTGCCGTCCGACTCAAGGCCTCCAATCTGGCTGCCAGCGAGGGTCTGGTGAACGCCCAGCCCAATGGGCCGCCTGAGGCAGAGCCGCGGTCTCCTCAGTCCCCTGCTTCCACGGCCAGCTTCATCTTCTCCAAGGGCACCAAGAAGCTGCAGTTGGAGCGGCCCGTGTCCCCTGAGAACCAGGCTGACCTCCAGCGGAATCTGGTGGCTGAACTTCGGAGCATCTCAGAGCAGCGGCCACCCCAGGCCTCCAAGAAGCCATCTAAGGCTCCCCCACCGGTGGCCCGCAAGCCCTCCGTGGGGGTACCCTCCCCCACGTCCCCCAGCTTTCCTCGGGCTGAGCCCCTTGCTGCTCTTCCTAGCAATGGGCTCCCTCATGTCGAGGGCAGGACTAAGGGGGAGCCGGCCGAGAATGGAGATGTCGTGCAGCTGGTGGGCCTAGAGGAGAAGCTGGGTCCGCCTGGCTCAGGTACAGTGGGCAGAGGTGGGTGTGGCCCCATTGCTGGTGATGGGACTAGACACCTAAGTCCTACCATTTGGGGTTGTTCTTGGGTCTTCAAGGCTTCAGGTCTCAGGATGCCGGGAAGGGTGAACTGGGCTACAGTGTGTGGGGCTTTGGAGTCAGAACGAAGTTTGAAGCTCACCTTTGCCATTGAATCTACCCATCCTAGCCTCAGGCTCCTCACTGTTGAGTGTGGGCAGTGGTGCCCACATTATAGTGTCAGGATGTTTGTAAAGTGTTGAGCACAGTGCTACTAGCATGTTCAGTAATTGAGGTTGGGGGATGAAGTAAGAATGTGTCTTGGGTTCTGTCCAGAGCCAAGTGGGGAGGCCCCTTGCTGAATCTCCCCTTTTTTCCCACAGACCCACAGAAAGAGCTGGTCTGACCACCGGGCACCTCCCTGGCTCTGCTGACCCATCCCAGGAATACAATCTCAGGGACCTGAGCAGCTCCGAGGATGAGAGGATACGGCAGACACTTAACCCAACAGAGGACGCCTGCAGCCTTAACCTCCACGGCCTTCACCATTTATGCAAGCCTGGTGTTGACCCCGTCCTCCCAGTCATCCCGCTCCCACGCCTTTTCCCGACGGAGTCCCCTCCGGCGGCTGCCACTTCAGTCCTGGCCTTAGCCTCACCTTGAAGGAGGTAGCTGGCAGGAGTGGGTGGCTGTGCCCCACACTGGCCCTGAGGCCAGAGTTGGGAGCAGAACACCTCACTTGAGTTCGTTTCTTTTCTTTTTTTTTTTTTTAATGTCCAAATCATGCACATACTGTAGTCCAGAATCAAAGCACTTTTGAAAAGCGACTGCATGGCCATCCTCCAGGGCCCATGAAGCCACATTCCAAGGGCCTGTTTACATGGCAGCGGCATCAGTCATAGCCAGCCCTGAGCTGGGACCATCCCCTTCCTCCCATCCAGTTTGCTCCTTTCCTTAGTTCTTGGAGGTGGGCAAGACTTAATATCCCCCCAGGCTGGAGGCAGGAGCAAGGCTGTGGAATTCCAAAGCACAAGAGGTGCAGCAAGGGTTAGCCTTCCTGCGCCTCAACTTACACCAACCACCCTCCTGCCTTCCAGCTATGCTAGGTGCTCCATGCAGGGAACAAGTGGGAGACGGCCGGGGCCCAAATGGGCGGGGAAAGAAAGAGCCAGAGGAGGTCCTCAGGCTCTGTCCCCAGAACCGAATGGGAATCACCTCGGGGGACACTGGCATCTGTTCCTTGTTTTACCTGGTCACGTTGGGGCGGGCAGGCACAGCACTTCAGACGGGAGCCCACGGGCTGAGTCCCTTTCAGCTGGTCGGAAGTACTGAGGAGAGGATGGAGGAGAGGGTCTGGCTCGGGGAGAGCTTATTTGGGCAGTGGGCCCAGTCCCAGCCCTACAGATTGCATTCTCTGGCCTTTCTTTCCTCGCCTGGGTTCATGTCCTCTGTGCAGCTGCTTTCAGCACAGGTGGTTCCACTGGGGGGAGCTGACACCGAGTGACAAGGATGGGAGGCCAAAGGTGCATTCTATTCCAGGCTCTTCCCTAGTCAATGCAGGGGGGTACTCAGTGCTCCAAGGGGGCAGGCTGGGTGATTGCCCCCAGACATCAGTCTCTGCTACTGATTTCTCCTCCAGGAATTTTAATGACCTTCCTGTTTTCGGCCTGTGTCACTTATCTAGGTAAGCTGGCTTCCCCCCTGGACCCTATGGCTCCAGTGACCCAGGCTTGAGTCTGGCAAGGAACCTTGCCATTAGCCGTTTTTCCTCCACCAAGGAGAGCTTGACCTCATTCCAGAGTAAGAGCTGGGAGACGGGATGTGGTACGAGAGCCCAGGTTCCTCTGGCCCTCGCTCACTGCTTCCTCCCTGGAGCTGTAAACCGATGTTCTTCCCTGGCCCTTTGGGTAATGAGCTGCTGCTAGGGACGCACTGTGCCTGCCCAGTGAGTTGGGGAAAGATGGTCAATAAACATCGCTCTGCTCAGCTCCTGATCCACGCCCCCGAAAACCAGGTCCTGGTAGCAGCGTTGGAGATGCTGGAGGTGGGAGGAAGCCCAGATTCTCTCTCCCTCCCTGCTGTCAATGTTACCCAAGCTCCTTTTCCTCAGTTAGTCTTCTGAGTTTATTTCCCCACTGGGTGGGACAGAGTACGAAGGAGAAGGGAGGACCTAGAAGCAACCCTTCTTTGTCCTTTGGGGTAAAAGAGCTTGATCTAGTGCAAATGGAGAGACCAAAAGCCTCTGATTTTTAATTCCCATAAAAATGTTAGGAGTATATATATATATATTTCTTTAAATTTTTGAGTCTTTGATATGTGTGTACAAACAATCCATTCCCTCTGCCCTGAAGCCTGAATGAGACACATGAAAAGCTGTTTCAAAGGTGTTAATTAAATGATTAAAACTTGGCTGTGG
>NW_006300377.1:5419618-5435146 GCF_000327345.1 Myotis davidii | reverse complement strand
GGGTGGTGGTGGTGGTGATTGAGGCCTGCATTTAGAAGGGAAAATGTTCTCGCTGCAAACATCGGACCCTAAAAGTGGGGCTCCGGTGCTTAGCACTGCTGAAGGGAGAGTCAGGTGCCCACCCTCCATTCTCTATGCCTCCCCCCTCCCCCCACTCATTACAGGGTCAAAAATACAAGACATAAGCAGCTCCAGACTGGGTGAGGGGCTCAGCAGCTGCCACACACTTGTGTTCCTCTCTCCTGAGCTGTCCGGTTTACAGACAGGCCTCATCCAGACACCCTTTTTCAGACCTTTTATTTGAATTCATGACAGTGATGGTTAGTGATACTGATTGAGATGCCTTATGGAGAAGTACCCCACCCTCTGTGAAGAAAGAGCCAGGCTGTACCATCCACCCCACTTCTGATGTTAACACAGAGCTGGTTTAGGGACTGTCCCAAACTAGCAGAATCAAGGGAAATGCCAGGAGTCCAAGGCAGGCCCCATCTCCAATGCCAAGCCTTAGAGCTGGCAGGCATTGGTGAATGCTGCCAACCACGTGGTAGACCACTAGGTTCTCTTGTTTTCCCTTCCCTTTTCAAATCCCACAATTTCCTGTTGGGGAGAAGCTGTAATTAATTCAGTTCAGGCATCAGATCCCAGGCAGAGGCACAGCTGCTGGGATAACTCCAGAAAAACCTGGAAACCAGTGTTTTTCCAATTAGAAGGATTGTGGCATAAACATTTTCTGTGAGTTATATTAAAACCAGATTTTTTAAGTCAGCTGCCAAGGGAAGAAGGTAGAGCTAGACTCCCTGCTGCTGCCCAGCCCTTGTTACTCCCTGGGAGGTCGGCCTCCCACTGTAGCAGACGGGGGCGATCCTGGATTCGGGGGCGATCCTGGATTCGGGGGCGGTTGAGCTGCCTTCTCAGCAAGTTCTGCACCTGATAAAGCCCCAAACTTCTTGTTTCAGTGTCCGGGGAGATAGGTAAACGGATGATAGTGCAAACTGAGGAGACAGATGACTCAGGATGATGGGGAAGGGTGGGAGATGCAGGTTAGCTAGCTAATGTTCCCCCCTTTCAGTGATTTACAGGAGATGTACCCCAGCTTGGTCATGAAGTTGGTTTGCTTCCACTGTGCGATGCACTCCTCAGAAATTTTAAAGTCAGCCTGGATAAGAAACAAAAAGTGATTATAGTGATGGCGATGGAACTGCAAGAAAACAAAGACTCTCTTACACCACCAGAGTGTAAACTGACTTCACTTTTCTAAGAGCTCCCATCTTTTGACTCAGGGAAACCTGAAATATTCCTGGAGGCAAAAATGACAAAATTGAAGCTGTCTTATTTTGGGCACGGCAGGAGAAGGCAGGTTCCTTGGAAAAGACAATAATGCTGGGGAAACAGAGGCAGCGGGAAAAGAGGAAGCCCAGGTATGGGACGGATTGACCGTAAAAGAAGCCGAAGGCGAGTCAGCAGGAGCTGTTGTGCACAGGACACTGTGGGCATCACTGATTCATAGGGTCACTGGGAGTCAGAGCCAATCCAATGGCACAAAGTTCATTTTAGGGACTTAGTTTAAGAAATAATCATGGCCGAAACCGGTTTGGCTCAGTGGATAGAGCGTCGGCTTGCGGACTGAAAGGTCCCAGGTTCGATTCCGGTCAGGGGCATGTGCCTGGGTTGCGGGCACATCCCCGGTAGGAGATGTGCAGGAGGCAGCTGATCGATGTTTCTGACTCTCTATCTCTCTCCCTTCCTCTCTGTAAAAAATCAATAAAATATATTTAAAAAAAAGAAAAAAAGAAAATAATCATGAACAAGAGAGAAGAACTATGTGCCAAGACATCCATCATAGCATTCTAATAGTGTAAAACAGAACCACCTCAAAGTCTAATAAGGGTAAATAATTTAGTTAAATAATGATAATTATGACATAATACTATACAATAAGATCCCCCCTCAGTATTTAATAGGGAAGTTTTTCAGGCATCAAGTTTTAAAAAAGAACATATGGTATGACTCAAACTGTAAATATCTCTATGTACAGAAAATATCCAGAAGGAAATAATCACTAATCACATTTTTCAGTATCTCTAGGTCAGTGGTCAGCAAACTGCGGCTCACGAGCCACATGCAGCTCCTTGGCCCCTTGAGTTTGACTCTTCCACAAAATACCGACTTCTGCACATGGGTCACGAAGTTTTAATCGCACTGTATGTGCGCGCCCACACGTGGTATTTTGTGTAAGAGCCACACTCAAGGGGCCAAAGAGCTGCATGTGGCTCATGAGCTGCAGTTTGCCGACCACTGCTCTAAGGTGATAGGACTATGGGTATTTTATTTTCTTCTTTTTCTTCTATATTTTATACATATCTACATGAAAATATATTTTATAGTCAGAAAAAAAATCAGTGATTCATAAAGCCATCCTGGAAAACCAGAAAGGAGGGAGGGGATGAAGCCAATTGGCACATACAGCAGGATGGAGAAGTAGAAATCACTCGACCTGCCATCCAGAAAACCTTTGTTTAATTGAGGAAACAAGTTATTTTAGTATGTGTGCTGCTGAAGTGAGCACCAGGAAACCAGTTATTAACTAGAAAAAGCCAAACATTAGTGTTGGTTCCATGAGGAGAGTGAATTTTTGCTGTTTTATTCACTGATGCAGTAGCCCAAGCACCCAGAACAATGCCTGACATATGTTAGGGACCCAATATTTGTTGAATGAATGAACTCAAGGGTCACAGGGGCAGGCCACACAGGAGTCAGTGCCCCAGAAGGGGAAGAGAATGAGTGCTCCAAGATCAAGGTGGTGACAGTGACCCTGGGAGGGTTTGATCCTGGCTCCAGCACTTGTGGTGACCCTGTGTGGCCTTGGCAGGTATCCTGCCAGGTAAAATGGGGACTGTCTGTCACAGACAAGATTCAAACGAGGAACTGTCTGTGCCTCAAGGAGCCTGTCGGTGCTCAGACTTGCTCCTTAGGCACCTCGTTCAGAAAGGTCTGGAATGAAGAAGGAGGAGGAGCTCAGATGCAGAAAGGCCCAGCTGGAAGAGGGCAGGTTTGGATTCAGTACAGAGCAGTCTTGGGGGACAGTCCAGGCAGCCCAGGTAAGGGAAACAATGGCAGCTTTTTACCTGCAACTTCTCAAAGACTTTCTTCTTGGGCTTGAGCTCGTCATCTGGTTGGCCCTTCTCATAGCCCTTCACAAACACTCGCTCCCCAGGAGCAGAGCCTGCAGGAGGGTCCAGAGGCTCAACCTTGCGGCTGACCCCTTCCCTGGGAAGACACACAGGACAAGGAAAGGGTGAAGCTACGGGTTGCCTCCAGCTGCCATGAGATCAAAGCATTGGAGCCTCCACATGGAGGCCCTACTGGGATTTCGGGGACATCATCCGGGTTGGGTTAACCAGGGCTAAACTGAGGTCCTAGGTCAGGAGAGATACCAAAATCTGGGCTCTTCGGGAAGGAAGTATGACATAACAGAGAGAGCAAGGCCTTAAAAGCCCATCAGAACTGGGTTGAATCCTGGCTCCACCTCTTATTAGTTAGAAGTGGGCATGTACACACTGCTTTGAATCTTCCATTTCTGTGTTAATAAAGTTAACTGTAGGTAAAGCGCTTCATTTATAGTACTTGTACAAGAAATAATTCCTCCATGCACCACCTTTGGGCCAGTGTTCTCATTCCACCTGGCATGTGGAAGGGCATCGCATGGGCCAATCCACCCTTGCCCCCCCCTCCCCCGCGCCCCACCCTAAGTCCTCACTTACATAGAAGCACACAGAAGCATGGCTTGAGACTCGATTCCTCGCATCTTCTGGGGTTTCAGGTTGCACAGCACCACCACCAGCCTATTCTGCAGTTCCTCCTTGGGCACAAACTGCACCAGGCCGCTCACCACAGTCCGTGGCTCTGCTTCCCCCACATCAATCTTCTCCACATACAGGCTGTCTGCATCTGGGTGCTGCCAGCAAGAGATGTTGGTCCCAGAGTGTCACAATGGAATAGATCATGGGGCCTGGTGAACCTTCTGGCTTCAGAAGGGGTATCTACTCCCTAGAGAAGCTCTTGAGGGACCTTCTAGAACTCTCTTTCAAGGTCGCAGATAGCAGACAAGAGACCGGGCCTAGAAGGTATATTCTACTCTCAGCGAAGAGGTGGGATTTGAGTAAAATGAGTCTAATTACTTATGTAAGAGGTGGAAGGAAACCCTAAGAGATGAAATGGCCTGGACTATCCACAGCTGCACCAGATGAGTCCTAGGCGCAATAACAGATGGGGGAGGGTACTGCTGGTGTCACCATCTGAAAGCGCCAGCAGCTCTCAAAGTAGTTTTGGTGGCTGGGTCTATACAGTGAAAAGTCAATGCCGGGAGGAGAAAAAGCCCAAACAAATGGTCCCCACCACTGGCTGCATAACCTCTGTCTCTGGAAAAAGAAAGTCTTTCTTCCTTTACCACTTGCTCTGTGTGTGTGTGTGTGTGTGTGTGTGTGTGTGTGTATTGGCGGTGGGGTTGGTTTGGAGACACAGTGGCTGGCCTAAGACAATGCAGCTAGTCCAGACAAACTGGTAGAGACCAGGTGAGTTCATCAGACCAGATTTAACGGATCAACAAGTTCCCCTGACTAACATCTGCCCCCCACTGAGTTCCTGGCTATGTTTGGCTGCATTAGGTCTGGAGGCAGCGAGGGAAGAGCCTGAGGCCTGGAATTAGACACCTGGGTTCTGACTTGCAATATGATCTCAGGGATGTTACTTCCCATCTCAGGCCAGGTTTCCTCCAGATGGAAACAGACAAACCTGACCCCTGTCTGCCTCTCTGGAATGTAGTGAAAACGAGTACCTTGTCCACACTGATGACTTTCCCCACACGGATATCCAGTCGGGATGGGACGACCTCCTCTGGTTCCGAATTCTTGGCAGGGCCTTTGGCAACTGGCTCTGGGAATGAGAAGAACCCCAAGGGGTCAGAACTGTCCTCCTACCCTATGGGAAGCCAACTGCTGATCCCACCAAAGGACACTAGCAGCCTTTCTGCAGAATCACCAGAATCCAGCCACCAATTATACGTTCATCTATCTATCAAATCATTTAATCCTTCTTATTTAAATTTACTGGAAAGATTTACAGAATTATATATTAGTCATGTAGGATTTCATGGAAGTAGCAAACTGAGGACCTGAATACTTTTATAGAACATGAGAGTCCTGGCCTCTATTTTACAGTAGCCCAGACTTTTCTTCTTTTTTTAAAAATATATTTTATTGATTTCTTACAGAGAGGAAGGGAGAGGAATAGAGAGTTAGAAACATCGATGAGAGAGAAACATCGATCAGTTGCCTCCTGCACATTCCCTACTGGGTATGTGCCTGCAATCAAGACCTTGACCGGAATCGAACCTGGGAGGCCTTGAGTCCGCAGGCCGATGCTGTGTCCGTTGAGCCAAACCGGTTAGGGCCAGACTTTTCTTGATCAATTACATTTTACCTTACCATGAATGCTACTTCTGAGCTATATCTTCTTTAAAACAGGGTTGTGATACAACCCTTTGAGGAGTAACATACTCGATTTTCATCTATTCTTACTCAGTTATTAGGCGGGAGGAGAGGGGAGGGGACAGTCGTAGCTCTGCCACCTTTAGGTGCTTCCATTCATGTGCTCTACATGTAATTACTGAGTCTTTTCTGAGAGGAGTGGTTGGCCAACTAAGAGCCAGTCAGAGGCACACGGAAGGGAAGTGAGTGACTCTAAAGATGAGCTTCCCTGAGAAGCTGTGCAGGCTGGGCCTAAGCAGTTGTGTCACCGTCATGGTCTAACTGAAGAGGACTTAGTGAAAGGACGCAAGGACACGTCTTACACCAGCATCTCCCAGCAGTGCTGGTATAACAGGACACAGTCACTGCTCACTATCCGCCAGACCAAAACCAAGATGACTCAAGTTCCATTCCAGGAGTCAACAGGGTATGACATTCTTACACTCCAGACCCCCTGGCTTCTTGGGCCCTCAGTTTAGGACAGACCTCTTCCTGAGGCCCACTGACAGGCTATCATTCCAGATGATGTCACCCCCTCAGGTCCTTACCCTCCCCCACTGGCCTTACTCTGCTTTGACGGATCTGGGTAGGCAGCGCTGGACAGTTTCTTCAGTGCAGGGGTATTAAACTTTTCCCGGATGGGATCCAGCAACTTGTTCAGGGCGACTTCAACAGAATTCTTTAGGTCTCCAGGGTGTACAACCTGCAAAAGTGTATGAGGCCTGGTGAGGTACGACACTGGAACAGGGCAAAGGGCACCGGACACCTCAATCTACTAATATTGTCTGTACAGGATGCAGGGAGCTTCCCCAGCACAACCAGAATCACCTTGTGAAGCTGGTAGGGCAGAGAAGGGAATAGGTCCAGAAAGGTTATCTGACTTGTCCGGGGTACAGGTCTCTTATTTTTTTAAATATACATTGTTTAGATTTCAGAGGGGAAGTGAGAGAAATAGAAACATCAATGATGAGAGAGAATCTTTGATTGGCTGTCAAATATCTAAAAAATGGGGCTTAAAGGCCCTCAGATCTCAGGGGTCACCGAGTCCTTTCTTCCATTTGATGCCCAAACCATCCTACAACATTGCCTCATACAACATAGTTCTCTGCCTGAACACCTCAGTGGTGGGGAATGCAAGGTCAGGTGAAGCAGCCCTGTCATTGCCACAGAATTGAGGTCGTTAGAAAGTTTTTCCTGAAGCTGAACCTAAGCATGCGTCCCTGTGGTCCCCTCCCGAAGTCCTGGTGTAGCCCTCTGGTGCCACAAGAAACCTACCCTAACCCAGGAGAGTCCTTCATGTAGCTGAGGATGACTGGACCCATACTTGCTTTTCAGCTAAACATGCCCAGTTCTGCCGAAACCGGTTTGGCTCAGTGGATAGAGCGTCAGCCTGCGGACTGAAAGGTCCTAGGTTCGATTCCGGTCAAAGACAGAAAAATAAACATGCCCAGTTCTTTCAACTGTGGTTTTGAGTGTGTTGCCTATAGTGGCATCCTTCCTCTCCCGACAAAGACACTCCTGATTATCAAATAAACTTCTTAAGACTGAACTCCATGCACAAGCCCAAATGTACTCAGAACAATGGAGAACTGAATGCATTACCAGCTCCCTGGTTCCGGGATCTACATTTCTGATGATTTAGGCCAAGACTCACACAGCCCTATCACACTGCTGACTCAACTTCAGAGTCAACCAAAACGGCCCATTTCCCCCCATATACACTATTATTACATCTTCCCTTTATGAACTGTCCATGCCTGCAATGTCTCGCCTCACCTTTTAGACTCTAGGCCAGCGGTTTTCAACCTGTGGGTCGCGACCCCTTTGGTGGTTGAATGACCCTTTCACAGGGGTCGCCTAAGACCATCCTGCGTATCAGATATTTACATTATGATTCATAACAGTCGCAGCATTACAGTTATGAAGTAGCAACGAAAATAATTTTATGGGTGGGCCACAGCATGAGGAGCTGTATTTAAAGGGCCAGAAGGTTGAGAACCACTGCCTAGGCAGGCCAAACCACTGCGATTCCTTGTATATCATGCCGTTTCATCTTCCCGTGTCTTTGCAGTTTATTCCCTCACAGATGTCCTCATGAATTCCTACCCCTCAAGTGAAATAGTGAATGCTATCCCCTCTACAAAGATTCCCGGAGAGCCAGTTAATCACTTCCTCCCATTTATTCTAGACCATGCATGTATCGTCACTGGGCAGTAAGACAGGAAATATTTGTTTATATGCCTGCTTCTCCTACTGGATTATGCACTTCATGAGGATGTAGTCTTCTTTGTATTGCCAGCCTCTAACACGGTGCCCAGCACATGGCCACCGGGTCTTGCTAAACTGGTGAAACAAATAGTACCTTCTATTCTGTCCTTTTATATTTGTGTCTTTTTTTTTTTTTTAAATATGTTTTTATTGATTTAAGAGAGGAAGGGAGGGGGAAAGAGAAACATCTGTGATGAAAGAATCATTGATCAGCTGCCTCCTGCATGCTCCCTACTGGGGATCGAGCCCGCAACCCAGCCATGTGCCCTTGACTGGAATCGAACCCAGGACCCTCCAGTCCATAGGCAGACACTCTATTCACTGAGCCAAACCAGCTAGGGCTTGTATCTCCTTTTTGAGCCTTGATTTTATACCTGTCCTTGAAATGCTTCCTTTTGGTTTGGTTCTACATTCCAGGTTAAGTCCTGTAGCCAATACATTATTAGCTTTGTGCCGCCTGCCCATCTAATCTGTCAACCATCTGAATCCTTACCGAAGCCATTAACAATATATATATATATATATATAGCCCTGGAGAGCATACATAGTCAGAAACCCGGCTAGGACAAGATGGAGAGGTCTGTCAGAATGAGTTCAGTGGGGCCCTGGCTGGGTGGCTCAGTTGGTTGGAGCATCATCCTATACACCAAAAGGTTGTGGACTTGATGTCTTCAGGTGGGGCATGTATGGGAGGCAACCAATCAATGTTTCTCCCTTACATTAATCTTTCTCTTTCTCTCTCTCTTCTTCTAAAACATATCCTTGGGTGAAGAATAAAAAAAGAATGAGTTCAGTGGGGATTATGCCTCCTCTGGTATTACCTCATTGGCAAAGTCCTTTTCCAGGTCCACGTAAGCTGTGTAGGTTTTGTTTCCACCCCATTTTTCATCTCGAAGGATCACAAACTCTGTAAGAAAAAGGATTACACCAACAAACTCACTGCTAATGGCAGAGTCAGCATTCCTAGCCCAAATATATGGGTATATGTTGTTTCTGTCATATATGTTATTTTAAACTTTATTACGTGGTGTTTTAATTTTTAAAATTGGATGTGTGGCCATGTTGTATACCCAACTAGCATCCAAACTCAAGGGGAAGGATTGTGTCTTATGTTTCTTTTTATTCCTCTAGTTCAGTGGTCAGCAAACCGCGCCTCGCGAGCCACATGCGGCTCTTTGGCCCCTTGAGTGTGACTCTTCCACAAAATACCACGTGCGGGCAGGCACATACAGTGCGATTGAAACTTCGTGGCCCATGCGCAGAAGTCCATTTTCAGAAAGGAGATAGACGAAACAAGTATACAAGACGAGTGTGGATGGGAGAGTTGGAAGGGGTCGACCTCAGCAAACGTACCTCAATGAGACTGAGGACATTTTTTAGAAAAGGCCAGCTTAGGAGAACCCTAATTAAGTTAATAACAATGTACCTACCTATATAGTTTAAGTTTAAAAAATTTGGCTCTCAAAAGAAATTTCAATTGTTGTACTGTTGATATTTGGCTCTGTTGACTAATGAGTTTGCCGACCACTGCTCTAGTTCATGCTGTGCCCTCATCCTCATTTTATCATCGCTACCCACTGCACCTAGAACCTAACCTGGTAACAACACATGGACAACTAAATGGAATTTCAACTCCAACCATTATTAGTATTTGTGAATTCAGAGCAGAGAACCAGGGAAGCCATCCCTGGAGGAAGACTGTGACAAATCACAAGTATGATACAGTGTATGATCACAAGTCATATCACTACTAGTTCTGCTCTTTCAGCCTGGCCTCTGAGAAGAAAACAGGGAGTGTCTTACCAGACTTGAGGGGGAAAAGGACATGCTTAATGAAGGACAGAACC
The DNA here is from genome assembly GCF_000327345.1 of Myotis davidii. Classification (NCBI taxonomy): domain Eukaryota; kingdom Metazoa; phylum Chordata; class Mammalia; order Chiroptera; family Vespertilionidae; genus Myotis; species Myotis davidii. Next base: position 5,425,506 of record NW_006300377.1, on the reverse strand, counting down.
CCATTGTTCTCCACATTCCCTGGCTCACAGAAGGCCTTCTTCAGTTTTTTCTTCACATCCTCCTTCCGATCAAGGAGATCAATCTTGGACTCCTAGAAGCAATGGAAGGGAAGGGGACCTCTTGTGGTTGAAAACGAGAACATGCTCAACTAATCTGTGTACCCTGAACACAGGCTTGAACTCCACTTATACGCAATTTCCCCCAACATGTACAGTTCTGTAAATGTATTATCTCTTCCTTATCATTTTCTTTTCTTTTATTATATATTTTATTGATTTTTTACAGAGAGGAAGGGAGAGGGATACAGAGTTAGAAACATCGATCAGCTGCCTCCTGCACACTCCCCACTGGGGATGTGCCCGCAACCAAGGTACATGCCCTGGACCGGAATCGAACCTGGGATCCTTGAGTCCACAGGCCGACGCTCTATCCACTGAGCCAAACTGGTCAGGGCCCTTATCATTTTCTTAATGACATTTTCTTTTCTCTAGCTTATTTTATTGTAAGAATACAGTATATAATATATATAACATACAAAATATGTGTTGATTGACTATTATTGTTAAGGTTCCCAGTCAACAGTAGATTATGAGTAGTTAGTTTTTTGGGAGTCAAAAGTTATATTTAGATTTCAACTGCATGGAGGGGAATGTCGGTGCTCCTAACCTCCGCATTTTAATCTTTTAAACAAAGACTTAAAAATTATGAGACTATGTCATAAGCATTTCTGAGTGGCTAGTCTTCACTGATAATTTTTATGGTGTATTATATTTCCAACTATTAGCGACAACATAATTTATATAACAGTTTCTAAACTTTTGGATTATATCCTAATTGTTACAAATTATACATCATACTACAGTGAACATCTAGCAGTAGGTTTTTTTTTTTTTGCCTTCTCTTAGATTATTTCCTTAGACTACCAAAAACTACCAAGCCCCAAACTGTTTTCTGAAAGGGGTATACAAATTGACATTGCCATCAGCAACATTTGGTGATACTTGTTTCACAACAACCACCAGCACCAGATATCACGAATTATTTAGAGCCACTTTTCCTTTTTAGGGTAATAGAATTTGTTTCTTATTCTATGAGTGAGATCATGCTCATTTGAGTTCAGTAGTTACCAAATTCTGGTCCACATATGGCCGTATATGAATCACCTGGGGTGCTTTAAAAAAATATAAATTACGGGGCTCCACCCAAACCTCATGAATCAAAATCTCCTGGGGTTGGGCCAGGTATTATATTTTTAAAAAGCTCTGAGTCATTCTAATGCATTCATGTTTGGGAACTGCTGTTAGTACCTATTTCCAGGATTAAAATATGGTGAATGCCACAATAGGATGAGTAATGTATATACTTAGTCAGAGAAATAATTGAGACATGGAACACTGTAACTTCAGAGAAAAAAGAATGAGCATATTCTTTTAAAAATAATAACAATTTCCATGCATATATTTATTCATCTCTGATCAAAGAACTAGATGAATGTCCAAACACTACTTCAAACAGAATCATGTAGTACGATTTAAAAGTAAATACAGATTCCTGAATTGTTTCCCAGAACCACTTTATCAGAACCTAAGGACAGGGTCTAATCAACTTTAAAACAAAATTTCCTAGGTGATTCTGAAGATCAGCCATGTTTGGGAACCCTGAACGAAACCTTCCACATCTCTGGGATATCCGTCCTCTATTCCAGCAGTGGCCAACCTTTCGGACCTCACAGACCACCGGTTGGCAACTGCTGCTCTATTCTGTACCCTTAGTGAACAAAATAAAAGTGTACATTCCTTAAATTGGACTTTTACATGTTAAAAGACAGCATATATATCATATTAATTATATCAAACATCACCCTAATAATCAAGATGCTAGTTGGTGAAATGCAACCACAGCCATCTCATTAATAAGGCTGAATTTTATCACAGTTCTATGAATAAAGAAATTACTTTTGCTTGTGCTTTTTACCAGTAGCAGTAAAACTTCAAAAATCATCAGGACTGCCCTAACTGGTTTGGCTCAGTGGACAGAGCGTCGGCCTGCGGACTGAAGGGTCCCAGGTTCGATTCTGGTCAAGGGCATATAACCTTGGTTGCGGGCACATCCCCAGTAGGGAGTGTGCAGGAGGCAGCTGATCAATGTTTCTAACTCTCTATTGCTCTCCCTTCCTCTCTGTAAAAAATCAATTAAATATATTTTTAAAAAAATTATTAGGACTGCTTCTGGGTCCTTTGGTACTCAAGAACCACTGGAATTAACTAATTTAAGATTACTTATAACTCAAGTATTTGAGAATTCTAGTTAGCTAATTTACTCTCCTTTTGAGTCCCTAATCTCTTCATCTCTTACTGCAGATCTCTAAACTCAAGTTAGAGTTGTCACCTACCTCTTCTGAAGAACTCATTTTGCTACCAGTTAATCCTGGAACCATAGGATTCATCAGATGGACCCGTTTTGAGTATCCAAGTGCAGGGAGATACTGAGGGGTTAGAAAGAAACAATGCAGATATTGGGATAAATTCCTCCTCAGCACCCTACTCTCATCTAACTTGGCCAGCAACTTAATTGTTTCATGTATTCCTCCAATCTCTTCTTTCCAGTGAATGCCAACTTTCTTAATTGAAAAAATATTTTTATTGATTTCAGAGCGGAAGGGAGGGGAGAGAAAGAGAGAGAAATATCAGTGATGAGAGATAATCATTGATTGGCTGCTACCTGCATGCCCCTACTGGGGATCAAACCCACAACCCAGAAATGTGCCCTGACTGGTAATTGAACCATGCCCTTCTGGTTCACAGGTCAATGTTCAACCACCAAGCCACACCAGCCAGGCCCAAATATATAGCTTTCAATGGTGATCATAATGTAAACAAAGTCTCCCCACCCCGCCAAGCTTTTCTATTAGTATTATATTGTGAGGCTAATGGATTTCCTGTCCCATCATCAACAACTATAAAACCTGGCAATACCTAAAATAACCATTTGCAGGCACGACAGTAAGAGGTGTATTGCTACGCATCTTGAGACAAGGGAAAGCAAAGGTGACCACACGCTCACCCTGGCTTTCCCTGTGAGGGAATATTTCTCAAACCAGGTGCTGAGAAAAAGGGACAAAGCAGAAAGCAGCTGTCTGACGAAGAAGAGACTGATGTGTAGGGCTGTCAGGAGGCTGGGATTTGGGAAGGGTTCTAGAGAGAAGGGATTCCCCCCTCTAAAAATCTAAGTCAAAATTCCCCACTGAGACTCATGGCTGTGCATGCATATGAAGAGACTCCAGAAAGCCCAGCAGAGAACAGGTTCCCGAGGCTGAAGACCTGAGCAGAGATTTCAGAGGCTGCACAGTGCTGGGTTTTAAGACAGAGGTTGAAATTTAGGTTCAATCAAAATAGTGAGGGTTTTGTGAACACCTTGAAATTTTAGTATGAGACTCAAGAAAAGCCACAGTCTAAGAATAAAAACCACATCAAGAAAACAAGGGCAAAACTGTAATAGACCTGTTCTAACAGAGTCTAAAACCAACCCGTGACAGGATCAAGGTGATAAGTCAGTAACTTAACAGTCTACAGGAAACATATTACTTTAGAAACATAATCCAGAGCCTCTATAACGTATCTACGATGACTCTGATACAGTAAAAAAGTACTAGACATGAAAAGCAGAAAAAAGTAACTGATAGTTAAAATAGTCAACAAAAGCAGAGCCACAGACCTTCCAGGTATTGGATAAGCAGATCAAAGTGTCAAAATAATCATGACTAGTGTGTTAAAGGGAATAGAGGAAAAGGAAAAGATGGATAAGATGGATAAAAGTGGAAAACTGTAAACAAGAATTGGAATGTATAAAGAAGAATCAAATGGAAGTTCTTTTTTAAAAAAATTTATTTCTTTATTGATTTCAGAGAGGAAGGGAGAAGGAGAAAGATAGAAACATCAACGATGAGAGAGAATCATTGATTGGCTGCCTCCTGCACACCCCACACTGGGGATGGGGCCCGCAAACCAGACATGTGCCCTTGGCCGGAATCGAACCTGGGGCCCTTCAGTCGGCTGATGCTCTATCCACTGAGCCAAGCTGGCTAGGGCCAAATGGAAGTTCTAAAAAGGCACAACACAATACTGAATAAATTCAACAGAAGATAGGATAAATAAACTTGAAGGAAAGTCAATATCCAAACTAAAGCACAGAGGGAACAAAGAAAGGAAAACAACAGAATATTAGAGGTCTAACCTATATGTAACTAGGGTCCCAGGAGAAGAGACTGAGAATAGGACAGAAGCAATATTTAAGAAAATAATAGGGGACAATTTTCCAAATTTGATAAGCATATCAACCCACAGATTCAAGGAGTTCAGCAAAATCCAAGCAGGATAAACACAAAGAAAACTTATAGCAAAAAAACATCGTCGTCAAATTGTTGAAAATCAGAAACAAAGAAATAACCTTTAAAATTGCCAGAAAGAAATATGACACCTATAGGTGGCTCTTCAGTAGAAATTATGGAAGCCAGAGGCAATGGGACAACTCTTTAAAAGGTTAAAAGAAAAATAACTGTCAGCCTAGAATTTATACCCACTGAAAGCAAAAGAAAGATATTTGCAGATAAAAGCTGAAAGAACTCATTACTAAGAGACCTTCACTACAAACACAAAATACTAAGGGGGGCTCTAGACTAAAGGAAAATGATCCCAAATGGAAGCCTAGAGACATAGAATTGCAGGAAGAAATTAGGAGTATCAGAAAGGATAAGTAGCCCTGACCGGTTTGGCTCAATGGATAAAGCGTCGGCCTGCGGACTCAAGGGTCCCAGGTTCGATTCCAGTCAAGCGCATGTACCTTGGTTGCGGGCACATCCCCAGTGGGGAGTGTGCAGGAGGCAGCTGATCGATGTTTCTCTCTCATCGATGTTTCTAACTATCCCTCTCCTTTCCCTCTCCCTTCTTCTCTGTAAAAAATCAATAAAATATATTTTAAAAAAAAGAAAGAAAGGATAAGTAATGGTTAAGTATTCATGAAAATTGTTTACAAAGCAATTATAATAAAGTCTTTGGGATTTAAAGTATATATAAAAGTGAAACGTATATAAAAATATAGGTTGTTGCATTGTTGAGAAGTGGTAAAAATATCTAACTTAAACTGTAATAAATTACAAGGATACATGTTATCTCTAGGGCAGGAATGGGCAAAACTTTTCTGTAAAAGGCAAGATAATAAATATTTTAGGATTTGTGGGCCACGCATATAGTCTTTCTTACATATTTTCCAGAGAGAATAACCCTTAAAAATACATAAAAACTGGAGGAGAAACCAAGATGGCGGCATAGGTAAACACCAGAGTTTGCTGCTCGCACAACCACTTCAAAAATACAACTAAAAGACGGAACAGACATCACCCAGAACCACAGGAAGGCTGGCTGAGTGGAAATTCTACAACTAGAAGAAAAGAGAAAAGCATACCGAGACTCAGAGGATGCGCAGTGCAGAAGTAAAATACTAAGGTGGGCAGGTGCATGTGGAGCAGGCTGGTGGCTGAGGGAGCAGATGTCTTTTTCAATTGGGAGGGAGTCTCAGGCTCTGAGCTCCAGTTCCGGGCGAGTCTCTGGGGACCCAGACTCAAACAGGAGAAGCAGGACTGCCTGGCATCGGTTGGAACTCTAGGGCAGCTTTCTCTCTGAGGTACTTGCAGCAATTGCTGGGACACTGAGAAGCAGAGCCTCTGAGGGCAGGACTGAGAGCAGCCATAACTGCTAGCCCCTGTTGATCCCATGAGACCAGCCCTGCCCAAGCCCTGCAGGCAGGCATTTGCTGGATAGCCCCAGGCAGAGGCTAGATTAGCACCTCCCTAGAGATCAGGAGCCAGGAAGCCCAGAGGTCAGAGTGGGAG
>NW_006300377.1:5416518-5418507 GCF_000327345.1 Myotis davidii | reverse complement strand
GTTGTGGGTTCATCTCCTGGTCAGGGCACATATCCAGGTTATGGGTTCAATCCCTAGTTGGGGTGCATGCAGGAGGTAACCAATTGATATTTCTCTCTCACATCGATGTTTCTGTCTCTATCTCTCTCCCTTCCTCTCTCTCTAAAACAATATTTCTGAACAATAAAGATTTAATTAAAAAAATACATAAAAACTGCCCTGGCTGGTGTGGCTCAGTTGGTTAGAGCATCATCCCGTACACTGAAGGGTTGTGGGTTCAATTCCTGGTCAGGGCACATATCCAGGTTATGGGTTCAATCCCTAGTTGGGGTGCATGCAGGAGGTAACCAATTGATATTTCTCTCTCACATCGATGTTTCTGTCTCTATCTCTCTCCCTTCCTCTCTCTCTAATAAACAATATTAAAATATATATTTATAAAAATTTACATTGTAAACATTTCCCCATTCACTAAATATATCTAAAAACCATTAAAAAATTAAATAAGATTCCAATGTGAGGCTTTATTATAATGTATTAACCAATCCCTAGTCATTTGATGTAAATTTATTTCTAGATTTTTGCTTTAAATTAATAATATGATAAATACTTTCATACATAACTCAAGTTGCATTTTTAAAATTATTTCCTTAGGCTAAATTCTTATAATTTTTAGGGCAAAGGGCAGAAACATTTTAGTGTTGTCAAACCACCCTCCAGCAATTCCCACTAGCAGTGTTTTCTCTCCACCCTTGCCAATGTGAGGTTTTGAGATGCTTACAAAAATACCAACTGCTTCTCAAAAGCTCTTTTCAACTTACTCAAGCTCTTTCCCAGAAAAAAAAAAAGACTGTTATGGGCTTGTACTAATTTCCTCCTTTAAGCACTATTAAACCTCATCTTAGAGCTGAGTGATTTATGTAAAATCCTGAGCAAACAGACCAAATGCTCTGGGAAAGAACAGCAGTGCCTTTCCCTGGAAGCTGAGCTGTTTGCCTGGCCATTAACTGAGATACTGAACAACTTTCTTACTCTTTCTACCTTCAGTTTTCTCATCTGCAAAACAAAGGAAAATAATACTTAACCACACAATTTGGCTATGAGTGGTGGGACTGGCATGTTCAGCATATCTCTGAGGCTCAAAAGAAAAAAGATAGAAAAGAGGATACTAACCTTCTCTGCAAAGGTGAAAATCTTTCTCTGATCAACGCCTCCAAATTGGGCATCTACTTTCAAATATTCTTCATCCAAGGCCTGAGGAGAGAAAACACATGAGCATCAACTCCTACTATATTTCTTCTACATGCATCTAGGTCATCAGAAACTTTTGACCAGTCATGTCAAAGGTACCCACTGCATAATGAAGCCCAGGAAAAATGTTAAGTAAGGGGCAGAAGAAAGTGCTGAGAGAGCTCAGGAGAAAAAGGCAAGGCTAAACTAGTAAACAAAGACTTACTGTCACTTAATACACGCCAGGCCTAGTGCCAGCCCTGTGGATGCAGAGATGAATCAAACCCAGACTCAGCCTTTAAGAACCAGTTACCCAGTTGAGAGAAGAGACTAATAAACAGATAATTTTGTCATGCTAGGCGCCTAGCAATATCCCTGACAGTGAGTGGTTTTAAGGAGGGGAGAAACCTGACTACACTGTAGAAAGATCACACCAGTAAGAGGGCAAAGCATGGAATGGAGGCCTATCAGTTGGAGATAAAGGAAATATCCAGAAGGCTGCTGTGAGAGTCCAGGTGAGAAATAATGATGAATCAAGTCAGTGGGGATGTAGAGCAAGACTGAATTTAAGAGATTTTTTAAGAGACAGAATTGATAACATTTAGTGTCTGATTGGATGGGGGGAAGAGTAAGGATAGGGAGAGAAAGATGAGCAAGCAGGAAGAATCTAGGATAGCAATGTCCAAAAAAATTTACTGTGATGGTAAATGTTTTATATCTTTGCTGTCCAACCTGATAGCCATTAGTCACACAGGGCTCATGAGCAACTGAAATATGGCC
>NW_006300377.1:5408896-5416478 GCF_000327345.1 Myotis davidii | reverse complement strand
TCCCAGTCAGGCACATGCCTGAGTTGCAGGCTCCATCCCCAGTGTGGAGCGTGCAAGAGGCAGCCGATCAATAATTCTCTCTCATCATTGATGTTTCTCTCTCCCTCTCCCTCTCCTTTTCTCTCTGAAATCAATAAAAATATATTTTAAAAAAATTATTTTCAAAATCCTCACCTGAGAATATTTATTGATTTTTAGAGAGAAAGAGAAACGTTGATTTGAGAGAAACATCAATCAAATCCTGACTGGGGATTGAACCTGCAACCTTTTGGTGTATAGACGATGTTCCAATGAACTGAGCACCTGGTGAGGGCTAATTTTAATTACTTTTAACAGCCATATATGGCTATAACTAGAGGCTATCACAGTGGACAGTGTAGATCAATAATGTCTCCAGGTTTAACCATTGGAAAGATCACTTGGAGGTGACAAGGGAGGAATAATTTTCTTACAGCAAATATTATAGAAATATATAAAGAGCCCTAGCCGGTTTGGCTAAGTGGATAGAGCATTGGCCTTTGGACTGAAGCGTCCCCGGTTTGATTATGGTCAAAGGCACTTGCCCAGGTTGTGGGTTCAATCCCCAGTAAGGGGCATGCAGGACGCAGGCGATCAATGATTTTCATCATTGATGTTTCTCTCTCTCCCTTCTTCTCTGAAATCAATAAAAATATATTTTTTAAAAAAGCAATATACAAAGAAAAAGTTGTCTATCTACATATTCATCCTGCCTTCCTAAAGTAACCAATATTAACAGCTTGATTTGTATTTTTCCATCTTTCTCCTTGTTCATATAAGTGTGCACACATAAAATAGAATGAGCTTGTTTTGTTTAATGGAAAATAGGATCATACCTAAAATTTATTTTCACACATTGCTCTGAAATTAATTTTCAAGAGATTGTGGTCAATTTAAAGAAGGTTTGTGAGATGAGCAGTGTTTTTTAAAAAAATATATTTTTATTGATTTCAGAGAGGAAGGGAGAGGGCGAGATAGAACCATCAATGATGAGAGAGAATCAACGATAGGCTGCCTCCTGCACACCCCCATACTGGGGATCAGGCCTGCAACCTGGGCATGTCCCCATGACCAGAATTCAACCCTGGACCCTTCAGTCCTTAGGCCGATGCTCTATCCACTGAACCAAACTGGCTAGGGCAGATGAGCAGTTCAAGGACAGATAGGTAGGGGAAACTTACAACTGAAAAAGTCAGAGGGTTTTAGGAGATGGAGGCAGGTAGGAAGGCCTACAGCACTGTGAAGGAACAGCAAGTGCATCAGTTTAATTAGGCTGAGAGAGAGGTTTCGACCAGTGTTTAGAAGCAGAACAGAAAAGGTCTCCGGGCAACCCCATCCTTCGTAAGTACCTGTAGTCCAGGGTACAGCAGACCACTCAGCAAAGGGTGCTCCACCTGCTTGACCACCTCAGCTCCAGCTTTCTTGGCATCGTGCTGTGTGACCACAGAGGAGAGTCTGTATACATCTAGCGTGTACTCTCTGAGGAGGAAAGGAAGAGTAAACAGCTAAAACCAGGCCCAGGCCTCAGTTTAATCCAAAAGCACATTAATTCACTCTCCCAATCTTAAGACATTTCAAGAGAGCTAGTAGCTTTTAAAATGTGAGTGGCCCATCATTTCATTCAAAATACTACTTCATCTTTATGTGTTGTTGTTGTTGTTTTAAAGATGGCTTTTATTAATCTTCACTTATCTCTTGAAATACTGCTTCTTAGCCATTTCCCTCCATTCTCTTCTGGAATGCCTATTGAATAAACATCAGAATTTCTCAATCTATCTTCTATGTCTTAAGAATAGTGTACCCATTGCTCAGTTTAAGAAAAAGGACCTAGTGCCCGGCCAGCGTGGCTCAGTGGTTGAGCATCAACTTATGAATCAGGAGGTCACGGTTAGATTCCCAGTTAGGGCACATGCCTGGGTTACGGGCTCGATCCCCAGTGGGGGGAGTGCAGGAAGCAGCCGATCAATCATTCTCTCTCATCATTGATGTTTCTCTCTCTCTCTCTCTGAAATCAATAAAAAAATATTTTTTAAAAAGTAGGGCACAAAATTATATGTATTCTAACATTACAAACATGAATAAAACTGACAAAGAAGCAATAAAAGTTGTTGGGGAGATGATAAGTAAAATATTTTTCTTTTACATTATCAATATTTGCTGAGCCTGGAAGGAGAAAGGAAGGCTGAATTGTTCATCATTGTTCTCCCATATGCTGTGAGCTCTGGAAGGCCAAGGACTTTTGTTATGATTACATTTATATCTCCAGCAAATGGAGATAATATACTTAGGCAGTTACTTGTCAGTACATTTTTAATGGATGAATTAAAAGGACAAAAGGAATACATTTTTAAATGGTAAATAGGTAGAGCCAAACAGCTTCTAGTCCAAATTTAAGAGTGCCTAGACTCCACAGACCTGTAATTAGCAAGGAGCACCAGAGCCATGAGGAAGGCGGATGAGCAAGCACTTACTTGCTGAGCTGGTAATCAGTGCCTTTGATGAACCTGAGCTTCTCCAAGGGCACACCAATACTCTCCAGCATTGCCTTGATCACATTCTCGTAGTAGCTGGTTCGGAGTTCTAGAAGTTCCCATGGGGCTTTCATGTTATCCAGGTATGCATGAAGGTCCGCAAATAGAATTGTTACCTGGACATGAGAGATAAGGAACCAGCAAAATGTGAATTTGCCTGAGGACCCCCCCCCCCCCCTTGTTAAGTCCCTCTTTTGGCCATTCCCCCAGGGCCACTGCTTGGCTTAACTATTAGCGCTTACCTCACATCCTGCTTTCAAGAAGTCTGCGATCTTAGACATAGGCACGAAGTAAGCCACATGTGGCTTGCCTGTGGTCGCTGTTCCCCAGTAAACTTTAAGTTCCCGATCCTTCAGTATCTCCTTCAGCTTCTCTTCCCCCAGAACCTCCTGTTGTGGAAGGAGAAGAGCTGGTTTAATGCCGGTGCCCCACCTTGCTCATCCTTTACCCTGTGGAAAACAAAGGCATGTGTCACTGGGGGTCCAGGCTCAGAGCTGGCAGGAGGTCCAGCCATGGTCCCAGTAGAGAGCGAGAGCCAATCTAAGTTGTTGTTGCTAGTACCACTCCAGTGAAATGACACTGGTATTAGGGGAATGGGCCATGTCCCCAATCGCATCTTCCCATCCAATTACCTCTAACTCAGTGGTTCCCAAACTTATTTGGCCTACCGCCCCCTTTCCAGAAAAAATATTACTCAGTGCCCCCTGGAAATTAATTTTTTTTAAGTTTTAATAGCAATTAAACAGAAAGATGTATGTATTAATGTTTCTACCTTTTTTGTAAGATATAGTAAAGAAGGGTGTAAATTAGAAACATTGAAGTTTGAAATTATGAAACTATTTATTGAACTCAGAAGAGGAAGGTAATGCAAAAAAAGTTAAAACAAATGCGCCTGTGGCCATCACCGCCCCCCTGGATCGCTGCAGCACCCACCAGGGGGCGGTAGCGCCCACTTTGGGAATCACTGCTCTAACTCATGCTCCTTCCTTTCAAAGCCAACGTCTTAAAAAAGTTCTCTCTTCTTCCATTCGAGTTCCAATTCCAGGCAGCAATACACCATTGGAAATGCTCTTGCTAAGATCATAGATGGTCTCCAAGTTGCTCAATTCAATTCTCACTCCCTTCCTGAATCACTCTCCTCTTTTGGCCTCTTCTATTTCATTCTTTTAGTTTTCCTCCTACTTTGGCTGCCGTGTCTCAGATTTTTTTGCATCTGTTCTTCTCCCCACTAATCACGAAATATTAGCAATTCTTGCAGCCCTACCTCTTCTCACTTTACATTCTCCTTGATCCCCTTCAGTGGCTTCAATTACTACGTATGAGCTAGTAACTACCAAATCTCCTGCTCACACCCATGTACAGAACTGTGTACTTTTTATCAACCCAGTTAATTCAAACTCAACGTGTTCAAAATTAAAAGCTCATGCTCTCATCTTTCCACCTTATTCCCCAACCATCCTTTTCATTTATGGTTTCACCCCTAGTTCAATAAATGGTACTATTTATTCATCAAGTTGCATAAATTACACTGACACAGCTTTTAAACCCTTTTACTTCTCTCCATCTCTATTCCACCACCCTAGTCTAGGCCACCATTAGATTACACCAAGATTATTACTATAGCAGTCTAACGGGTCTCCCATATCTACTCTCTTGCTCTCTCTAATCCAGTCTCCAAAAGCCAGCCAGAGACATCTTTAAAACCCAAAATTTGAGGAACTCATTTACCTGTTTAAATACTTTAATAATTTCCTTTTGCCCTAAGATATATCGGCAAAACCTTAATAGGCTGGTATGCTACAGATAAAAAGAGGTTTTAGTGTTTGTTCAAGTGATTGTTGGGAGGGCTGTTGGAAACCATGGTGACAAAAATGGTTATGCTGGTTGGATTTATCTATTAAAATTGGACTTGTTAAAATTCTGTGTTCCAAGCTGATTGGAGGTTGATCCTGTATCCTCCAAGCCCCTGACTTATTTGGACACTCGGAGGGTTCTTACTACCCAAGGAAAGGTCATATCACTTACCCTTTAAAACCCGAGTGAGCCAATGCCATTGGCTTTGTATATCCTTTGTTCCCAACCAGCACAATTTTATGGACAGAGGCTAGGAAACAAAGGATCTGGCTAAGGGGAAGCATGCAGGAATCTCTGGTTAAGATTAAGTTATGAGTGGAAATAACTCAAATGTCCATTAACTGATGAATAGATAAACAAAATCTGGTTTAATCCAGGTAGTGGAACATTATTCAGCCATGAAAAAGGAATGAGGTTTTGACAGGTACAACATGGGTGAACCTTGAAAACATTATGCTAAATGGAAGATGTCAGATACAAAGGCCATATTTTGTATGATTCCATTTATGTGAAATGTCTAGAATCGGCAAATACATAGAGATACAAATTAGTGTTTCCCTGGGGTTGTAGGGCGGGGAGGAATGGGAAGTGATTGCTAAGGGGTATAGGTTTTTTGAGGGTGATGAAAGTATTCTAGAAATAGATAATGGTGATAATAGCACAACTTTGTAACTACAATAAACCCACTGAATCTTACACTCTAAAAGGGTGAATTTTATGGTATGTGAATTGTATCTCAAAAAAAAAAAAATAGAGGAAAAAAGGCTGTGACCTAATACTGCTCTTGGAATAAAATCCCAATTTTATTTTCATCTATCATTCTATCTATCTATCTGTCTATCTAGTTATTTCTTGTTACTCCTCATCCGAGGATATTTTTCCATTGATTTTTAGGGAGAGTGGAAGAGAGAAGGAAAGACAAAGAGAAACATCGATGTGAGAGAAACACATGGATGCCTCCTGCACAAGCCCCGACCAGGCCCCAGGCCGGGGAGAAGCCTGAAACCAAGGTGTGTGCCCTTGCCTGGAATCCTTTGGTCAGCGGGCCCACGCTCTACCCATTGAACCAAACCAGCAGGGGCTAAAACCCTGATTTTAAACAGCTTACAAGACCCTCCAAGACCGGGTCCCTGCACCTCTCCTAAACACACAAGTAAAATGTATAGTATGTCAGTTGGTGATAAGTCCTATGAGGAAGCAACAACAAAAAAGGCAGAGCAAGTGATACAATTGCGGTGGCAGGCGATTTGTTATGTAAATCAAGTGCTTCGGGAAAGGCCTTCCAGATAAAGGCGACAACGGTCAGAGCCTGAAGGAGCCAGGGAAGGAGCAGTACATATAAAGACTACGTGTGATCTGCACTTGGCTCACTCTACTCCAGCCACGTTAGCCTCCTATCTGAACCACAGTGTTTTTGCTCTCCTCTGGGTCTTTTTTATTTTTTAATTAAATATATTTTTATTGATTTCAGAGTGGAAGGGAGAGGGAGAAACGGCTAGAAACATCAGTGATGAGGGAGAATCATGGATCGGCTGCCTCCTGCACGCCCCCTCCTGGGAATCGAGCCCTGACCGGGAATTGAACTGTGACTTCCTGGTTCATCGGTCCATGCTCGACCGCTGAGCCCCGTCGGTGAGGCTTTCCTCTGGGTCTTGAGCTGTGTCTTTTTACCTGAAATGTCCCACCCCTACCCCCACTCTTCCTCTGGTTAACTCCCACTCCTGCTGTGCGGGGGAAGAGCAGGAACGTCTGTGAAGAGGTGACCTGCAGCTTTCAGGATGCGGTTTAAAGTTCACTGCTTCCGTCTTCCCTGACACCCCAGTGGTCTCCCCTCATTTCAAAGTTTCGTGTATAGTAATTTCAGTACCTTCTTCAATTGTAATCAATGTTTGGATTACAAGTCATTTTTAACGTCTGATTCCCTTCAGACAAACTCTGGGTGGGCAGAGCCTTGACGTATCCCCACTACCTAGCACCGCGCCTGGCACATAATAGGGTGGGAGTCCGTATTCAAAGTCTAGACTCTGGCTCAACACAGGTAACTGCGCACAGGAGGTGAGCCCCATGTGGCTTCTGTGGTACCCAGATAACTAACTGACTGACTGACTGACGGACGGACGGACAGACCCGCAGTGAGGCCTGCAGGCTCTCTCACAGCTGCTCTGGCGCGGAGTCCCCGTCCCCATACACTTAGGATCTCGTAGTGGGGTTCAGGGTCTCTGAACGGTGGGTCCTCAGTCCCCAACAACGCGTTTCCAACTCTAAGGCCTGACCTGAAGGTTCCGGGTGATAAGGTGTAGCTTCTCTTCTGGGCTCAGAGCATCCCCCATGGCTCTGTCGCCCTTGTCTTCCGGGCTCAATCCCCCACTGCGCCCTTTCCTCGGTCTCGGTCTCGGTCTCGGCCGCCGCCGCCGCCGCCGCCTCGTGCCGGGAAATGTACTGTCAGGTTGCATCAGCTGAGCTCGTCGCTCGGCTTGCTCGGCCTGGACCCGTCGCCGTGAGGTGGTCGGAAGTCAGGAGCAGCAGAAAGTCGAGCGGGTGGATGAGGCGAGAAGAGGTGGAGCCTGGAGGCGGGGTAGGCGGTGCGGAGGGCGGGGTTGCGGCGCCTGCGTGAGGCTCCACCCTCTGGGAGGCGGGGCATGTTCCTGCCAATCATTGCCTGTTTGCCCGCCCCCTGGCGCTGCCCGGGCTGCCTCGGGTGGGGGAGGTCGGGGAGAGGGGCGATAAAATGGCGCAGGGGGCGGAGTGAGGCGAGGTCTTCGCCCAGGCTTCGGCCCCGCTTCCGGAGGTGAAGTGCGGGAGGGGCGAGGGGGTCGGCACTCCCCGGCTGGGAGGAGGATGGGGGCGCCTGTTGCTTCTTCAGGGGACCACGTCCGCCGTCCGCCCCGTTGAGGGGTTGGGAGGCCCTCGCCCTGCCGGGAGAAGGGCTCGTTTTCGTCCCTGAGGTGATGGCGGCGGGAGGGGGGAGTGTCCCTGCCCCCATCTCCACGTCGGCGGGCTCTAGGTTCCCCTCACCCTGCTGAGGAAAAAGGGGGCTGCTTGGCGGCCTGAGGCGGGGGGCAACGTCGGTTCTCCCAGCCCAGCGGCGGTGGGGAGAGATGGGAACGTAGGTGGGTGGGCGCTACCGCGACGCGGCTCTCCTACCCCACCGGGGAGGGTGTAGCGGGGGCCGCGGTCTT
>NW_006300377.1:5387255-5408828 GCF_000327345.1 Myotis davidii | reverse complement strand
CTCCGGGGGGAGGGGTGGGGATCGAGCCCGCGCTCCTCCCGCCTTCCGCGGGCGGCGGGAATTCTCGGTCTGGGAGGCGGGAGGAGCGCCGTGCGCCAGCCTGGCCCGGCCCCGAGGGCCGGCCTGGGCCCGCAGGGGGCGGTGGCATGGCCCGCCTGCTGCCTCGCCCTGCTAGGTGGGCTCTGGTGCTTTTTTCCATCCGAGCCGCGGGCTGTGAGAGAATTCACAGAGAAGAGTCACTGAGTGAAAAGCTCGACTCAGAGCAGTGAGAGCTCGGGGCCTACCCCGTGGGCACGGGTTTTTACGGGCCGTGGGAAGGTTCAGGTGGGGCCTGGGCGGAGCTGCATCCGCGAGCGCAGATGCACGGGCTGCTCCGCTCCTCGGGCAGGATGCGGCCATGTCTAGACCAGACTCCGAGGTGGGTGGAGCAGGGGTGGGAATTCACCTGGTTAGGTCAGAGGTGTCTGGTCTTAGAGGGGTCAGGGGTCACGCCTGACCTCCGGTGTCTTGTGGATAGAGGCTCCAGCCTGTAGCAAACCTGTCTACATTTTTTTTTAAGAGACCTGTTGCTGCAGCTTAGACATTTGGCCTCCTGTGCCTATGGGAGGAGATTCCTGGAGCTCTTATCTAGTGAAATGTTCTTGGAGCAGATATTTCCAGCTCTGGGTTGTTTTTCTGGCCCACAGCTTGTTCAGTTACCTCAAAGGGAGTTGCACGATTCTTACAGATAATTTTAGTTCACTTTGATTTTGCTTAAATGGCATGCCCCTTTTATGGAGCGGTAAAACCTACCGAGTGCCTTTGGTGTAGGGTGCCTCACACAGATTGCATGTGGGGACAGTTGGAAATCAAAGCTGAGTGGGGAAATCCTGTCCCTTGAAAGTAATCCTTGCCCTTGGCCATAGCTGTCACATTCAGCTTGGTAATGATCTGGTTTGAGAGCCTTGAAAGGGGGGTATGGGGTTGTGTCTGGTGTTGCAGTTTTAGTGGCCTGAATAAAAAAAGAGCTTTGTGCTGGAAGGCGGTAGGTTTCTTAGGTATGATAAAAATAGAAAGGGAGCCAGTTTCTGAGGTTAGAGAACAGCGAGGGCGGACGTGGTAAACTGAAGTGTGAAGAAGGGGGTGGACAGGTGAGAGACATAGAAGGACAGAATAGGGTCACAGAAGGGATGGGGAGCAGAGGAATTGAGAGAGAGACTCGGGAGACGAGAAAAAATATTCTTTCCTTAAAAATAAAAGAGATCCGAATATTTTTGGTGGAGGTTACAAAGTAAGTGCCAAGAAAGGCAGGTGATGGTAGAATGGTAGACAGAAGTTCTAAGGCTGTCTTGTGGAACTTCACTTTAGAACTTCAGTTTTATCTGAAATCCCCTCTGCTACAAATTCATTAAATATCAACTTTCATAAGTATAGAGCTTTATGTTGAGTGCTCCTAAATTTGCCCTCATTTGATCTTCATGATAATCTGTGTTTAAAGTTAAGAGTGAATAATTCCCATTTTTCAGATGAGTGTTCTCATCTGTTTTGAGGTTCAAACTTGAATTCTGAAGTTTCTGAATTTTAGTTCCTCTATACAAGGTACTTCATTATTAATTTACAGAATTTGCCTATTAGTTCAGATGTCCATACAGCCTCATCTTTCATTTAGTGGCAAAATGGTTGAATTCTGTGTTAACTCTAGAAGAGATTAGAGCATACTGGATTAATTTCCTAACAAGCAAGGGCTAGGGGAAGTTCTTTACCAGTTTAGCACTTTTTTTTTCCTATTATTCCTATGTTTCTCTTAAGATTTTGAAGGGTTCAGGGAGGTGATGAGGGTGGAGTGAAGTAATATCTATAAACTGCTTACTTAGCTTTTATACTGTAGTATACTAAGCACTTTATATTCATGATCTTATTTAATTCTTCCAACAATCCCATGAGGTAGTTTTATGTGGTCTTTTTACAGGAGAGGACATTTGAAACTTCAGAATGTAATCATTGTATCCCACTGACTTCTAATTTTAAAATGTTTTTATTATTAAATATTTTAAGCATATGAAAAATATAGTAATGAATACCTTTATATCCACCATCCAGCTTTATCTTTTTTTTTCTTTTTAATATATTTTATTGATTTTTTACAGAAAGGAAGGGAGAGAGATAGAGAGCTAGAAACATCGATGAGAGAGACATCGATCAGCTGCCTCCTGCACATCTCCTACTGGGGATGTGCCGGCAACCCAGGTACATGCCCTTGACCGGAATCGAACCTGGGACCTTTCAGTCCGCAAGCCGACGCTCTATCCACTGAGCCAAACCGGTTTCGGCTGGCTTTATCTTTTTTTAATAATGTTTTTTAAAATAAATTTTTATTGATTTCAGAGAGGAAGGGAGCAGGAGAGAGAGAGAAACATCAATGATGAGAGAATCATTGATCCGCTGCCTCCTGCATGTCCCCTACTGAGCACTGAGCTCATAAACTGGGCATGTGCCTTTGACCAGAATTGAACCCAGGACCCTTCACTCCGAAGGCTGACGCTCTATCCACTGAGCCAAATCAGCCAGGGCCAGCTTTATATTATGTTGCCATGTTTGTTTTAGGCTATTTTTTTTTTTTTAAGAACTAAAACATAGAATTGAAGCTCTTTTGTCCTCTTGCCCATTCCTCTTCCCTTCCCACAACCAGAGGTAACCACTATCCTGAATTTGGTGTTTCTTATTCCTTTGCATGTTTTTATAATTTAATGATATATGTATTTGGTATTGTTTCTTTAACAAGTTGCAAGAAAATGGGGATGCTATAGATTAAAACACAAGATGTATCAGTCAATTGCAATGTATGGACCTTATTTGGATACTGATTTTTTAAAATCTTTTAAAAATATATGCCGAAACCGGTTTGGCTCAGTGGATAGAGCATCGGCCTGCGGACTGAAGGGTCCCCGGTTCGATTCCGATCAAGGGCATGTACCTGGGTTGCGGGCACATCCCCAGTGGGAGATGTGCAGGAGGCAGCTGATCAATGTTTCTCTCTCATCGATGTTTCTAAGTCTCTATCCATCTCCCTTCCTCTCTGTAAAAACTCAATAAACTATATTAAAAAATATATATATATGACATAAAATAACTGGAAATCTGAACCAGATATCTTATGATAAGGAATTCTTGTTATTTACAGATGAAATGATGTAATTCCTGGGATTTGCTTCAAAATAATCTAGTAAATGGGGGAGATTAGCTATGGTTTGGTTGATGGTAGTTGTTGGGCCTGAGTGATGGTATGTGGGGTTCATTATGCTATTATGTTATTTTTGTATGTGTATTAAAATGAGTAACTAAAATTATGAAGAGAATGATTTGTGCAGGTTAAAAATTATAATAGAGGCCCAATGCATGAAATTCGTGCATAGATAGGGTCCCTAGGCCTGGCCACTGATCAGGGCCGATCTGTGGGGCAACTGGTGGGGCGTATATTTCCTGATAAATGCAGACATTTGGGAAGTTATGAGGCTGACAATAACTTAGATAATTATTTCAAACTAGAGGCCTGGTGCACAGGTAGGGTCCCTAGGTATGGTGGGTGATCAAGGCCAATCTGTGGGGCAATCAGGGGGTCCCTACTGGCACCCTCCTTGGCTGGCCTGGCGCTGCCTGCTCGCTGGCTGGCCCCACCCCCCAATTGCCTTGCCTTGCTGCCGCCACCTGTCTCCTTCCTCTGTGAGGTGACCAGTGGGACAATTGGGGGGTCCCTGCTGGCACCCACCTTGGCTGGCCTGGGGTCTGCTGGCTGGGGGCAGCTCCTGCATTGAGTGTCTGCCCCCTAGTGGTCAGTGCACATCATAGTGACCAGTTGTTCCACTGGTCGATTTGCATATTAGGCTTTTATTATATAGGATGGTATTTTGTATGTTTTTGCTCCCAGCCCTTTTGGAACATTCTATGAGAGAAGCTCAGAAGAGCCAACTTTGTGGCTCTGGATGTCGTATGGCATAGAAATTGATATTGTCAGTGGTTGTGAAGGATATTGGGCCTTTGTGTGCACAGTAATGATGTGTGTGTTTTTCCTCTGTGGTTTGGCTGCATTCAGGGATATTACTGATGTCCTTCCATTCAGCTGGGAAATCAAGGAAGTCTGTGATAATAAGGTGGCTTAAATTATTTTTTTCTACGGCACCAAAATCCTCATTAGTGTCCATATCTTTCAGGTCTATAAAGAGGTGTAGTGAATTTAGAGGGCTCTGCCATTTGCTGACCAACCCTGGGCAAGTCTATTACAAAGGTGGTAGAAAAAACACACACAAGAAAAAACATTGCCTTTGGAAATAGACCTTAGTTTGGATCCTTGTTCTAGCATTCTTAGTTCTCTGTACTTGGTTGAGTTACTTTATGACTTTGAACTTTAGTTTTCCAAGAGTGAAAATATATTGAACTCTTCATTTGGTCAAGCAGGTGCTGGGGGTACGGGCTCAGAAAGGGCTTCTCAGAAATGTAGCTGCTTAACTCCAGTGTCTGTGATACTTGTGCTTGACAACTACAAACTTTATGTAAAAAAGAAATTTCCAAAAGTCAACTTTTCTTCTGCCTAAAGAAATAATGTTATAAAAACTCAGTCACTGGGCAGAGAAATTACTTTTCTCTTTATTGAGGAACCTGCTCCAGTGCCTGGAACTCTCACAACAATTGTTGGTAAAATCAGAGAAAAGGTCTTAGCAGCTCTACGTTTATTTATTTATTTTTTTAATTAAAATATATTTTTATTGATTTCAGAGAGGAAGGGAGAGGGAGAGATAGAAACATCAATGATGAGAGAGAATCATTGATCAGTAGCCCACAACCTGGACATGTGCCCTGACCGGGAATCGAACCATGACCTCCTAGTTCATAGATTGACGCTCAACCTCTTGAGTCACACAACAGAAACTGTAGTTTCTTTGATGAGATCTGTGTTATAGAATTAAGTTGAGGGTTAAATTAGAGCTGTAAATGTCTCTCAGTGTCTGATTTATAATAAGTACTTAATATTTCTTTCCTTTCTGTCCCACCTCATTTCTAAGATAAGTTTAATTAGTTCCTTCTTTTATTTATTACCCCCTTAGTTTCATTATCTTAAGGTGTTCAACATAATGGTTTGACATATGTACATATTGCCATATGATCTATATATATGCTAGGTGTACCAGTTAATAATGCGGATTTTATAATCAAAGAAAAGACTATAATTTCAAGAGAAACATCAAAAGTGTTTCATTCAAAGTAATGTCCGTCACTAGCTACACATTTCCCCCATCTTTCAGGTAATTTGTGGATACCGTCCCAATAGAACTTTTCTTATTTTGAAGCAACCAGAGACCCAATTTTCCACTTCTTCGTACAGTTTGAAGTGCTGCTCAGTGCGTGTGCCATTGATTGGAACAAGTAGTAATCTGAAGGAGCAAGGTCTGGTGAATATGGTGGGTGCGTTAATACTTCCCAGGCAAGATCTTTTAACGTGTCTTTAGTTGGTTTTGAAGTGTGTGATGGTGCGTCATCATGAAGCAAAATTACTTTGCCCTGTCTTCTGGCCCATTCTGGCCGTTTTACGATCAAAGGGTGGTTCAAATTGATTTCTTGTTGTTGGTAGAGATCAGTATTAACGGCTTCACCTGGTTTTAGAAGCTCATACTACACCACACCTTCCTGATCCCACCAAATGCAGAGCATTGTCTTTCCGAAGCGATTTGGCCTTGCAGTCGATGTTGATGGTTGACCTGGATCAACCCATGATTTTGTGTGTTTGGGATTCTCAAAATAAATCCGCTTTTCATCGCCAGTCACAATTTGATGCAAAAAAAGTCTTTTGTGTCGCTGAAGCAACATTTCTGAAAGATGGGGGAAATGTGTAGCTAGCGATGGACATTACTTTGAATAAAGCACTTTGATGTTTCTCTTGAAATTATCATGTTTTCTTTGATTACAAAAATCCGCATTATTAACTGGTACACCTAGTAAAAGCCTGAACGACTGATGACTAGTCTCTATGATGTGCACTGACCACCAGGGGGCAGACGCTCAATGCAGGAGCTGTCCCCTGGTGGTCAGTGTGCTCCCTTAGCAGGAGTGCTGCTCAGCTGATTGAAGGGCGCCTCTCCTGATGGGGACTGGGCGCAAGTCTGCAGCAGGGCCAGGATGAGCGCCAAGTGGCAGGCAGGAGCAGCAGGCAGTGTTGGATTGCCGGTTTTGGCCTGATTGCTGCAGGCCACGCTGAGGGATCCCATCGGTGCACAAACCTGTGCACTGGGCCTCTAATTATAAAATAAGTTTAGTTAACAACATCACCTCACATAGTTACAGTTTTTTTCTTGTGATGAGAACTTCTAGGATATATTCTCTTAGCAATTTTCAAGTATAAAATCAGTGTTGTTAATTATAATCACCATGCTGTGCATTACATAGGTCCCTTTTAATCCTGAAATTCCTTCCCTTCTAACTCTTTCTCTGGTACTTTATTGTCCATACCATTTTACATTTTTTCATAGTAGTGTGTAATTTTAAATGTTGTCTCCCTGACAAGATTATACAGTCTTTGAGTGTAGAAGTCATATCTTTATTTCTTAGAAATTTTATAGAGACATATTATCTAGCTCAGTGCTGTGTGATGATAGTAACTCAGAAAATGTTTTCTGTAAGAATGTATGAACTAAAGCTAAAATTCCAGGTGTGGTTTGGAGGGAAGTGGAGTAGGCAAAATTCACAGTAAAAAAGCTATCATAAATTTCCCAGATTATTGAGTTTAGTGTTTAATTATTTCTTATAGCGTTTCAGATGTTTATATGAAATATGTAAAATATTAGCTTTCTCTCATTTTCCCCATTAGAAAATAATTATAGATCAAATTCATCATTAGCTGTTTAAAAACTAGATTTTAGTTAAACTAGTAATATATATTCAGGTGGAAAAGTGAAGTGATATCAAAATCTCCCCTTGTCCTCTCTCAATCAGGTTATAGCAGTCATCAAATTTGTTTGCATTTTTCTCTATTTTTGCATCTATGTATCTATTGAAATGAGACTTTTGTATGTATGGTCATGAGTAACTTAGATCTTGGTGGAATCTTAGACATTGCCTGGTCCCCTTTTCCATCCCTTCCCCGTTTTATAAATGAGAAAACAAGTTCAAATGGTTAAGTGGTTTGCCTAAATTATTATAACTGGTTAGTGACAGAACCAGGACTATAACCCAGATTTTTAGACTCCTAATCTAGGATTCATCCTACTAGAGCAGCGGTTCTCAATCTGTGGGTCGCGACCCCTTTGGGGGTCGAACGACCCTTTCACAGGGGTCGCCTAAGACCATCGGAAAACATATATAATTACGTATTGTTTTTGTGATTAATCACTATGCTTGAATTATGTTCAATTTGTAACAATGAAATTGGAGGTCACCACAACGTGAGGAATTAAAGGGTCGTGGCATTAGGAAGGTTGAGAACCACTGTACTAGAGCATATAAATGATATCCTTAAGAAAGTACAAATTGTTGGAACAAAACTAGTTCTTTAGTTGCATAATTTTTCCTCTAAAGGTTTTTCTTTTATGTTTTGACTCAAAATTTAACTTTCTGGTATTAAAAAAAATCAAGATGAAAATTAATAGATGGAGCACCTTAAAAGCATAATACAGTTGACTTTGTAATTAGCTAGTTGAAAGTGATGAGAAGATCCTCTAATTTTCTTTGTACCTTCAGGAAGGTGGGAGTCAATCATTTTGACAAGTCTCCTGAAAGGAACAGCTAGCAGGAGCTGAAACCTTTTTCCATTTGGTCTTGTGGCAAAGGCAGAGATCACGCCAGCAGCTCCACACAGTATGGAAGACAATTCTTATATTCTTAATTAAAAAAATTTGTTTTGAAAGTAATATGTTTGTTTTCTAAAAAGTGTAAACTATGAAAATCCATACATTTTACATATTATATTTGTATTGTTTGTATATTGTGGATATTATTCAGTGATAGTATATACAGTTTGCATTGTATTTTTAAATACAGTAGTCCCCACTTGTCCGCAGGGGATATGTTCCAAAACCTCCAGTAGATGCCTGGAACTGCAGGTAGTAGTGAATCTTATATATACTATGTTTCTTCCTCTATGTGCATACATTGTCACTTAATGGGACGTACTTTACAGCTTCTCTTTGGCATAGATGAATTGCCAGCATTTCTACTCTTGCTCTTTGGGGCCATTATTAAATGAAATAAGGGTTATTTGAACATAAGCACTGAAATACCATGACAGTCCTTCCAATAACCTAATAAGTGACTAATGAACGGTAGCATAAAGAATGTGGATATGCTGGACAAAGGTATAATTCACGTTCTGGACAGGACAGAGTGGGAAGGTACGAGGTTTCATCACACTAAAAACTTAAGAATTATTTCGGGCCCTAACTAGTTTGGCACAGTGGGTAGAGCATTGGCCTGTGGACTAAAGGGTCCCAGGTTTGATTCCAGTCAAGGGCACATGCCCATGTACGGGCTCAACCCCCAGTAGGAGGTGTGCAGGAGGCAGCCGATCAATGATTCTCTCTTATCATTGATGTTTCTATCTCACTCTCCCTCTCCTTTTCTCTCTGAAATCAATAAAAATATATTTTAACAAACAGAATTATTTTGGGAAGTTTCCATTTAATAATTTAGAACCTCAATTGACCTCCTGTCTGAAACTGGGTACCTGCAACTGTGGAAAGCAAAACTGCAGATAAGGGGAGACTACTGTAGTTTAAAATATCCATAGCATGAATATACCATGATTTTACTTAATTGATCTCCTGGTGATGGGCATGTCAATTGTTCAATAATTTAGCTATTTTGAGTAATGCTGCTTTGGATATCCTTGTAAATGTATCCATGTGCATTTGTATAGGTATTTCTGTAGAATAAACTTCCAGAAGTGAAATATCTGGGTAAATTTGGTATTGCCAAGATACTATCCACAAAATACTGTGCTGACTTACACTCTCACTGACAGAGTATGAGAGTGCTTTTTTTGCACATCCACACTAACCTAGATTATTATGTCTTAATTTTTACCATATTTATAGGGAAAAAAGTATCTCATTGTACTAATATCTATTTCCATGATTCTGATAAAGTTAAATATCTTAAAATTGTTTTCTATATTACAAGTCACAGTGTAAAGAATTTGAAATGTTAGGACACTACCACTCTATAGAGCAGATTGGAGTTGGTATGAAGAGTATTTCCTGTTCCTCAGTGAACCTGCCTCTTATTTCTCCAGATATGATGTGCCCATTGGTGCCCTCTAGGGGTTCCTTGGATGAGGATGTATTGGATGACTCCTTGCTGGACCTGAGTGAAGGAGAAGAAGATGATGGCCATTTCAGCTTCACAGAGGAAGAGATAGAGAAGTACTTAAGGGATGATGATCTATCAGATGAGGATGAGGAAAATTCATTGGACAGCCGTGGACCAGTAGCTGAGACTCCTGGCCTCTTCAAATTACCTCAGAGTACATTAGTTGGTCAGGGACCAACTCCTGCAAAACCATTAAACAGACCCTTTGCACTAGAAAAGAATCTTGTAAAATTAACAGTTGTTGCACCATTTAATCCAACAGCTTGTGATGTGCTTAATAAGGACAAGACTGATACACCCAAAGATATTGAAAAACCCTCCTCCCTTGGAGAAGGGATGAGAGAAGATGGTCTTAGCCCAAAAAAGAGCAAACTTTGCACTAATTCTGAAGGGATCATCCCCAATAACTCTTCCTGGGATGGATCCTCGCTCCCTTCTCCTTCAAGTAATAACTTTCAACAAACTGTCCGTGAAAAAAGTATGCCTGATAGTAAGACACCTACACCTGTAATCACTCAGATCTTGGACCATTCAGAGACTCCTCATTTAGGTTCATCCTGGAGAAATGGATCACATAAATCAAGTTGTGAAATGAAGTTTCCAGTTGTTTCCAGTTCATCAAACAAAGTAAGTGTATTTTTTCAAGATGAAGAGAAAAATAAAATGATTTTCATTCAGAAGCTGTATAGCAGCAGAGCTTTGTATTCAGACAAATTGGGGTTTGAATCCTGTCTAGCACCATGACCTTGGACAGATTATGTAGCCTCTCTGTTCCCTCACATTTCTTTTTATTTTTTATATTTTTATTGATTTCAGAAAGGAAGGGATAGAAACATCAGTGATGAGAGAGACTCATTGATTGGCTGCCTCCTGCACGCCCCACACTGGGGATTGAACCCACAACCCTGGCATGTGCCCTTACCAGGAATCAAACCGTGACTTCCTGGTTCATAGGTCAATGCTCAACCACTGAGCCACAATGGCTGAGCCCTCACATTTCTTATTTAAAAATTGGAGTAAATAATATTTCATGGTAGAGTAAAGGGTAATTGTGTATTTGCAGTGACATTCATGATATCAAATTACCATTTATTAGATAATTACTAAGTTGATGGTTATTTT
Source organism: Myotis davidii (assembly GCF_000327345.1). Taxonomy (NCBI): domain Eukaryota; kingdom Metazoa; phylum Chordata; class Mammalia; order Chiroptera; family Vespertilionidae; genus Myotis; species Myotis davidii. Next base: position 5,398,376 of record NW_006300377.1, on the reverse strand, counting down.
AGTATTATTTTTCCTTTGGGCTTCAGCCTAAGTCTCAATCTTTGGTTATCTATAATAATAAAAGTGTAATATGCTAATTAGACCAGACTTCCTTCCAGACGAAGCTGGGGCTGCTAGGGAAGCCTGGGTCCCAGGTGCCAGAGGGAAGCCAGTGCTGGCAGTCGGGGGAAGGAAGGCCTGCTCTTGCATGAATTTCGTGCATCGGGCCTCTAGGATTGCTATATTAAATATAGTACCAGCTCTGAGTAAGCCTCAGAAGAGCTGAAAAATCTGGGGCAATTTACTTAACCTCTTTGAGCCTGATTCTCTTTCTTCCAAAGGGTTTAATAATCCCTGCTGCTTAGGGTTCTAAGCCTCCCCCCACTTTAAGATTGCAGTCACTATCTCATTTAAAGCAGCTATTGTAGTGCCTGGTACACAGTGGAATATGGATATGCCTCTGAGTCTAGTTCAAGAGTATTTCCATACATGGTATACTGTTATTTTCTTGTTACTAAGAACCATCTTTCCTTCTGCATTTCTTTTGCTCTGAAAAAAAGGATGTTCTTGACAAGGATTCTGGGAAGCTGAAAGTTCCTGAGAGAATAGGCAAAGTGATTCCTGTTCTGCAAACCAAAACAAGGTAACCCTATAGAATAAAATGGCAATATGCAAATTAACCATCACTCCGTCACAAAGATGGTGGCACCCATAGCCACATAATGGCAGCGCCCAGTCCTTTCAGCCCCTCTGGAGTCCCCCATTCTGTGGGGTGGGGAGGGCTGAGAGTGGGCAGCGTGAGCGGCCTGGCGGAATGCTTGCTTCACCGCCGTGGTGATAAAGCAAGTGTTCCACCCCGGCTGCGGAGGGCCTCTGGGCAGCCGGCATGGAGTGGCCAGGGGCGGTGGGGAATGCTTGCGTCGTCACCCCAGTGACGAGGCAAGTGTTCTGCGCCCATCCACAGATGGGCCTCTGGGCCACGGAGAGCCTCTGGGCAGGGGCGAAGAGCGGCCAGACCCCACAGAGAGCTACTGGCACACGGATTTGTGCGCAAGGCTACTAGTAGTGTAATGGAATATTCTGGTTTCTTTCTCAGTTTCCCTGTAGTATGGAAAAAAAACCCTGAGTAAGCATACTTGAAGTTCTAGCACCACATATTAGTGTGATGTTGGGCAAGTCAATCTCTGACTCATTTTATCAATAAAATGAATCCAATGATGCCTTCTCCACTACCTCACAGGATAATTTTGAAGAATAAAAAAAGACATATTAGTGAAAGTACTTTATAAATGTAAGATTTCTTTTCCTGTGTATGGGCAAGTCTGGTCACAGATATGGTAGGAGGTTAGAATAATTTTTAGCAAAAATGTTAAAATATAACTGTAGAAAATCATTTAGTCATACAACTGTCTTGGGGAAAAATTCTTATAGAGGTTGCAGATTTGGGTCACTTTTTCTTTTTCAATCTATGCTCTTGTTGCCAGGAGATGGCAGTGTCTCCACATGGGCCTTTTTAATTAGCAAAGCTGTTCTTTAGGTTGGGTCACATTGGCTTCCTTACAATGATAATTTTAAAAAATACATATTTTATTGATTTTTCACAGAGAGGAAGGGAGAGGGATAGAGAATTAGAAACATTGATGAGAGAGAAATATTGATCAGCTGCCTCCTGCACACTCCCTACTGGGGATGTGCCCGCAATCAAGGTACATGCCCTTCACTGGAATCGAACCTGGGACCGTTCAGTCCTCTGGCTCACACTCTATCCACTGAGCCAAACCAGGTAGGGCTTTACAATGATATTTTTAAAAATTTTTGATTATACAGGTATTCTGCTTTTGAAATTTTAAAATATTAAAAATAAGGCTAAAATCCCTTTTTTGTTTTTTTTCTTTTGTTTGCATAATTTAAGGGAAACATTGTTAATTGCTCATAATGGAAATTATACCAAAGAATATAAGTCAGGCTTCTTGGAACAGTAATAACTTGACTATGGCAATATTCTCATCTACAGACTCCTCGGTATAGCGCAATCAGTATGAATAAGGGCTAGACGTTGTTCTTGCCAAGGTCACCAGTTTTCTAATTGCCAGATCCAGCTGGTTCTTTTCTGTTTATCACATTCAGTTTTTTGTGGTTCTATGAAGTTAGCTATTTTCTGACTAACCTTGAATTACTCAACAAATGCTTTTTTTCCTGGGGACTAAGTTGTCTTCACTTTCCTATGCTTGTTAACAGGAGGTTGTTAACCTTGTCTTCTTTTTTCTCTCAGCTCCATACTTGATTTCAGCTTTATATGACTAACACTATCTTATGTCACTGAGTCTTAGAGTATTTTGCCTCTGAAATTTAGTTGTTCTAAATTTCAGCAGTTGATCAGCAGTATATATCTTCTGTCAATAAAACACTATACTCATAATTCTAATGGACTGTTTTTCTTCCTGGTTTGCTTTGTTCCAGGACTAATGTTTCGACGTTTTCACAATCAGATCTAGAACGGAAGAAGCAAACTTATGTCAGGAGTGTTTTTGCTCATATAAAAGACTCAGTGGATTCTAACCAAGGTAACATGGTAACCAAAAATGGCATGTACAGATGTGATGGCACTGTTTTTCCAGTATAATATCACTTAATTTTCTTAGATTGGTGAGAAAGATAGCTTCCTTACCCCAAAATTTTCACTTCAGGGGATGCCTAATCAGATAATCCTGAAAGTGGCTGAGCTAACCTTAACGAGGGCTCCAAAGAGACTCATACCAGTACATGAAAAGTACGTTCCCCATATTTGAGGGGTATAACCAGACCTATACCTTTTTGCCAGGGATTTGTTTTTTGTCTGAAAAACAATAGAAGTGGATGACCAGGCACTGCTTAGTAATCATTGATTTTTATTTGGAATTATTTCCCTATTGTCTTTAGCATTTAAACGTAAAAGCAGGCATTTCAAATTATATCCTGCATCATGCCATCTGAATAAAAACTCTTGAAAGACTCTGACTACCTTCCTGACCCTTCAAGCTGAGTCATCCCTAGTTAAAACCTTTTTGCAAACCAAAATGGCTAGACTTTTTCTTTACCCCCATTCATCCTGAACTATTGGCTGATGGGAAAAAAACTCCTAAAGGGAAACAGCTGTACTGAAGGTGCAAAAGTTAGATACTTACAAAATAATTCCTTCTCAGAAAAGATCCATATTTTGTCATTTTTGTGTTTTTTCCTATTTAGCAAACATATCTCGAGTACTTGCAGTGGTGCTAATTTTGAAGATTAGGGATCGGAAACTTAAAGAAAAGTGAGGTAGAGTCTTAGCCCTCTGGGAATTAATAGCCTAGAGAAGAAAAAGATAATTACATTGCAATATTGATTAATGCTCTAATATAATTATGCATAAAGTGCAGTAGGAGCAAGGAAAGAGCCCTTCTGTTTGTGTTTGGGGAGAGTGGAAGATGGGAGAAGGAGGACGCTCTAGGTAGGCTCTACAGAGAAGATAATTAGTTCTGTTACTCTAAGATCACTATAGAGGGTTTTAGAAGAATTTTTGGCCAAAGAACAGAGGGAGTCTCCCCTATCTTTGACAAATCTTGAATAATTAGTGAGTTTTTCTTTTTTTGTTTTATAAGGCTATGAGTGAAAGGTTTAGAACTGTTGAGACATCAGTCAAAAGAATTTTTTATTCCAGGTCATTTTATTTATTTATTTATGTATGTATGTATGTATGTTAATAGTCACTAGAGCAGTGGTTCTCAACCTTGGCCCAGCCAAGGTTGAGAACCACTGCACTAGAGGATATTTTTTCCATTGATTTTTGAGAGAAAATGGAAAGGAGGAATGGAGAGGGAAGAGGGAGAAACATCCATGTGAGAGAGAGACATTGATTGGTTGCCTCCTGCACGTGTCCCAACCAAGGCCGAGGATCAAAGCTGCAACCCAGGTACCTACCCTTGATCAGTAATCGAATCTACAACCCTTAGATGCATGGGCCAATGCTCTAACCATTTAGCAACACCAGCCAGGGCCAGGTCCTTCTATTTTTCACTCAAAGAGTTTATTAAACAATCAAATACTACTCATACTGATTGCTAAGCCCTTTGGTTTGTGAGATCCCTTTACTTGAACTATTTTAAAGGTCTGCGCGCGCGCGCACACACACACGCACACACACAGATACACAAAGTCACTGGAGGGGCAGATTAAAAGAAGTTTGTCTATATATTCAGCCTCTGTGGAAGAAGCTTGATCATTGTTTTTGTTTATTTTTGTTTTTTCTTAAATCTATCTTTATTGATTTCAGAGAGGAAGGGAGAGGGAGAGAAAGATAGAAACATCAATGATGAGAGAGAATCATTGATTGGCTGCCTCCTGCACACTCCCCCTGGGGATTGAGCCAACAACCTAGGCATGTGCCCTTGACTGGAATCAAACCCAGGACCCTTCAGTCTGCAGGCCAACGTTCTATCCACTGAGCCAAACTGGCTAGGGCATTGATCATTGTTTTTTCTTTCATGAGGGGACTTACTTTCTTTTATATACTAGATAGTTGGCACTGATATATCCAGTTATACATTTTTCTTTCTCAATTGGGGCATTTAAAAAAAATTTCACAAGAAAAGCAATAAGCAACTGCTTATTTTATAGCATCTTTTCTAATCTCTTCCCCCATTCAGCAGTCCTTCTCCCATTTTATCACAACAATCTATATCCCATAAGAAACAGCTAGAATAGCCCTAGTCAGTTTTGTTCAGTGGATAGAGTATCAGCCTGTGGACTGAAGAGTCCCAGGTGCCATTCTGGTCAAGGGCATATGCTCAGGTTGCGGGCTCAATCCCCAGTAGAGGGCTACAGGAGGCAGCCAATCAGTGATTCTCATCATTGATGTTTCTCTCTCTCCCTCTCCCTTCCTCTTTGAAATCAATAAAAGTATATTAAAAAGAAAACAGCTAGAATAACTGGTATAGAGGAAAGACAGAATATTTTAGTAGTTGGGGGAATAAAGTCTAGTCTAAAGTTAATTTCTGGGTTCATATCTAGCACCATTACTTACAGGCTGTGTGACTTTGAACCAGTAAAAGCTCCGTTTTCTCATTTATAAAATGGGGATAATAACGAGGCTTATTTAGCTTATGTGAAAATTACTTTTTTAAAAAGATATATTTTATTGATTTTTTACAGAGAGGAAGGGAGAGGGATAGAGAGTTAGAAACATTGATGAGAGAGAAACATCAATGATGAGAATCACTGATTGGCTGCCTCCTGCACGCCCCCCACTGGGGTTTAAGCCCACAACCTGGGCATGTATCATGACCAGGAATGGAATCTTGATCTCCTAGTTCAGTGATGGCGAACCTATGACACGCGTGTCAGAGGTGACACGCGAACTCATTTTTTTGGTTGATTTTTCTTTATTAAATGGCATTTAAATATATAAAATAAATATCAAAAATATAAATCTTTGTTATACTATGGCTGCACATATCAAAAAATTTCTATATGTGATAGGACACTAGAGTTAAGTTAGGGTTTTTCAAAATGCTGACACGCTGAGCTCAAAAGGTTTGCCATCACTGTCCTAGTTCAAAGGTTGATGCTCAACCACTGAGCCTTGCCAGTTGGGCTCATTTTATCAATAATGTATATATTATTGATACAGGATATAATATAATTCATTCTTTAACTCCATTATTGTAATGTAGGTCTAATCTCTTTAGTTTAGTGCCACCTGTTCTTCAATAGCATTTACAAAGAAGTGCCAACCACTATGAAATCCCAGCTAATGGAAAAATTTGTATGAAATAAGTTCTTAGAGTAGAAAAGGACCATTAAGATCTTCTCTTTAATCTCCTAACACATAATTCTGTTTTCTGTATCTTTGCCAAGTGACCATTCAGCCTTTGCTTAGAGTTCTAATAATGCAAAACTCATTACCTCATGAAACAGGCCGTTCATTGATTAGGAAATTGTTAGAAAGTTATTCCTTACATTGAGCCAAACTCTGCCTTCCTGTGATTTCCAGTGGTAGTTCCTAGCCCTGCCCTCTGGGATCACAAAAAATAACTGCTCTCTTCCATTTACGTAATATATTTTAAGGATCTTTGCCTGTTAAATATCTCAAATTAAGATTTTTAATGATTACAAAGTATAACTTGTTATTCCATCTTGGGTAATTAGGTTGTGTTTATTTTCATTAGCAATGCTGCAGTGAACATTCTGGTCAAGAAATGTTTTTTGTTTTTTTTTAAATATATTTTATTGATTTTTTACAGAGAGGAAGGGAGAGAGATAGAGAGTCAGAAACATCGATGAGAGAGAAACATCGACCAGCTGCCTCCTGCACACCTCCCACTGGGGAGGTGCCCGCAACCCAGGTACATGCCCTTGACCGGAATCGAACCCGGGACCCCTCAGTCCGCAGGCCGACGCTCTATCCACTGAGCCAAACCGGTTTCGGCCAAGGAATGTTTATGTACAGCTCTTATATCTATAGGACGAATGCATAGAAGTGGAATTGCTGGGTAAAGTGCATAAACATTTTTTAAAACTTTTGATGCATGTTACCAAATTGTCCTGCCCTCCCCAATTGTATTTTATTTTACTGTCACCAATTTGATAGGTAAATTTCAATAAATTTTGTTTTAATACTTAGCTTAAACATTTTTCTTATGTTTATTGGCGATTTATATTTAATCATAATTTTTTGAGTCATTTATTGCAAAGTTCAAGCTGAGAGCTGTGAATTTACTACATCCATTTAAAGTAAATAACTTGCATGAAATACAGATCTGGCATAGATATAAAATGTGAAAATCAAAATTAATGTCTTGAACCTGTATATTTCATTTGCTCACAAACTTGCACACACTAATATTCTGCAAAGAAGACAACTACAGCAAAAGAAAAACTTCCCTTTTGCAAGTAAGACCAAAAGCATCCCTCCAAAGAGAACAAAATTAATCATAATTTCTTAAAATCATCTAATATTTATACTATATTCCAATTTCCTTGTTTTTCCAAAACGCCTCCTTGTAAATTATTAAAATGGGATCTAATTAAGGTTTAACTGTTGTCCAGAACCATGTGCACTGCAATATACTGGGCAGGCTTGCTGGTTGCCTGCCCCAGCTGCCAGGTGAGCTCAGAGAGGAGCCTGTCTGGCACTGAGGCATGAGGCACATTGGTATTCACCACAAACATCAGTGAGGACTGGGACCATGCACCAAGATGTGCCTGTGTCTCTCTCCTTAGTCTCTCTTAATCCAGGTCACCTTTTTTAAAAAATATATATTTTTATTAATTTAAGAGAAGAAGGGAGAGGGAGAGAGAGACAAACATCAATGATGGGAGAGAATCATTGATAGGCCACCTCCTGCACGCCCTCTAGTGGGGATCAAGCTTGCAACACAGGCATGTGCTTGACCCAGAATTGAACTGTGACCTCCTGGTTCATAGGTCAATGCTCAACCACTGAACTGCACCAGCCAGGCCAGGTCACTTGTTTTGTAGATTGCCTCACATTTTGAATTGTGTTTGTTTCCCTTTTTTTTGGTGTCATTTAACTTGGTCATCCATCCCCTATATTTACTGTAAACTGGAAGTTGGGTCTAGAAGATGGATTAGATTCAGATTAAGAATTTTTTAAGGCAAGGAAAGGGGTTTTTTTGTTTTTTTAAAAAAAATATATTTTATTGATTTTTTACAGAGAGGAAGGGAGAGGGATAGAGAGTTAGAAACATCAATGAGAGAGAAACATGGTAGAGCGTCAGCCTGCGGACTAAAAGGTCCCAGGTTCGATTCCGGTCAAGGGCATGTACCTTGGTTGCGGGCACATCCCCAGTAGGGGGCGTGTAGGAGGCAGCTGATCGATGTTTCTCTCTCATCGATGTTTCTAACTCTCTGTCCCTCTCCCTTTCCTCTCTGTAAAAAATCAGTAAAATATATTTAAAAAAAAAAAAGAAAGAAACATCGATCAGCTGCCTCCTGCACACTCCCTACTGGGTATGTGCCCGCAACCAAGGTACATGTCCTTGACTGGAATCAAACTTGGGACCCTTGAGTCAGCAGGCCGACGCTCTATCCATTGAGCCAAACTGGTTAGGGCGAGATTAAGAATTTTTTTGGCTGGAATAATTCACAGGTAGTGTTGTGTATTTATCCTGTATCAAATTAGGAGGTACCACCTAATGACAGGTATTTCCACTAATAGTGATGTTAAGTTTAATCGCTTTGTTAAAGTGTTAATTGAAACATTTCTCCATTGTAAGGTACATTATTCCCTTTGTAATTAGTAAATCATCTGTGGAGTGTGCTTTGGTACCATTCAAATATTCTGTTCCACAATTATTCACCAAAGGTTTGAGCATTCATTAATGATCCTTGTCTGAATCAGCCACTACACAAAGAATTGGATAGAAAATATTCATTTTCTAAATATATCATTTTTCTACAATTTGTTAGCTGGCATTCTTCTATATAGATTTTTTAGTATCACCTTTACCTCATGGATTTATTATTTGTTTTTGAAAAGGTTTTATTATATACAGAGGGGATGAGACTCAGTCCTTGGCTGTTGCCTTCCTCATTACTATGAGGAGGTTGCTGAGCTCCTCTCTCTTCTTTTTGGCCCAGTTGTGTGTCCCCACCCAACTTCAGGGTCTGTTTGTCCATGGAGAACTTGAGCAGCTTCATGGTGGATTGTTAGAGGGCAAAGCCACACGCCCCTCAGATCATGGCCCACATGAACTTGGTGTGCTTGGTAAGGTACTCCTGGCAACAGCTGTTCCTCGCCTTGTTGATGTTCTTGGTTACCTTGTGGCTTTTTTGAGGCTCATGGACATGGGGTGACGCAGAGCAATGGCTACTGCTCTTTATTGCTGTCGCCACCAAAAGGCCCACATTGCATAGAACCCCTTATGGATTTTTAAAAAAACAACGTGTTATAACCAGTGCATTTTTTTGTTTGTTCCAGATTTGACCAATAAGAACTCCTTCAAGTGGGTTCCTGTGTCTTCTGACATAACCCCGTTGTTTTTTTTAAATTGTGATAAGAAAACAACATTTATCATTTTAAGTATACAGTTTAGTAGTGTTATGTTTATTCACATTGTTATGAAACATATCTAGGACTTTTTATCATGCAAATCTCAAACTCCCTACTCATTAAAAAACAACTAGGCTTCCCTCCCTCCGAAAGAGTCCCTAATAACCACCATTCTACCTTGTTTCTATTAATTTGACTACTCCAGTTACCTCATATAAATAGAATCATACGGTATTTGTCTTTTTATGAATGACTTATTTCACTTGGCGTAATGTCCTCAAGGTTCATCCGTGGTGTAGCATGTACCAAAATTTCCTTCCATTTTATGGCAGAACTAGAGGCCTGATGTATGAAATTCGTGCAAGGGGCTTGGCCCTTGAAGCCCCAGCTTCATCCAGAGGGTCGTTCTGCTGTTCGGTCTAATTAGCATATTAGCTCTTTATTATATAAGACAGTATTCCATCTATGTATATCCCACATTTATTTTTCCATTCATCCTTCAGTGGACATTTAGGTTGCTTTTTGCCTTGACTACAAATCAGTCAAGATTTGTACTAGATCAGTGCTGTGTTGTTGACCTATAGGCAACACATTTGCATTATTGCTTTCTATTTAATCTTTTTTTTCTTTTTATTTTCATTTTATTAATCCTAATATATAAAAATCCTGGGTCGGTCACGACCGGAGGCTTGACTAACCAACCGGAAGTCAGTCCTACAGTCAGCGCTGGGTTGCCGTGGCGACCCAGCACTGACTGCTGAGGGGGCTGCAAATCAGGCCCAGAGAGAGGCCTGTAGAGAGAAGCAGGGTCTGATCTGTACCCTCTGTGGCAGCTTGCCTCTCTCTTTCTCTCCTGCAGCTGGGCTTCCATTTCTCTCTAGGCCTCCAATGGGGCTGCTGATCAGCCCTGTCTTTCTGATCAGGCCTGGTTGATAGGCCCAGAGATACTGACTGGCAAAGAAACCGACCAATCAGAACCAAATCTTGGTGAAGTGTGAGGAGCCAATGGCTGCCTAGGAGGTGGAGCTTTTGATGCTGACTGGCATAGAAACTGACCAACCAGAACCAAATTGGCCAGCAGAGGAGGGCAGTTGGGGGTAAGATCAGGCCGGCAGGGGAGGGGAGTTGGGGGCGATCAGGCTGGCAGGGGAGTGGTTAGGGGGGAATCAGGCTGGCAGACAGAAGTGGTTAGGGGCAATCAGGCAGGTGAGCGGTTAGGAGCCAGCAGTCCCGGATTGTGAGAGGAATGCCTGTCCGGCAGTTGGACATCACCTGAGGGGTCCCAGACTGGAGAGGGTGCAGGCTGGGTGAGGGACCCCCCCCCTCACTCCCCCAGTGCACGAATTTTGTGCACAGGGCCTCTAGTCTATTCATAAAACCAGTAGCCTAGCCTTGGCTGGTGTTGCTCAATTGGTTGAACATCGCCCCATGCACAAAAGATCGTCAGTTCGATTTCTCGTTGGGACCTACCTACCCAGATTTTGTGTTCATCCCTGGTCAGGGTGCATATGGGAGGCAACTGATTGATGTTTCTTTCTCACATCATTGTTTCTCTCTCTTCTTCTCCCTCTGTCTCTAAAATCAATGAAAAAGTATTTTATTTTTTAAAACATATCTTGATTTTTTCATGTCAATAAAGTCTTTTTTTAAAAAAATATTTTTATTGATTTCAAAGAGTGAGGGAGAGGGAGAGAGAGAGATAGAAATATCAATGATGAGAGAATCATTGATTGACTGCCTCCTGCACTCTCCCAACTAGAGATCGAGCCCACAACCGGGCATGTGCCCTGACTGGGAATCAAACCAGTGACCTCTTCGTTCATAGGTTGACATTCAAACACTGAGCCATGATGGCTGAGCTGAAAACATTTTTTTAAAAAAAAGAAGAAGAAAAAAGCAGTAGCCCACACCCCTATAGCACTTTTTTTTTCTTTCCTTCCCTCTTCATTCTTTTTTTTTTTTTTTTTTTTTTAATTTTTTTTATTATTTTGTAGTTATCAGATGTCTCGGTGACTGAGCTGGGAAACCTTTCACGTTTCTCTTTCCTTTCCTTTCATCTCTGGATAACTGAGCTCTGTGGTTTGTGTAGGACCAAAGGTCCGGAATACAAT
>NW_006300377.1:5385938-5387237 GCF_000327345.1 Myotis davidii | reverse complement strand
AGAGAGGAAAGGAGAGAGATAGAGATAGAGAGTTAGAAACATCGATCAGCTGCCTCCTGCGCATCCCCCACCGGGGAAGTGCGCACAACCCAGGTACATGCCCTTGACCGGAATCGAACCTGGGACCTTTCAGTCTGCAGGCCGACGCTCTATCCACTGAGCCAAACCGGTTTCGGCCCTCTTCATTCTTTACCCTGTACTTGGTATTTTTTTTATTGCATGGCATAGAGACATTGTGAATGCCTTTAAGTAACTGAGTTTAAGGATTTACAGGAGAAAATGAAGATTATTAAATGCTCAACAACATAGCCAGGCCTCATAGTAAAAAAAATCAGCCATAGAGCCAGACTCCCTCAGAGATGGTGTCTTTGTTCCCTACATAGGTTTTCTCTGCTGATTTAGTGCTTCTGCTCTCTATTAGCTATCTTAAGTTCTGTTCCCTCAATCCCTGCCTCATGTACTCTTCTCTCTTGTTCTCATTGCCAAAGCTCACATTCACATTACAAAGAGAGTATCTGATTTATAAACCAGGCCAGCTTATAAATTACTAGTCAGCTGAGAGAATCTTGTTCTTGGATCATGTGCCACACTTGATTGAGTAGGGTCATGTGGTGCCATATAAAACCTGTCAGAAGGGCCATTGGCATAGCAAGAACTCAGCATTATCATTCCTTCTCCTCTAACAGTTGACTCACTTTTAACTTATTAAGGACAGTTACTAGACTAGATTTCCCCCAAACCAGTTAGCTACATATTTATAGATTAAGGTTTAGATGAATTGCTGATCTCATTCCTGAAATATTGAGGTTTTTTTCCTCCTAATTTCATTCTTAGGTGAATTTCCTCCTTAGCCACAAAACAAAAGATAGCCTTCACCATCTTTTAGCCACAACTTAAAATAAACTCATGGTACTAATTGTTAGTCCAAGAAAGCCCATCTGTTAAGAGACTGAAGGGAAGAGAAAATTCAGAATTTGAAACAAAAATGTTTCCATTCTTGTTAGCATGTCTAAATTTGGAGGAAGAAGAGATTGAAGCTTTGAGTTGGTCTTATGTTGTTGTTTTTTTACTTCACAAACTTTCCTTTTATTTATTTTGCCGGGGGTTTTTTGTTTTGTTTTTTTAATCTTTATTGTTGAAAGTATTACATAGGTCCTCCTTTTCCCCCCATTAACCTCTTCCAGCCCGCTCCTGTCCTCCCCCTGCCCCCAGGCCCTCACTACCCCATTGTCTGTGTCCATGGGTTATTCAGATATGCATACAAGTTCATTGGTTGATCTCTTCCCACCAGTACCTTCC
>NW_006300377.1:5381756-5385607 GCF_000327345.1 Myotis davidii | reverse complement strand
TCTGATACGTATCTTTTTTTTTTTTAATTTAAATTCTTTATTGTTTAAAATATTACATGTCTCCTTTTTCCCCCATTGACATCTCCCCGGCCATTCCCACCCCCCAACACATGCCTTCACCCCTCCTACTGTCTGTGTCCATGGGTTTTGCTTATATGTATGGATATAAGTCCTTTGGTTGATCTCCTCTCCACCTCCCCCCCGCTTTCCCTCTGAGGTTGGCCAGCATACAAGTTCATTGGTTGATCTCTTCCCACCAGTACCTTCCCTCTGAGATTCAACTGTCTGTCCATGCTTCTACGACGCTGGGTCTTTTTTTTTTTTCTTTTTTTTTTTAAAATATATTTTATTGATTTTTTACAGAGAGGAAGGGAGAGAGATAGAGAATTAGAAACATCGATGAGAGAGAAACATCGATCAGCTGCCTCCTGCACATCCCCTACTGGGGATGTGGCCGCAACCCAGGTACATGCCCCTGACCGGAATCGAACCCGGGACCTCTCAGTCCACAGGCCAACGCTCTATCCACTGAGCCAAACCGGTTCCGGCGCTGGGTCTTTTTTTGATCATTAGGCTGTTTCCAAGTCTTATCTATTGTAAATTGCGCTTCTATTAACATAGGGGTGCATATATTCTTTCTGATGAATGTTTCAGGTTTCTTAGGATATATTCCTAGAAGTGGGATGACTGGGTCACATGGTAGTTTCCTTTTTAATTTTTTGAGGAAACTCCATACTGTTTTTCACAGTGGCCGCACCAGTCTGCATTCCCACCAGCAGTGTACTAGGGTTCCTTTTTCTCCACAACCTTGACAACACTTGTCGTTGCTTGATTTGTTGATGGTAGTCATTCTGACAGGTGTGAGGTGGTATCTCATTGTCATTTTGATTTGTATCTCTCGGATGATTAGTGACTTTGAGCATTTTTTTCATATGTCTCTTGGCTTTCTGTATGTCCATTTTGGAGACGTGCCTATTTAGGTACTTTACTCATTTTTTAATTGGATTGTTTGTCTTCCTTTTGTTAACACATTGCGGGGGGATCACGAGCATTCTTATGTTTTCATATTACACAGTGTTTTACATAAATGTTAAAGGCACGCCTTAAAATTAAATACCCATTACATTTTGAAGTTATTTATTACATGTTCTTACAAGCTAATATCTTTATTTTAATATATATTTTTATTGATTTTTAGAGAGGAAGGGAGAGGGAGAGATAGAAACAACAATGATGAGAGAGAATCATTGATTGGCTGTCTCCTGCATGCCCCCTACTGGGGATCGAGCCTGCATATCCAGGCATGTGCCCTTGACAGGAATAGAACCTGGGACCCTTCAGTCCGCAGGCTGATGCTCTATCCACTGAGCCAAACCGGCTAGGGCCAAGCTAATATCTTTTTAAAGTATCATACTTTGTAAAACTTTTTTTGTACTTGTTCAGTAGAAACTTATCTGGCCACTGGGTAAAGCTGGCAGTGTTCTTATGCCAGTACCAGGCTGTTTTGAGCACAGTGACTTTGTAGTATAACCTGATATCTGGTGATTCCTCCAACTTTGTTGTTCTTTCTCAAGATTGCTGCAGCTATTCGGAGTCTTTTTTGGTTCCATGTACATTTTTGGAGTATTTGTTATAGATCTGTGAAATGTGCCGTTGGTATTTTAATAGGGATTGCATTGAATCTATAGATTGCTTTGGGTAGTATGGACATTTTAATGATTTTGATTCTATCAATTCATGAACATGGTGTATTCTTCCACTTAATTATGTCTTTCTCTGTTTCTTTTTTCAACGTCCTATAGTTTTCAGAGTATAGGTCTTTTACCTCCTTGGTTAAGTTTATTCCTAAATATCTTATTGTTTTTGTTGCAATGGTGATCATTAAGTCTTATTAATAATAAAGGTTACCATAGTCCATCAGTAAGTTAGTGCTAATGAAAACTTAAATTTTTTGAGTTTAGCTGAGCCCTAATTATTGAGCCCTTGTTTACACAGTGCTGTGCCATGTGCCAACTGGGTATACAAGAGACATGCTATGTTATGTTTCTTGCTTTCTAATCCCCACTATAAAATGTCAGTCCCAGAAAAATTTTTTAGGAAACGCAACCCATGGTATTTTTGGAATTTGGGCTCTGTCACTAGCTATGTAACCTTGGACAAATTACTTCTCTGTGCCTGTTTCTTCATCTGTAAAATGGGGGAAACACCACATATGATTGTTATCTATAATAATAAAAGCATAATATGCTAATTAGACCAGATGTCCTTCCGGATGAAGCCACCGCAGCAGGGGCCGAGGCAGAGGCAGCCGTAGAGCAGCAGCGGGGCTGAGCCCTTTGCATGAATTTCATGCATCGGGCCTCTAGTAAGAAATAAGTGAACTAGTATATGTAAAACACATAGGATATTGCCTAATATATGGTAAGTGCTGCTGCTAGATTATGATGCCTAGCAGTTGAATACATGAAGCCTCCTTGGGCCTCATCGATCAGTCTTTTTCTTCTTTTAGTTTAAAATAAATAGGTTTCTTGGTAGAAGGTTTATAGTATATCTTTAGTTTCCATCATCAAGGCAATTTTCTAGAGATAAGTGAACTGAAGGACATGGTCTATAGATAGTCTTGTTTCATTTTGAGGTTGGACACCAAAATTGCATATCTCACCAGCCCTCCTTTGATGATGCTTTAGCAGGAAAATTTTAGTTTGAAATTCTTACTAAGCTGATTTCCCCTCATTGCAACATCCTTTTTGGGAGCTAGAGGGAATGGGGTGCTAGTGATGTGAAAGTAGGGTATAGGAAAGGGGCAGTTTAGAATCAAGACCTTTGATTTTAGCTGGACAAATCTATAGGCAAGGGATTTGCTAATTAGAAATTACTTTCTTAAAGGGGAAATTTATTCCTGATTTATATTTCTTTATCAAGTGAGATTAATATTTTTTATTTCCATATTAGTGAGACCGAACATTTTTTCATTATGTTCCTTGATCACATATTGTATGAATTGCCTATTCATGTCCTTGACCTATTGTTTTGTTTTATATGAGGATACTTATTGTTGTAGAAAAAGGATATTAAACCTTTGCCAAATATATTTCATATATATTTTCATTTTGTCAATTGTCTTCTTTTATCCTTGGTTGTGCTTTTTTATTTTACTGCATAGAAACTTTTAATGCAATGAATCTATAAATACTTCCTGAAAAGTATTATCTCATTATGGTTAGAGAGAGAATATCTGCTGAGTGCTGCTGAGTGTCATAGTTTATATGTAGACTTACCCATTTAATAAGCATTTTTCCTTACAAATAGGTGATTGATTGTCATAGGATTTGAAGACTCATTGCAAACTAACAGGCCTGAGGCTGTAACATCATAATAATAGCTACTACTTACTGTACATGGGCTGTATGCCAGGCAGTTTGCTATGTCTTTTATGTACTAGTAGAGGCCCGATGCATGAGATTTGTGCAAGAGTAGGCCTTTCTTCCCCCAGCTGCCAGCACCGGCTTCCCGCTGGCACCCGGGACCCGGCCTTCCCTCACAGCCCCAGCTTCATCCGGAAGAATGTCCGGTCTAATTAGCATATTACACTTTCATTATTATAGATGTTCCTAATAATCCAAGCTAAATATTATTGTCCCCCACAGTGCCTTAATGAGTAAAGTGGGACTAGAAGAAATGAAATGGCCCTGACCGGTTTAGCTCAGTGGATAGAGCATCGCCTGTAGACTGGGAGGGTCCCAGGTTTGATTCCGGTCAAGGGCATGTACCTTGGTTGCGGGTGCATCCCCAGTAGGGGGTGTGCAGGAGGCAGCTGATCGATGTTTCTAACTCTCTATCCCTCTCCCTTC
>NW_006300377.1:5364114-5381715 GCF_000327345.1 Myotis davidii | reverse complement strand
GCGGGCACATCCCCAGTGGGGGTGTGCAGGAGGCAGCTGGTCGATGTTTCTCTCTCATTGATGTTTCTTACTCTCTATCCCTCTCCCTTCCTCTCTGTAAAAAATCAATAAAGTATGTATATTTTTAAAAATCAATAAAATATATTTTTAAAAAAAGAAAGAAATGAAATGATTTGCCCAGGGTCAAGAACTAGTTAGTGACTGGATTGGAAATTTATCTGCTTAACTTCAAAGTTTATATACTTTTTTACAAAGGTCGGCTCCTTGAGGCTTTGAATAAATTGGTCGGAAATATTTTTTTTCCTGAACTTGAAAAGATGGTCTGTACCTTAGTTAGAGTGCTCTTGGTTCCTGAGAACATAGTAGATAAGATAATGACAAGTATGTAAACTAACTGAAAGGAAGATTTCCGCTGTCTAGGGCAGTGGTTTTCAAAGAGTAATTCCCAGACCAGCAGCATCAGCATCGCTTGGGCATTCATTAGAAATGCAAAATCTCACTTCCCACTCGAACCTACAGAATCAGAAGCTCTGGGGTTGGAACCTAGCAATCTGTTTTATAATACCTCCAACTGATTATGATGCATGTTAAAATTTGAGAGCCAATGGTCTAGAGAAGTTATTTTGTTTTCTCAAACCATAATTCTCTTGTGAGCTTCAGCCTAAGTCTCAATCCTTAAGTGCAAAATTAGTATCATCAAATAGTGGCAAAAGCTGAACTCAAAGCAGGTTGTTTTGAGTGCAATTTAATAAGCACTTAAAGCAAGTATACTTCCCTGAGCTATAGTTTTTCATCTCTAAAATGATGTTAATAACATCTCTCTCCATGTAAGATTTTTTTTAGAATTAAGGTAATGTGTAAAGTGCTTACTAGCACCTTGCCAGACTGCCAGATAGGTGTTTGAGAAATTGCCTCCAGCAATTTTTCTAGTCAAGCAAAAAGCCCCCACCCCTCTTCCATTCTCAACTTCTCTTGTTTCTTGAATGTATTTTGTTATCTTGTGTTCTAGGCCTTTGTATTAGCTATTTCTCTTGGACACCCCCATCTCCCATCCCTCTTTATCTCACCAACTTCTTACATTTTCAGATCCCTGCTTATAGGTTAAATAGTTTACTTCCCTTGGAGGGGACTTTCTCTAATCCCCATGCCCCAGTCTCTGTGTGTCACTGCACATATCACACATTTTGGAATCACCTAGGGCAGATGCAGTCTTATGTACCACAATATTCTAGGGGACAGTAAAGTTCCTCACACATTGTAGGAGCTAATAAATGTTGAATGAATGAATGGTAGCTGTCTTATTGTTTCATCATCATCACCCAAGAACAAGTTCCCCTCTCTGGCTTGTAGTTTTTGTGCTGACTGCTTGTGATGATCAGAAATAGATAGTATTAGGACCAGTGCTTGTTTTCTCTTTCTCTGAAAGCTTTGACCTAAGCTGACACGGTAGTTCACTGAGCTGCTTTTTAACCACTGATCTCTCTGTATTGCAGGTGCCTTGGTGGAACTGTGTTCTTTGATGGATCAAGTTCATCATATGCATAACCATCCACATCCTTCGGACCTCACCATTCGGTGAGTGGGTGATTAAAAGGAGGAGGAAGAGGGTAGAATTTGGCTATAGGAGGAATGTGGTGGGAAGTTGAGGTTATAATTGTTTAAAATCAGAGGTGGAAAGAGAGGAATACAGTATAATGGAATAAGAACTGGACTGACATTCAGGAAACCTGGGTTCTAATACTAGCTTTGCAGTTTTTTATCTATATGATTTTTATCTAATCACTTTTACTTTTCTGTTTCTTGCATCTGTAAAATTAATATGTTGGACTATTTAATGTCAGGGGGCCTTTTAAAAAAGTTTTAAAAATATATATATATATATTTATTGGTTTTAGAGAGAGAGACAGAGAGAGAAAGAAATACCAATATGAGAGAGAAACATCAGTCAGCTTCCTCCTGTAACCCCCTACTGGGGATTGAGCCTGCAACCTGGGCATGTGCCCTGACCGGGAATGGAACCAGTGACCCTTTGGTGCATTGAACAATGCTCAACCAACTGAGCCACTCTGGCCAGAGTTCAAAGGGCCTTTCTAGTGCTGAAATCTTATGGATTCTTGATGCAGTGTTATTTTATAGATTTAGTCAGTTACTTTGATCAGCTACCCAGAAACCTTAGAGTCATTTTTGACTCCTTTCTCTCTTTCCATATATTTAATCCATTAGCAAATTTTATAAGCACCACATACAAAATATATCCAAAACCTGATCATTTTGCATCATTTTCACCTGGATTATTGCAAATCTAAATCATCTCCTGTTTCTGCCTTTGCCCGTCAACTGTTCTTAGCTCAGCAGCCAAAGAGATTCTTTCAAAGCATTAGTCATAAGTTAGATTCTCTTCTTTGCTCAGGATTTTCAAGTGGTTTTTGATTTCCCATCTTCTCATCTTCACGATCCCCTACATCTCCTATAAGGATCATGGCGTAGTCCATGGGTGGGCAAACTTTTTGACTCGAGGGCCACAATGGGTTCTTAAACTGGACCGGAGGGCCGGAACAAAAGCATGGATGGAGTGTTTGTGTGAACTAATATAAATTCAAAGTAAACATCATTACATAAAAGGGTACGGCCTTTTTTTTTTAGTTTTATTCATTTCAAATGGGCGGATCCGGCCCGCAGGCCGTAGTTTGCCCACGGCTGGCCTAGTCTGATAGCTCATCAGCCTCTGTGCTTTATTCATTCTGCTCTAGTCACTGGCTTCCTTGCTATTTTTCAAGTATGCAGACATTCTCATACTTCAGCCTTTACACTCATTGTTTCCTCTGTCGTTATCAGAAAGACAATGTAGTGGATTGGTTATTTGATAAATTCTGGTGTGAATTCAAATCCAGGCTCTTCTGCTTACTCCAATGTATAATCTTGAGCAAGTTAGTTAACCTGAGGATCAAGTTTCCTTACGTATACAAGTTGTTAATGAGAGTGCTTTTCTCATAGGATTGTCATTAGCATTAAATGAGATGAGGTGTTCAAAGAATTCACGTGCTTGTGTATAGGGCTAGGTAAATGTCAGGTATTGTTACAATTATTTTCAACCGTGGCTGTTCCTCATAATCATCTATGGAATTGTCCAAAAATATAGATGTCCAGGCTCAGATTATAGGGATTCTAAATCATTAAGTCTGGGGGTGAGGAAGGGGCCAAGAATCTATATCTTTAAAAAGTTTCCCAGGTGGGTTATTAGGAACAGCTGGAGTTGAGAGTGGGCTTAAATGATCTCAATGGGTCCTCTTCAGAACCCCAGTCCAACACATGACTAAAGGAGACTCAAGAAACTCTAAGTCTGTGCTATTAATTGTTCAGTCTCTAAACTTACAGTGTGATGCTCACATGATGACTTACCTTCTCTGGGAATTTTATTCTAATTTTAACTGCTGTGTCCTGAGCAACCTTGAGCTGTGCCAGACAGGTCCTGTTGGAAGTAGAGCTCTGATGCAAGAATGAAATGTAGATCCCGTTCTAAATGTTTCTAGAGGGGGAAAGTATTTTTTTTCTACTTAGTCATTATTATACATTGTACATTAGGTTTTCTTGGGACATTTGTTACCACATAATACCTGTCTGGGAATTAGGTGGCTTTGGAATTTGGAAGGAAATAGCAATTATAATGTGACTTTTGTATAAAATTTTGAGAATTGAAATGTAAAATTTGATTTCTTAAAGTAATGACATTCTTAAAATAGTTGTATACAAAGAGCCATACCAGCTGAAACCATCATCTTTTCTGTTTTTATTTTCTCTCTCTCTCTTGACAGAAACTATGCCCGGTTCCGACAGAAACCTCTGGAAAGATACAGTCTGACTCAGTGGGTTGACAGGAACAAGCGAAGCCACCAGCGGTTCCAGAGTCTCTAAGATATCCAGTACAGTCCATGTGTCTCACCCCATTAGCAGTGAAGGTCCCTGTCCAGGTTCTGTCCAGTGCAGCATCTCATCTTCTGCTGTTTTGTGCTTGGCCGATTTTGAATTTTATTTTTCACAAGATTTTTATTTAAAGAACTTTTTGCCTTTTGGAAGTGCCCATTGCCGACTTGAAATTTTTTGTATAAAATCCTTCAGGCGTGCGTGTGTGCGTGCGTGTGTTTAAGCAGTGTTAAGATGATACAGTTTTTATTTGTTTCTTTAAATTGAAGGTGGCCACCTCCTGAAAGCCAACATTAAGCCAAAACACCCAGGCTCAAACTAAACACCCATCTTTATGCAGAAGTGAAATCTACTGTTGCCCAAGAGAAATAATCGTTTAATCTTCTGTAAGGAAGAGATTCTTTATCAGGCTGCAAGCCAATGTTAATTGCTCATGACTTATAAATGGATACAAGTAACTTTTAACACCCCTCTTACTTTCTTATTTGAATCTCTAAATACCTGTCAAAATTTTAACGTTGGTAATCCAAAATGTTTGAAATAGGATAGATGTCCTGTTGAAAGGACAAATTAAAAGTATAAATCTTCTCTCCTTTTTGTATCTACCATCTGCCTTTATTTTTGGCTTTTATTTCACCCTTTATCAAACTTACTTTGCATAGTAGTGTTTGCAAATCGTATACATCTTAACTTTGACAGAAGACTGCTGACTGAGTAACCCATGTTGATTTGTGGTCTTGTAGCTGTCTTCTCTGCCTTTTTTCAAGGATTTGCCTTTTTTTTTTACCCAGTGACCACTGTGCTCTCTAGGGTTCGACTGATAAATTCCTGTTAGACATGGATGTGCCTCTTAAGAACAGTGTCCCTACTGTGTTTACTGAAGAGCTGCTCACACAGGGTCTCCACTCCAGGACAGTCAAAAGTCAATGCTATTGAGGCTTCAGTTTCATCTGCCGAACCCAGACTTTAAGGATGAGGTCATGTGCTAGTGAGCTTCCATCCTGTGGGAGAAACTTTGGAGAGGCACTCTTTTGTCTCCGTTATTAGTCAACAAGAGGTGCCTTTAGACCCTGGATGTTATCATCTCATTTGGTCGAACCTCTGATGCAGTTTTACAAAACTGCTAACATGGGTCTAATATAGTTGTGATTAAGCCTGTGCACAAAAACATTACCTGATCTTAAGGTTTGGTTTTCTAACCCAAGTTGACAGACTGCAGCCATCTTGATGGATGCCTTAGGAGTTTGCTATTCTTTCTTTAAAGACAGCTTTAGACATCTTTCGGGAGATTTTGCAGTCCAGTATTTATGCTGTTGCCCACTCTCTGTGAAAGTTGTACATAGTTGCTGTAGCACAGCCTGTGATACTGGCTAGCTGCCTCTCTCTGGTTTTGTTGTTTCATCAGCCCATCTTTGTGAGTAACCCATCTTAAGCATCCTTCCCTGCTTTAGAAACTGACTTGGGAAAAGCTTGGTCATTCATGCCACCAATAACTTTAGATGGATATCCTTAAGTATTTATTGTTTTTATCTGGTTAAGGATTCTCTCTTCCTTGGACATTTGGTTTAATTCTGAGACCAAAATGCTAAAAAGTTACATGCAAAGGCAAGAGTCAAATCTATTTTTTCAGTTATCATTTAATATGTCAGTCACTTCTCGAGGTTTTCTTAAATTAGGTTGATAGAGTGAGACAAGCAAAAATCTATCTACCTTTGGAACCACAGCATAGCTAAAATTAATCATAGCTGGAATAACTAGCATTGCAACTGCCTAGGGCCCCGTAGATAACGCAAGTTCTGAAGAGACAGTGTTTTGCTTAGGCCAAAATCTAGGACTCATGTTCCTACCTTTCTGCTACAAAAGGGTTTAAGCCTGAATCTGTAATGGGAGCATCGCCTTTGCGAAATCATATGAGTGACAGGTTAACTATAAAATGTGACAATCACATTTCCTCTTTGCTCAAATAATTCTGTTTTTCCAAAGCTTTAGCAGCTTAATTAAATCTGTTGGACTGGAGGAGGAGAGAACTGTTCTCTAGCAGTTAACATAATATTCTTCAAGGAGAAAAAAACAGCCAAAGAAAACTCATTATTAGGCATGCCCGCCTGGTGGGTAAAATCTGGAGTTTTAATATGTTTTTAAAGATGCACATCTATGTTAACATACATTTAACTGCCTACCTACCTTTCTTCAGCCAGGATGACATTCTCACCACAGGGGTATTGATGAAGCAGAGTAAAAATGTGTTTATGTAGTTTACTTAGAGGTAAAGAGCCGGAAATAACCTGCAATTTTGCATCTAATGCAGGCCCTGCTTTGAGTTTTTGTCAGGATCACTTATGAAACAAGTTTGGTGCCTCCTCTTTATCATGGTTTTTCCCTTGTAGCAGTTGTGTTTAATGTCATTAAAAAGAAATAAAAGTTCTTGTCAGTGGCATATGTACTGTGACCGTCTGTTGCAGGCTTTGAAGGAGGGTTCCTTCCTCCTTTGCGTAGGTAGGTTAGTGGGGTATAGAAGGGGGTGGCAGTTAGTAGAATGTGGTGCTGGGAGGCGGAGGTGCATGCTCCCTATTCTTTTGAGGGTAAATTACAGTGTTGAAAAAGGTGTTCCTGCAGCTAAGAAATGTTGAAATTGATTGGGATTTGCAGGTACATATAGTGCATGTCAGGGGGCTGACACTGGGAGAGCCTGAAATATCACTGGGCTGCTGTTTTTGCAGAGGGGAAAAGGGCTCAGCCTGCTCAGACAGACATTGCCTTGCATTCCTCCCCATGTTTGTGTTTGACCTCTGTGCCTCTGCCACTCCAGAGTTAGCCCTGATTAAGGAGGAAGCTGAACCATCCTGGGACATTCTCCCTTTGAAAGGGATGTGAAGTCAGAATTGATAGTGCAAAATTAAAGCTTGTTCTTCTCCAGAAATTAACTGTTCCTAGAACCTGGGGTGAAGGTTGGATAAATATGGGTCGATGTGGGAGACACAGTGTTCCTTAGATCCTTTCTGTGAGCCTAGCTTCTTAGTACCCTTCTTAGGAACAAGGATGAAAGGGAAGGCAATAAGAGCTTGGCACCTAGATTAGCCATTGCTTTTTAAAATTCAGCTCCTACTGAGAAAATAAGGGGCAACATGTTTGGACAGGCTTTCTGAGCTGCTGTTCTATAAATTTCATCTAGTATATATTTTACAGTCCAAGTAGAAGGTTCAATATAAATTTGCTAAGTACTCAACTATTTGATACTGTTTGAGTCAGAGGTGCTTCTGACTTGTACATACCTATTTTGTTCCTGTCAGATAGACAATCCTTAGTCCAGGAGTTGCTCATTTCCTTTTTCACAAGGTATGACTGTAGGCTTCAAAGGTTTCAGGGACCAGACTGGATTCTCTGGAATGGTGGTGTCCCTTACCCTCCGTTTGTTTTATGTTATAGAAAAGTGAGGAGAAAGACAAATGGACCTTCTCAAAAATGGGCTCATTCTGTAACCATTCTTTAAAACATTCTCCTGTTTTGAGCTTTCACAGAAAGAAAAACCCCAAGCACCTAAAACTAGAAAGCTGAGTTCCTTGCTCTTCTGGGTATTGTCCTGCTTTCTGAGAGTAAACAATTATTTCTAAGCTGATTCTAAGGTATGCTTGGCGTTGTATGCCTAAGCACCTGTCAGGAAAAAAATTCCCTCCCACTTGACACAGGAAGTATCAGCTGGTCAGGGGTGGAATTCCTTAATGAACAAGCTCCTGCCTTGTCAATCCTCCCCACCTGTCTTCCCCCTGTGACAACTGGGACATGCCATAGACAGAAAATCTGACCCTCCCTAGCACCCACTGAGAAGGCGGTGGGCCCTAACTGGTTTGGCACATTGGCGGACTGAAGGATCTCAGGTTCGATTCCAGTCAAGGGCACATGCCTGTCTTGCGGGCTCCATCCCCAGTAAAGGGGCATGCAGGAGGCAGTTGATTAATGATTCTCATCATTGATGGTTTCTATCTCTTCCTTTCTGAAATCAATAAAAATATTTTTTTTAAAGAGAAGGGGGTGGAATGTAATCATTTGGACAATCTTCAAAGCAGTCCATGGGGTAGTCATGAAATGTATCATTAAGGAACTCTTTGTATACAAAGATTCTCTTCAGTTTAGCTTCAAGTAGCTTGATGAGATTGGAGCTGGGGGTGGGGGTGGGGATAGCATCCATTTACATAAACAATTTGTTGGAGGCTACTTAAAACACTGACAAATAGGTTTAAAGAAGGTGAGAAAGTAGAAGTCTGAAACGTGATGTTTGGTGAGATTTTACATATTTCTGTAAAGGGTTGAATCAGAGATCTTAAAAGTGGATTCTAGAGGAGGCCCATACTGAAAAGCTAGTGGTTGAAGGGACAGGATTACAAGGAGAAAAGGGCTCCTGGCCCCATGAAAACAGTCCACAATCCTTCCCTAAATTCTGGGGTTTCCCTCTTGTTCCTGTGAGGAAGCCCCTTAGCTCCCAGTCTAGGTGGTGAATGGGGTCTGACAGTTGAGGAAACCAAGGCCCACTCCCCATCCCACCCTCAAGTAACTGGTCTGAGGTGTTATGTGTTATATGTATTATACGGTGGGGTCTCCTGCCTCTCAGCCCTGCATTCCCTCCCACAGGCCTACTGTGGTCTGCAGTCAGGTCTCAGCCTCAGAATAAGCAGTGAGCAATCTGTGGACGTATGTGCGTGGTGAAGAGACCACTTCCCAAGTCAGCTGTAGGGTTCTGTGCAGCTACAGTTGATTCAGGAAAAGCTCAGTCATTAAAGAACTTGGGGGTGTAGGTAGGTAATTAAAGGCAACAGTTTAATGCAGGACTGTTGTTTGTTTTTCTCCCTTCACACCCTCAGCTGATGTACTATAGGCACAGATAAGAGGGAGACGGGAAACTCCCACTAGCAGTGCTTCCTGAGCCCACTGACAGCTTCTACACCTGATGCTGACTTGGGGGCTTCTCCATCACTTGGCACTATGTGAGCACAGAGGACCTGGGAAGTACCTCTTAGGTTTGGCTTAGGGTTCTGTGTGCTAATCGACTTCCCACTCAGCCTCTAAGACCTGCCTGCTTCTTTTCTCAGAACCTTCCAGAACAGCCTTCCCTAAGCCCGATCACCAAGTTCTTGCTGGTTCTGACCGAAATGTTCGAGGTGCCCCATTTACTGGTTTGCTCTTTGGCTAATGGCACCATTACTCTACCTTTCAGCCTGCTGTTGGGATCGTAAGGATATTCCTTTAACAGTCCAGAACGGCATGCTGTGATTACTGAGCCGCAGCAGGCAGCTTTGCAGTTCTTCACTTCTCTGCTCACCCCTGGGAGAAACAGACTGCATTCCTTTGGCCAAGGAAAGCACCCACCCCATCCGAGGGGAAAACCCTTTGTTTTAAAAACTGAGCACCAGCCTGCATACCTATGTGGTGAGGCAGCCCAAGCTTGGTTTAGGGTACGGGGGCGGGGCTCAGTAATAGGATGATGGAGCAGCTATTTTCTCCTCCTACACGTGCACCCCCATCTGTTCGAGATTTCCCTTCCAACTCCAGCTTGGCAGGCAGGCATGTCCCTAGGAAGCTGCAGGCCAGAATGGAGAGAGAACTGAGTGGCTGCCAACTGCCAGAAAAAGAGGGCAACATTTGGGCATTTACCAGGAGACAAGGATGTGCCTTTTCATTTGTCTTTTTATTTTACATTTAAAAAGTGGTTATTGCTCTAACTGGATCGGAGGTTAGGACCTCTCTCCCCTAAGGAGCTTGGCCTTGCAGCCCCATTCAGCAGGGATGGACGTCACAAGACAATGAGTGAAGCCTCATGCCCTCCCATGAGGAAGCCCTTAGTGCTGCTGACATCTGCCTTTACCCTGTCTCTCCTCCCTCTCTGTGTTCCACACTCAGAAGTGGCCGGCCCAGCCCTGAGAGCTCTTGTAGACCGGAAGGAAGGGTGGTCACTGGGTGATGGCTTTCAGCTCTCTGGCTTGGGGCTATTGCTTATTCAGTTCAACAGGTATTCAATGAGCACCTACTGTGTGCCAGGCTTGTGCTAGGCGCAGTGCTCCCAGACTCCTGTCCATAGCCACCACTGGAAGACGCAGAGGTCCTTCTCTTCTGTGCAGGCATTCAGCTGCCACAGCTTGTCAGTCCTAGGGAAGGGTCTGCCTTCCCTTATCAAGCACCAGTTTTTTTTTTGTTTGTTTTTTGTTTTGTTTTTTACCAGAAAGGGGCAGTGGAGAAAGACCTGTCACCTCACACCACACAGGCTCTAGGGAAGGACATGAGGACCCTGGGTAGCTTTCACAGAATCCTGGATGAGATGGCAAGATATGGAGACCCCAGAGGCCACGACTGCTCTGACTGAATGGCTCAGGCCTGCCTTCCGGCAGCTTCCACCACAGCGTGGTGATTTAGCAGCCTTCAGGATGTCCCACTGGAACGTGCCTTTCAGTTGTCCAAGACAGCACTGTTACAACTCCAAGAGGCTTTCCTAACGAAATGGGGCCAATACCTTCCAGGTATCTTTCCTGCATTTTCTTCTTAAAACCCCAGACGGATAGTCTTACAGTCAAAATAAGGGCCAAAGAAGACAGAAGATGCAGGCAACCAGCTCGGGGAATCCCTATGGCCCTCTGGAATGAAGCCCTTCGGTTGTGTTTTCCAAGAGACAAAACAGATAAATCTCACACACACACACACACACAAAGTTGTGCATCGCACTACAAACAAGTCCTTAATGGCTGAATCCAGAAAAGGCTCCACGGCAGCCACGCCCCTGCCAAGCAGGCAGGCCCATGGCTTCCCTGACGGTTCTTGGTCTGAAAGGGCTTAAGTCAGTCTCGGTGCTTGTCATCTCCCAGAAGCTTTGTGCATCTTCTCAGAGAGGAAGGCCGTCCAGGAGACGCAAGGAGGCAGAAAGAAGGCCGTGTCTCATGCAGCTTTGCCTTTTCCAGAATGGGGCCAGGCCTCAAGTTTTGTGGCTTGTTTATTTTTTGCAGAATTTGAGTTTGTAGTTCAGTCTCCTTCACCAGACTAGGACATCGGAGAGAGAGAACTGCAGCTGTGCCTCCCCCTCTACCGTAGTCCTCCCCCTCCCTGTGCCCGTGGACCTGGGGACCAGCAGAGAAGAAAAATGAAATCTTTCTCCCTGTAGACAGGTAGTCACGCTTCGATGATGTTCACCAAGAGCTTGTTTGGAAACTGGGAGGAAGAAATGAGAGAAGCGGCCAGGGCTAATTGAATAGACTTCTCGCAAGGTTGGAAACAGAGGACACGAGAAGGAAGGGAGCAGCAGGGCTGCTGCCGGAAAGCCAGGCTCTTGTCCCCTGTGGAAGGAAAGGAGTAGCCCTGCCTGCATGTCTTGTCTCTGCCGTCGCAAACCCAGCCTTCGGCCTCACTCAGCTGAATGGCCAAGTCTGGGTCCTGGACCCACTGCCCCCGGACCCGTCCACCCCCAGCAGAGCCATCCTGCTGGCTGGTTCTCACGTCCTGCAGATCGGCCTCTCAGCGCAGCCTCAGTCACTGACATTGTTGAGGTGCTTCTGGAGATGGGGGTTAATAAGAGGCTTCAGGAAAATGCGCCAGAAAGAGTGAAGCCAAGAGAGAGGACAGTAAGCCAGAGGGTGCAAGGAGATGGAGGGAGGAGGAAATGTAGAGAGGGCCAGATGTTGTTGGATATCATCGCCTGAACCATGAGATCCTCTCACATTCTCTACTGTCTTCTGAGCTGCTAAAGCCAGCACTGAAAAGGTTTCATATCTGTTTTACACAAGAGGAAATGAAGGTACAAAGAGGTGAAGCACCTGCCCAAGGTCACAGCACCACAGCTGCAGACATGAGCTCAAAGCCCATCTCTTCTTGTCCCACACCAACCAAGAGTTCTGCCCTCCCCATTCACTGCCCCCGCCTTTAACCCCTACTGGCCCCTGGCACCCTGCAAAAGGAGAGGATCCAAAATCAATTCCAGTGTCCCCTGGGTCACACAGGCAGCAGCCAAGCTTGGC
This sequence comes from Myotis davidii, assembly GCF_000327345.1. Taxonomy (NCBI): domain Eukaryota; kingdom Metazoa; phylum Chordata; class Mammalia; order Chiroptera; family Vespertilionidae; genus Myotis; species Myotis davidii. The sequence goes on along the minus strand of NW_006300377.1, from coordinate 5,369,803 downwards.
TCTGCCCAGCTGTAGCCATGCCAGACCCTGAGCTGACCCTTCTGCAGTCCAGGGACTCCCAGTGCCTGAGCCATGGGGCCACCCACCCAGGTCCAAGCCCTGCCCTCACCTTGCTGCGGAGAAGCCCCCCGCCTTGGTGCTCTGGTGTGCTGGTTTCTGACGCACTCTTGGTTTTTTCCTTGTTGTTATTGGGCTCATTGTCCTTGATAATGTCATACTGGCGGCAGAAGAGGACAATGACGCCTGGGGGACAGGGGAGAGAGTCAGAGTCCTTGCCCACCTGCTCCCTTGCCCTGAGCCCTTGCTGAGCTCCAGATGGTCTCTCACCTGCACTACTGCCACAGCCTGCCTTGGCCTCTGGCTCCTGTGTCCACCTGTCCCCTGACCATCCCCTTCACTGCTGCTGCAACATGCGTTTGATCATGTCTCCTCCCTTCCCTTCTTTTAAACCTCTGAATCCTCCCCCTTTCCGTTAGGGGAAAATAGAAACAACAGTGCCAACTGAGTGCCAACAGAGCACGTGCCAACCTGTGCTGTGCACTGACATATTCCAGCTCACGGAGTCCTCATAGCACGGAGGGTCCCTATGGCCCTCCCCAGGTGAGAGTGAGGACACTGATGCAGAGCTTAGGTGACTTACTCAAGGTCGCTCTGGGGTGCAACTGGGGTGTGCACCTGGGGCCTGCACTCTGTGAAATGTTTATTTTATTGAACTAATACATGATAAGCATAAGCTTTTTTAAAAGTTGGATAGTATTAAGGCAGCCAACTCCAATTCTTGTTTTCCCCATTTTTACTTCTATGCTTGATTTATAGTGGTTATTTCTTGACCTATCTGTTTTAGATATTATCTCTTGACTTCCCACCATGGCAGTGTCAGGGGTGGTCAGGGTTGCCTCTGGCCAGAGACAGTACTCTGCATCCTCAGTTCTTGTCTTCTTGTAGGGGCGAACTCACATGAGACAACAAGCAGGCGGGAATATTTGTAGAAAAGGAATACATTCAGATATTGTCTGAGCAGGCAACTCAGCCACCAGAAACTAAACCAAGTACCCTGCTTAGTTGGGGTTTGGGGTATTTATACCCTTAAACTGGAGTGCGCCTAAGTAAGTCTCTCCCTCCCTTATTTCTCAAAAACAGTATCTTCAAGTCAAGTTATAAGGCTCCTCCCCCAGGCATTAGGCCACCAGTTAGACTGCATCCTGGAGGGGCTCTAGCTCTTCTCACACAGGGGCCTGCCACCTCCATTGTCTAATTGTGGCGTGTCATGTCTCACACGTATCCCCTCCAAGCCCTCGCTGCCTTTCCCAGCTCATATCTTTTGAGCTGCCTCCTCTAACAGTAGATAAGGCCTACCAACTCCCCCTGCTTCCTTCCCCATCACCCTAACAGAATTACACAACAATTTTGGGTTCATTCACTATGTTTATATTGTTATGATTACATAAAAACTATCTGTGCCAAGTCTAATAAAGCATCATAAGCAAACCTCCTCTTTTGTATAACCCTTTTCCCCTAAGTGCCTGTTTTTCTATGAGCCTATGGGAGCTCCCTCTCCCCCGACCCCCCAAATTCTTCTACCTGAGAGAGCCTGCTCCTCACCTACATGCTAACATGGCTTAGACATGTTCAAGTTCCTCCACACAGACTCCAGCACTTCACAGCCTTACCATCCTTTACTCCCCCACTTTCTACCTTCTTTCTTGGGTCATAGCTGCACTGAGCCAACTGAGCTTATTAATTTGTTTCTTGAACACACTGCCCAGAACACCCTCCCTTCCTTTTTTTGGCTGCCCGGTGAACTCCTATTCACCCTTCAAAGCTCAAATCCTATGTTACTGCTCTTTGTGTTTTTCCTGTTTTCTACTCCTAGCCCCAGAGTTAATTTCCTCTCCGCTGCTCCCATACACAGTCCTATCATAGCACTCATCTCATTGAATTATAGTTAACACGGGCCTGACTTCTCCCAGACTTGCTTGCAAGCATGAGGCTCCTCTTAGCCATAGCGGTAGCACTACCTGGAATTCACTATCTGGAATGTAGCACTATGTACAATGAAGTGGCTGTTCAGAAAACGCTGATTGAATACAAAAATGAAATTTGATCTTTATCCTCAGGGAGCTTACAGATAGGTGGAAAAGAGAGAGAGAGATAAGCCCAACTAACTTATCTAAGAAGAGCTGACGAGAGGGGCAAACGGTGTGCTTGGAGGCATCGTGGCAGGAATGACCTAGTGCAGTGATGGCGGACCTATGACATGCGTGTCAGAGGTGACATATGAACTCTTTTTGGTTGATTTTTCTTTGTTAAATGGCATTTAAATATATAAAATAAATATCAAAAATATAAGTCTTTGTTTTACTATGGTTGCAAATATCAAAAAATTTCTATATGTGACACAGCACCAGAGTTAAGTTATGGTTTTACAAAATGCTGACATGCTGAGCTCAAAGGTTCGCCATCACTGACCTAGTGAATGGGCTGGGGAGGTTATATGGAGGCGGTGTTAGAGCTGGTCAGGAGGAGTAGGTTAAGAGCGTGCCTCCACCCGGAGCCTGAGGGAGGGGGAGAGAAAATACGCCTATGGTCCTACAAGGCAACTTGATATGCTATTTTTTTGGTGAGGGCTGAGTTAGAGAAGGGATGGGATCTGGTCCCCAGAACTGTCCCAGGCAGGACTTAGAAACTTCTGACCTCTTAGCTCTCTCCACGCGCCTTACCCTTCGTTTCTGTGAGAGAAGGGGTCTGGTCAGGTCCTCCCCTTCCCAGGTTAAGTGACGAAGGGCTGGGAGGCCAGACTCACCGGCCCACATGAACAGGACCACGACGATGATCAGCACCTCGCCTGTCTGCAGCTGCTGGTTCCGCCCCATCTCCTTCATGGTCACCTCATCTGTGGGGAGAGAGACACGAGGTCTGGGCTTCTTTCCTCCCCCAGCCACTCCTCTGTGGCCAAGTCCAGGAAATGAAGCGCTTCTCTCGACATTGGTGCCCACACACCTAATGAAAAGAGGTTCTAGAACACACTGATGGCTACTCGGGGTCGCAGTGATAAGGCAATCCAAAATAAGTGTTTATATACCCATTGTATTGGGTCACTAGAGTGACCTCTCTCTTAGGTACTGCTATGAGGAGGGGGAGGGAGGAAGGGGTATGGGAAATTAGTGCTTTCTTCAACCTCCTACTTCTCTGGCCCGACCAGCCCTCACCCCACCACACCCCATCCCTTCCTAACAGTGCCCAGGCCTGCCTTTGTTCTTGGAGGCCATCTTCTCGGCCTCCCGCGGCGTCTTGAAGAGCACTGGCTCACTAGCCGGACTCTGGCCCTGGATGGAGATGGCTTGCACGTGCACGATGTACTCCGTGTCCTCCTCCAGGTCCCAGAGGGCGCAGGAGCGGGTGGTGGTGTTCACCTCCTGGATGAAGCGCAGCATCCGCACGTCCTTCTTCTGCCAAAGCAAGAGCCAGCCCAGTGTTCTCAGTGCCCAGTCCCACCCCATCTGCCACCTCTCCAGCAGCAATAGCGGGCTCACCTGGCTACCGTGCTAAGCCCTCTGCAGACATAATCTTACTTCCGCATCCCCGTCTCTGCAGATAGCCTTATCTCTATTTTACAGATGAGACTGGGAGAGGGTGAGGGAAGTTGCCCAAAGCCATACATTTCGTGAGAACTGAGCCAGGTCCAAATCTCAGGTCTGTTTAAGATCAAGTCCCAGGTTCCGAACAAAGGCTCCAAAGCCCTCCCTCACTGACACATCCCCTCTAGGGCCCCCTTTTAAGCCATAAGTGCAACTTTTCTGCCAGTCTGTCCTGTGCCTCAGTCCTTTTCTTTCTCCTCCCTCACCCACCAACATCTTCCCTCCCAGAGGGTTACCTGCTGAGAGATGGCAAATCCAATGACAACCTCATCCTCCAGGACATCCCAGCTCACCACCGCAGAGTTGGCCTTGAGGTGCCTGACAGTGACATTCACTGGGGCGGAGGGGCTGTCTGGGGTTGGGGAGGCACCTGAGCCTGAGCACCCCCTGCGGCGAGGCCCAGGCCCACTGTCTCATGAGTGAACCTGGGGGAGGCCATGCAGTGGGGGAGGGAAGAAACCAAGGCCTCCCTGCGGTTGGCACCTGGACCTCAGTTTCTTGGTGGGTTGCAGGGCCAGGCTGGAGAGGCCCCAGGCTCCTTGTGTCCAGGATGGGAACCCCAGATGCCCACAACTGGCCCTACCAGGGGTGCAGGCTAAAACTGAGGGGCCTGGGCCAACGGCATATCTAATAGGGGGGCATTAGGAGGTGAGGGGCCAGGGGTGGGGGAGACCTAGGTGGCCAGGGTTCAAGAGCTGAAGGTTAGTCTGATGAAAAGCAGTCAAGAGCAATCCCCGGCCAACGCTCTTTCCACAGTACTCACTGCAGTGTCAAGTGCGTGACCTTGGGGACGGGGAAAGCCCACAGGTGAAGAAGAACCAGGCTGGGGGGAGCCCTGGGGTGGGAGTTAGGGTCCAGGGAGGAACCCTCGGTGTTGCGGTGACCCAGGCAGAAAGAAGCCTGTGGAAGGGCCCCTGTGAGCCCCAAGAGGCAGGTGGGGAGGTGACAGGGGAAGATGGGGTCACTCGGAGTAGGGCCCCTCAGCTGAGAATCAAGAGTACAGGGTGGGTAGGGCCTTCTGGATGTGGGAAGAGGATGAAAGGGTGTCTGTTGAGAAGGGAGGAGGAGGAAGTGATGGGGGCACAGGGTCAGGGGAGGAAGACCCTTCCAGGACAGGGGCAATGGAGTCGCAGCCTCCGTATCTCACAGGGGGCGGGTGCTGACGGGAAGATCTGGGCACGAGCAGCACCCCTCACCCCACAGATGAGTGGACCAAGGCCTAAGGGGAGCCAAAGCCAGACGTGGGCCCGGAGAGAGACAGAGGGACACAGACAGGTGGTGGCAGACACATCCGGAGGACAGACAAGCGGGATATGAGAGGCAGACACAGAGACGGGAGCGTGAGCGAGACAGCAGTGAGGCTCCAAGAGATGGAGAGGGAGAGATGAAGGCGGCAACAGCAGCCAGAGGGGAGGCTGGGCGAGGACGAGGCCAGGCCCCACGGGACAGCTCAGATGCCCACAGCACCGGGCTCAGGGGCCACCGTGGCCCACCCGGTGCCTGGGTGCCAGTCCCTCTCCTCACACGCACACTGGGACCCCACGGTGCCCCCTCCCTCTCCGACCTGCAGAGTTGGCCTGCAGGGCTTTGGGGACAGGGAGGAGGCCCAAGGTGGGGGACTGGTGTCCTCAGCTGCTCCCCGGCCAGAGAAGGGGGCTAGGGACCCGAGGCAAAGGCTGGGGCTCAGGGCAATGGTGTGAGGGGACTGAGGTCACAAGACCCTGTCCCCCAGGGCTGGGGAGGCCAGGAGGGGCTTGGGGGCTGGAGGAAGGGTTTGGCGGTCAAGAAGGCCGGGAAGAGGCGGGGGGTGGCATTAGGGAGCAGTGAGGGGCAGGACCGGGTCCCAGGAAGCGGGGGAGGGAACTGAGGACTCCCGCCCCCCGGGCCCGGGCCCCCTTACCCGCCTGCACCAGCGCGAGGCAGACGCACTCATGGATGTTTCTCTCTCTCTCTCTCTCCTTCTCCCTTCCTCTCTGACATCAATAAAAATATATTTAAAAAAAAAGAACTGCTGGAAACATCACTTAAAAATACTTAATAAAATAATAATA
>NW_006300377.1:5361000-5363927 GCF_000327345.1 Myotis davidii | reverse complement strand
CGCTGCCCTTTCCCCAGGGAGGACAAGTGCTGTGCGAATGCTCCTCCGTGCCTCTCCCACCCTTTGGCCTTGGGGGTCTCCACCCTCGCCCCACACCCGAGGCCTTGCTGGCTGGGGCAGAAGTGAGCTGAGGGGAGTTATCGCAGCAGGTGGGGCACTACAGAGTGCGGGGTGAGTGCTGGGTGCATACAGGAGGTGCTCAGTGTTTCCCGCGCGGCCAGGGAGAGGGGCTCTGACTCGCTGGAGCTGACCGCTGAGAAGGTAAAGCGCGCGGACCCTGCAGGCCTCCCCCTTCTCCGCCCCCGTAAGGAGAGTGAGCAGGAGCATCTGCTTCCCAGGTGCCAGACTGTGCAAGGCTTTGCTCGCATGTGGCCCTTGCTTCTCACCTGTAAGGCCTCTGCTGTTCGAGGGACTTTTGCGGGGGGAGGGGGGGCAGCCTGCAGAGGTTACTCGACTCGAGGACCCACGGCAGAGCCAGGCTTTGAACACAGGCTGATCTGATTCCCAAACCTGTGCTTGACACGACTGTCGCCCCATCTAAGCGAACTCAGTCACTTTGGGATCCCTGTGATCCTAGAATTTGCTCGTGCCAACTCCTTCCTACCCAGAGAACAATCTGGAACAATCTCTTCCCAAGAGCAGGGTGAGGGAGGAGTGGCTCCAGTCCTCCCCTCCCCCACCCCGGCTGGCTGAATGCTGTGAGCAGTGAATGAGCTAATGACTCTAAAGTGCTCTGGAGCCAGGGCAAGCAGCCACGGTTAATAAAAGGGCTGGATGACCCCTCCCTCATTACCTTGGGACACCCATATCCCCATTACAGTCCCTACCTCAGTCCCACACACCATTCTACTCAATCCACTTCTTTTCTGATCTTGGAGCGCCAGGCACCCAAGCACCCAGCACTCACCGTCCTGTCCCAAAGGATCTCTGAACCCCAGACAGCCAGGGCAACTCCCACCCCCACTCCGGCACTGCACCCGGAGTCCCTAAGAAACAGGCTGAGGAGACAGGCACAGGCCAGGGCCCGAGGGCCCCTGACACGGAGGGGCCACCCACCTCCCCCCACTGTCCGACAGGAAAGGCCTTCTGGTCTCCCAGAGGCCCCTGGAAGGGCTAAGCCTTCGCAAGGGGACACCTTGCCAAGTTACCCCACAGAACCATCTTCAAGACCTCCCCCCGCCCCCCTTTAGATGGAGAAACTGGGGTCCCGAGATGGAAAGAGCTCGGTGCAAATCCGCACGGTGAGGCAGGAGCAGCCACAGAGCCCTCGTCCAATCTCACCCCAAGGACTCCGTGCACCGCCTCCTTTCTACCTGGCCTCCTGGGGAGGGGCTCAGGGGGTCTTGCCGGGCAGCGGGATGTACCTAGCCAGCCCCTCAGCCCCCCGGGCCTGCTCTGCTTGGCCGCTGACCCTCCCCCGCCCCATCTGCTTCCTCAGCCACGTACCTTGTCCTCGGGTAAGTCTCAGTTGGGACCCTGGTCCAGAGGGCAGTCCCCTGGTCAGTCTGTCTGGTGGGATAGGAACCTGGGAACCAGAGCACTGCTCTCTGTCTTTTATCTCTTCTCTCTCTCTTTTTCGTTTTTTTCTTTCTCTCTTTTTCTCCTTTCTCTTTTCTTTCTCTCTCTGACAGCTGCGTTCTGCCCCGCCCCACCCGGCCCCGCCCCACCAGCTGCAGCTGGGCCCCTAGGGACCCCCTCACCCACCAGGCAGGAAAAGACAGCCCGGGGCCTGCGGGAGCAACTGGAGTCTCCTTAGGTCTCCTCGCAGGAGCCAACAGGAAGGAGAGGGGTTATCTAGAGGTCACAGAGCCCACTCCTGTCCCTGCTGAGAAGGAGGAGGGACACACAGGGTCCTAGTGGGGTCTGGAGTCCAGTCCAGCTCTGGAGAAGAGGCGGCCTGGGCGCCACCTGCTGGTACATCCAGGTATAACCCCAGGTAGATATAGGGCACTGGGAGGGGGGAGATGGCTGAGTCTGAGAGTTTGAGAGCGGTGGGGAAGGGTTGCTGGAGTTGGGACAGGAAAGACGGGGAGGATTTGGAGAGTTGTGGATGTGGGGTGCAACCTTCCCAGAGCCCATGAAGCATGGGGTTCTTGGGCATTCCCTGGATTCTGGGAAAAGTCCTGATGCTGGGAGCATGGCAGCCCGTGGAAGCTGGGTTGGGAGTAAGAAGAGTGAGGAGGATGTAGAGGCAGCTTGGGAATCTTGGGAGAGGGTTGTCAAGGCCATTTATTTGATGGATATCTCTTAGCACAGAGCTAGGAGCAGTCGGTGCTCATTAATGTTTGTTGAATGTATGGAACAATTCTGTTCTCCCAACACACATGTATTGAACACCTATTCTGGGACTATAGCCCTGGAAGGATGAATAAACGCACGGACGAGGATCTCAGTGGAGTGGGAGTGTGCCTCTATCCTCCCAGCTGCACTGGTCTCATTTGGAGGACTCCACAGACACCCCCTAGGAGGCTGACCGGTCACTTACACACTCACACCTGGGGGGTCACAAGCATTGGATCCTCCTGAGTGTCTAGAGCAGTGGTTCTCCACCTTCCTAATGCCGCGGCCCTTTAATACAGTTCCTCATGTTGTGGTGACCCCCAACCATAAAATTATTGTCGTGGCTACTTCATAACTGTAATTTTGCTACTGTTATGAATCATAATGTAAATATCTGATATGCAGGATGTATTGTCATTGTTACAAATTGAACATACTTAAAGCACAGTGATGAATCACAAAAACAATATGTAATTATATATGTGTTTTCCCATGGTCTTAGGCGACCCCTGTGAAAGGGTCCTTCAACCCCCAAAGGGGTCGCGACCCACAGGTTGAGAATCGCTGGTCTAGAGCTTCCCAGAGTCACTGTGGGCACCTAAGCCAGACCCTGGGTAACCATGGGTAGCTCCTCTTTGCTGCCCAGA
>NW_006300377.1:5349989-5360968 GCF_000327345.1 Myotis davidii | reverse complement strand
CCCCCCCCCCCCCCAGCCCCTGGAAGAACCAGGAGGAGGGCAGGGCATTGCTTGGAGACATAGTAATCAGGCGCCCGGAGGACTTGGCGGGTTGTCCACGTAATTTGACTCTCAGGCTATGAGTGCTATTAGCTCCCATTCCAGATCAGGAACCTGAGGCCGTGGGCCACGCAGCCAGTGAATTACAGGATCGTGTCTCAAATCCGGTTATGTAGCTCCAAGTTTAGGGGTTGATCCAGTCTGCCCTCTTCCTTCCTTCCCTTCTGAGGGTGTGTCAGGGCAGAGGGCAGAGGGCCAGGGCGGGGGCTCACAGAAAACATACATTTTCCTTCCCTGAGGGCTTGAGGGGGCTTGCTGCTCACACCGGCAGTTGCTAAGACAACTCCTGGGAAAGGACCCACCATTCCCCAACCTTGTCCACATGCCAGCACCTTACATACATGAGAGAAGCTTCTCAACCCTGAGAAGTTGGGATTATTATGCCCATTTTACAGATGATAAAAATGAGGCTCAAAGCAAGGAAGTGGCTTGCATGGGTCATATGGCTGGAAGACACTGGTCTGGCCTGTCTAATCCCCAAAGTCCCATCACAGCAGTGATGGGACCAGCCCAGCTCAGTGTTTCCTGAGACCCTGTGCCACACCAGCCTGGGGAAGAGAGCTGAGGACATAATGATGAACCAGCTCGGTCCTGGCCATTGAGCTCCCATGGTAGAGAAGGAGAGACACAGAGAGGGGACTGCCCTCTGAACCAGGAGGCACCAAGGATCTACAGGAGCCAGAGTAAGCATTAATTTGAAAGGAAAGCATGGAGGACTTCTGGGAGGAAGAGCTAAATTATTACTAACAAACAGGTGAAAATTAGTCAGACAAGGGGAAAAGGGCAGAGGGGGAAAAGAATAGTTGGCTCTGAGGCCTGGGGAGAGTAGTATTTATGTGAAAGGGAAGCAGGGGCAACAGATAGGATGGCGGGCTCTGGGCTGTGACAATGAGAGTGGGAAAAATAAGACTGATTTGAAAGACTTTTCTAGGCTCTGGCCAGTTTGGCTCAGTGGATAGAGTGTTGGACTGAGGACTGAAAGGTCCCAGATTCAATTCAGGCCAAGGGTACACGCCCAGGTTGTGGCCCCAATCCTCAGTGGGGGACATGCAGGAGTCAGCCAATCAATGATTCTCTCTCATCATTGATGTTTCTCTCTCTCTCTCTCCCTCTTCCTCTCCCTCTCCCTTCCTCTCTGAAATCAATAACGATATATTTTTAAAAAAGGAAGAAACACTGTTCTAAGCTTGCAAAAGCAGTCAAGGCTAGGGAGGGCTTTATTCATTCAACAAATACTTATTGAGCATCTATTAAGTGCCAGGCTCTATGCTAGGACCTGGGGACACTGCTGTCAACCAAGGCCCTCCCCCCGCCCTGCCCCCATCCCCCCCATGTATTTCACATTCCAGTGGGAGAGACTCGCAGGGGCTATGGAAAAAGTGGGGCAATGGAGTAGAGAATGGCTGGGGTAATGTTAGGTAGTGTGGTCTGAGCGGGTGACAACTGAGCTAAGACTGGAAGAGGAGAAGGAGGCAGGCATAACACACATCACAGGAAAGGCGCTTTAGCCACAGGAACCACAAGGGCAAAGGCTCTGGAGCAAGAGCAGGCGTGGTGTGTTCAGGAAACCTGGTCAGTGAGCTGGGGCTTCCTGATCGAGGAGGACGTAGATGTGGCCGAGGAGCAGCACGGGGCCTGGGGTGGGGAGGTTGGGAAAGAGAGTTTAGATTAATTCCACCGCAATGGGGAGCTTCAAAGAGAGATGTGAGGTGATCTGATTTACATAAAATAAAAGGCTCCCTGTGCCTGCTCCAGCGTGTCGACTGGACTGCAGAAAACAGGCCCAGATGACCTGTGGGGAGGCAAGGGGACTGCCAGGGTCTCCTGAACAGAAATGATGGGTCTTGCCCTGGCCGAGGAGCTCAGTTGGTCAGAGAATCATCCCGTAGTCAAGGCTGCAGGTTCGATCCCTGGTCAGGGCACATACAAGAATCAACCAATGAATGCATGAATAGGCGGGACAACAAAATCGGTATTTTTTCCTTTCTTTCTCTCTCTCAAAAATCATTCAAATAAAATAAAATAAATGATAGGTCTTGGCCTGGGTGGTAGCAAAGGACAAGGAGAGAAGTTGATGAAGGCTTTGGGACACTTTTTGTAGGAGAAGCTGATAGGTGAGATGCAGTGAGCGAGAATAGGGAAGATGAAGAAGGAACAGGCCAGGGGTGGACTAGCCAAAGTCTGGATTCTAAGGCAGAAACAGCTGGCTGGGTGTCACTGGGCTAGTTACTCTACCTCTCTGAATCTCAAATGCCTCCTTGTGAAATGAAGATAATAACATCCACATCACAGAGGGGTGGAAGTGGTGATGGAGGCTAGGAAAGAGGAAGAGAAGAAAGGGAGGAGAGGGGTGTGGGAAGGGAGAGGAAGGGGGCCGAGGAAAGGCCTTCTAATTGGGTGAGGGAGACCTCCTCAAATCTCTTCAGTCTCAGGGTCTACAAAGGCACCGACTCCCACCTGAGAGTGCTCAATCTTCCCTAACGCAGTCCGTCAGGGGCGACTCCACGTCTCAGGTGGCCTCAAGCCCTGGACCCCAGCTTTGCTTTAGGAGGCAGAGTCTCAGCTACAAACCGCAGTCTCCAAGGCCCCTCAAGAGCAGTGGGACCACACGGCCTGTTTTAGATGTGGAAGGGGTGCAGCAGGAAGTGAAGGCAGCCGGAGTGAACCTCTGCCCCACCAAGGAGGGATGGGAGGCCAGGAGCCTGGGGATGAGACAGCCATTGGCTCAAAACTCAGCTCAGCCGCCGAGTAACCTCAGGCACCACCATCTGAAGTCAGGATCCAAGGCTCAACACCCGCCCACCCGGGCATCCCAGGTACAGGAGATCGGATCCCTCCTCTGCAGGAACATGGCTCTGCAGGGCCAGGACATGGCCAGCAGAGGGCGCCCATCTCGGCCATAGTGAGGCCAGTGTGGCCCAGAACAGGAAAGGCTCCAGGGGCAAAGCGCCCAGCTGGGGGAGGCTGCCCTGCCTTCGGCTTTGTTCCCTGAGCCTGGTCCCGGAGTGGGGGGGTCGGGGGGGGGGGGCAGACCACAGACTCAGCAGCCGGGCAGAGCCTGGTCTTGCTGCTGCTGCTGCACCGTGCACAGGTCACTGAACCTCTCAGAGCCCCAGTTTCCTCATCGGTCAATGGGCCTAACAACAGTGTCTGCTCACAGGTTCTGTGAGTAATCAGTGAAGACTCACCACACACGGGGCCAAACACACAGGAGCTGCCATTTTTATTGGCAGTGGTGGCAATTGTAATGTGTCTTAAAGTGCCTGACACAAAGGATATCCAATCAGTGGTAGCTATGACGACGATGACGATGATGACAATGATGCAGGACTCAGTCACTGCTTACTTGGCATTTTCCTGACTCTGAAGCATCCAGGGCCTATTGACCTGGGATGCCTCCGGTGACAGGGCGCTCACTACCTTCCGGCAGCATGTTTTCATTGCCAGAGCATCCTCTTGCTGCAAGCTGCCTCCGGGAAGACATACCCCGGCCCAACTTCCTGCTCAGGGTGGCCACTCGCCTAGCTTCTGGCTTCAGGCCCCCTACTTCCCCAGCCTCAGCCCGAGAGGCCCACGAGGTCGGAGAGCGAGGACCCCGGCATCTGGATCCCTGCTTTTCCAGGAAGGGCAGGGAGCTCACAGGTGAACCCAGGTGGTTTCACCAGCAGGAGATTCCCAGTGGGTTTGGCGTTTGCTGCTCCAAGTTCCTTTTCTGCTAACAGGGAGGAAATAAGTGGAAGGAAAGCCCTGCTGTCCTCGGGACCTCCCTTCACTCCTCAGGCTCAGGAATGGTCGGAGGCCAAAGAGCGACCCAGACTCACCACTTCAGGAACCCAAGCGTTCTGATTGGGAGGCCTCCGCACCGGGCCCACCTCCACCAGGCCTCCCCGTCTGAGTTGGAGGGTCTCAGGTGAGTGCTCGTGGGTCTGGCATTGAGGGATCTGGTGGAGAGGGCAGGAGCCAAACAGTCCTGGGCTCAAATCTTGGCTTGGCCATGCTGTGTGACCTCAGATAAATCACTCTACCTCTCTGAGCATGTTTCCTCCCTGGACACCTGTCTTAAAGTGGCATTGTGTTATATGTGGAAAGGAAAGCACGGGGCTGGACACACAGTAAGGAGCTATGTGTGGGATCTAAGTGCAGCAGTGGGTATTATTATAAAGTGGACGACCCTCACTTCCCCCAGACCTCTCCTGCGTCTGAGCAAACCAGGGTGGCTGTGGGAGTGGATCATGTCACAGAGGATGATGTCCTGACCCACTTCTCGGATAGCAGGCTCATTGTGCATGTGCCTACACGTGCCTGTGGGTGCAAGAGTGTGTGTGTGTGTGTGTGTGTGTGTGTGTGTGTTCATAAGGGGGCGTGGGTGTGTATATACACATGCACTGGGTGTGCACACCTGTGTAGAGTTGTGAGTGTGCATGCATATGCATGCATGTACTCAGGGCTGCCCAGCCAGGGATTCCCGGGCACATGCGTACTTGCAGGTCCCAGTGCAGTATTTCTGCAGGGATTCAGGAGGCCCCTCTGTTCACTGTTACTATGGAAACAAAGAGGCAATCCCCATCCTCAGGGCGAACCTAAGGTGCTGGAAATGAGAAGCTGGCCCCGCCTTCCCAGCAAGAGAGACAGACGGGGAGCGCCAGCCCCCTGGGCTGTGGCAACCTCGGCCTCTGGGGGTGGGTCCTGGGACTCTGGGTCCCCTGAACCCTCCGGGAAGCCCTCGCTTCTTCGAGGCACCCGGGCCCACTGGAAAGGGCTCAGGAAACAGAGCTGGGCCCCATCTTGGATCTGGCTCTAACCCAGGCAGTCTCAGGCAGGTAACTTGATCCCCCTGTGCCTCAGTTTCCCCTTCTGTAAAATGAGGATAATAGCCGGGGCCTGGCTGTGGGATGCTACCGTTCCTCTCCCCGGGGGCACCTGTCCTCGAGGCTGTATGAGTGTCACCCCTGAGGCTGAAGGGTCCCTGAGCAGCCTCCTCCGTGTGCACCTGGAGGGAAGCGTTCACAGGTGAAGTCTGAAGCTCCGGGGGGGTACCGCTGGCCAGTGGGGGGTCGGCCCGCTGCCCCGTCCCCCGCCCAGCCCCACACCGCAGGAGCACAGAGGCGCCTGGGGATTCCAGCTGCTTTTCCGATTTGTGAGGCGCAGGCCAGGAGGAGAGCCACCCTGGGGCCACGGGCGCTGGCTGGGTGCCACGTTTGGTGTGGGCAACCCCCCGGGCACAGCTCAGCTGCCAGAGGCTTCTGGGAGCCGATCCCCGTTTAGGAAGAACTTCATAAAGTCTTTTTAAAAAATATATATACTTTCTCTCTTTTTTATTGATTTCAGAGAGGAAGGGAGAAGGGGAGAGAACGAAACAGCAATAATGAGAGAGCATCATTGATAGGCTGCCTCCTGCATGCCCCCCACTGGGGATGGAGACCGAAACCCGGGCATGTGCCCTTGACCGGAATTGAAACCGGGACCTTTCAGTCCGCAGACCGACGCTCTATCCACTGAGCCAAACCGGGTAGGGCTCTGTGTCAAGTCTTGACTCAAGTCTCAAATGTCCGTATGCACATGTGCACACCCAGACAGAACTGTGTGCACAGTCCACGTGAACACACCTCCACCCTTGGCTCACTTCCACGTGCTCTGAACCCAGGGACGGTTTTCAAACCGTCAGAGGCAGACTGGGAGGACGGACAGGAGCGGGCTCCCCAGCTATGGGGATGTGCAGATCCTAAGGCTTGTCTGTCAGAGGAGCTGTGGAGGGGCCCTTCTGACTTGGGGAGGGAGCAAAGGGTGAACCTGGCTGGGCCACCTCAGGCAGGTCACTATCCCTCTCTGGCTGAGCCCGAGGCCCTTCTAGCTGAGGGTGGCTTTCCCAGCAGAAGGAGGAGGGAGTATGGCTGCAGGCAAGGTTGGCTGGGACATGACCCCAGCTGCCTGCCTCTCACCACCCACCCAGTTTAGAACCCTATGCAGGGGTATGGGCATCAGGGCACCCCTCTCCACAGCTTGGATCCAGGCCACCTTTTGGGGCGCAGGGGAGATGCTGGCCGTCTGTCCGAGGAGGTGCTGCACTGATGGGGAGCTAAAGGGAAGGTGGAGGGTAAGGCTGAGGCGGGAGGTGAGGGCTGGGGCATGGCATGGAGAGCCTCGACCGTCCACTTACTCTGGGCAATGGGGAGCCATAGAAGGTTAAGCAGAGAAGAAGGGGATGTGGTTGAGAGAAACTGAAGGAAGGCGGGGAGAGCTGCGAGAGGGCCAGTGTGAGAATCCAGGGCCATCCGACAAGGCGGGGGGCGGGCAGGGGCAGGGAGAGGACAGGCGGGCCCCAGAGGCACCCTCTAGTGAAAAGGGCTGCCTGGGGAAAGAAGGGGGGCGGGTCCCGGATAGTGTGGAGCCTCGGGTTTGTTTGATGGATGGAGAGGGACCAGGCACAGGACAGGCTGGCTGGGAGGGGTGAGCTGGATTAGGCTGGCTTTAGTCCAGAGTGTCTGTGGGCTTCTGGGAGCAAGTCCAGGAAGCAGCTGGAAGTGCGGGCTCTACTGAGAAGCAGTGAGGGCCAGGGCGGCTGTCGTGGCGGCGTTTGCACAGGAGGAAGGGCCGCCCCAGAATCGCAGCCTGGGTCCGGGGCCCATGAAGTCTGTATGTTCAAACCGAGGGACCCGCAAAGGGGCAGCCCCTTTCTGTCTCCTCAGATCAACTGCCTTCCTGGGGACCGGTGCTCTCCTCGGGGCCTTGCAGCCACCCCCCGGCTGCAGAACCTTCAAGCCCAAACGGCTGCTCTGTGCAGGGACCATCTCCCGCCATCTTCCCGATCCCCCAACAGCAGGGATTCCCTGTCATCTGCTTGGAACCCCGTTTATTGGGCAGAGACTGTGTGCAGGCCCAGTGCCCAAACTTCTCAGCTTTTCCCTCCCCGATCCTCACAACGGCCCGGGGAGGGGCGCGTATGATCCTCCCCATTTTCCAGGCGAAGGAACCAGCTGAGGCTTCCAGGCCCTGGCCGTGGGTGGTGGGTGGGTCTGTCCGCTCGCTCGGTGGGAGCCACCAGGCTGCGTGTGACCTGGGCAGGCGTGGCAGCTCCCTGAGCCTCATCTGGCAAGAGCCACCAGCTCCCCCACCACGCGCCTCTCACCCCTGACTTCAGGTGAGAGGGACCCCAGCTCCCAGGACTTTCCCAGCACCCCCACCCGCCCCCTCCTGTTCCTCCCGCCAGCCTTCTTGGGAACAGCCGGGCTCAGGCTGTGCTCCTGGCAGCGCTGCCACCTGGGCTTGGTCCGGGGGTGTCCCCAGCGGTGAGAGGGGCGGGCAGAAGCTGGGATCAGTTGGGCTAAGATGCTGGGCATCCAGAGATCCCCAGGCCCCCATCTCAGGGTCCATGTGTTCCAGGCTGGGGTAGGCAGGGCCCTTTGGAAAAGGGTGGCTTGAGGTTTTAATCACTTTATCAATGTTTGTTTTTGTAATTCAGCCCCGAGTTGCTTTTCCCTCCATCTGTCCCCACCATCTGCTCCCATCAGGATTTTCCAAACCATTTGGAACCAAAGAGGGAGGGTGGGGGCTGGGCCTCCGAGGGGGGGAGAAGGGACTACCTCTACTTCCCTCCCTGCGAGGCTTCGGGGGCGGGAGCGGGTGCCAGGCTCCTGAGTCAGACAGAACTGAGTTCAAATGCTGACACGGTCACTTTCTTGCTGCACTACCTCAGGCAGGTGACTTCGCTTCTCTGAAGCCTCAGTCTCCGCATCTGTAAAATGGCAGTGATATTAGTGACGCCTCAGGCTTAGTGCCGAGCCAATGGGGTGACATGTACAGTAGGGGCTGAGCCTAGGAGCCTAAAGCACGCCGCGTGCAGTAGGTGCTCGGAGCTACGCGGTCCCCTCTCCACGCACGACCCACTGCTTCTCTCTCTGGCATCCAGGGAGCTGGCCTGATCCTCTCGGTCTGGGGAAGGGCAGCTACTCTGCATTTGTCTTTTGGCTGCTCAGCTCCTCACTGGCCAGATGCTGGGACTTGCCCTCTCTTGTCTCCCATGGCCACGCCCACGGCTCCACCCCCTGCGTCTACCCTAAGACAGGCCTCCTCTTCCTCCTAGATGCCTCAGATTGGGGTGCGAGGGGCTGAGTGTCAGCAAGGACACCCACATTCCCACCCCCACCAAAGGCCTTCATAGTCGGCACGCTGGCAGGGTTCCAGGGCCACTGGGGCCTCACCTGTGAGTGCTCATGCCCAGAATCCCAGGCCGAGGGCCGGCGAGGCCGTGCGTGAGGCCTGCCTGTCATGCCCTGGTCTGGGGAACGCCAGGCACCCAGCTGACCTGTCTCACCTTCCTGCTCAGAAAGGGGAAGATACCCGGGCCTCTGCCGACTGCCCCTCTGCCCCCCTTTCTGGGCGATATCTCAGGGCATGAGGTCTTGGGCCAAGGGCCTTAGTGTGCATTTGCGGGGGGGGGGACCCCAAGTCTTCCCCCTTTGCTCACAGAAGCCTCCCAGAGCTTCTTAGGAGGGAGAAGTGGCTGATGGGAAGTAACCAGCAGAGCTTACCAGGGCCCAAACTCTACCCCTAGGTCCACCTACTCACTTGAGGTGCAGGGAAAGCCAAACAGAAGTGGGGTACGCAGCGGGAGGGAAAACCACGGTCCTGCCTTCAGAAGCCCCACTGGGGAGGCAGGATGCAGACGGGGGTCCTGAGGGCAGGGCCTCAGTCAGCCTCACAGAGCAGGAAAATGGGGGGCTGGGAGAAGTGGGCTCCTAGGAGTCCAGCCCAGGAGAGATGCTGAGCTGAGGAGCCGCCTGGAGGAGGGAGGCTGGGCAGGGAAGTGGGAGGAGCAGAGTGGCTGAGCAGCCCCCGTGAGGGTAAACTGAGACCACAGGATGGGAGGGGACCTAGAGCGGAGGGGGAGATTCTGGCTTCAGGCAGGTGGAAGAGGAAGGGGGAGGTGGTGGGCCAGGAGAGGGCCTGAAGCAGTGACTGCAGGGCAGGCCCCTCTTCCTGCCCCGGCAGCAGGCCCTCCTGGCCTAGTGGGGAGAGGGGAGAGAGCCTGTCACTCAAAGGGCCTGAGGTGGGGGCTGAGCAGCAACTCTCTCCCCACCCCCAGGTCCTCACGCAGGAGGCAGCTGGGAACCACCCACACCTGTCTGGCGTCTCTCACACCTCCATCAGGGGGTCCCAACACGGGTGCCAAGGCACACAGAGGAGCTGGTGTTCCGAGGGCCCAGCTGCCCTCCTAGTCTTCCGCAGCCTGGCTCCCAGCTCAAGGAGAGGCTGGGACCACCTGAGCAGCGTGGCCTGGGAACCTGGAGCTTTGGTCTGAGCCCTGGGAGCCAGGATGGCCCAGGCAGCACCACAGAATTGGGAGGAGTTGTCCAGTCAGATGCAATGGGCCCGCCTTCTCAGTACCCCCGGGAACCAGCCCCTCTGTGCCACCCTGCTCATCCTTTACCCTGAGTTGGCCCCTTGCTGCCACCGTGGCTCCCAGTCCTCAAAGTCTGTTCTTGACAGAAGGCCTACGTAGGCTTGGTCTGGATGTCAGACCCTCTCACGGCTCAGAGCCCGGAGAGGTTCCCATCTCGTCCGGAATAAAACCTGAAGCCCTTGGCATGGTCCGGAGCACTGCCTGCCGCCCAGCCTCTGCACACCGACCCCCCCCTTCCCCCAAAACACGTACCCAATGCACTGTAGGCTTGACTTGTACACTGTGTCCATTGTTTTCTTTACATATGTTTTTACTGATTTCAGAGAGGAAGGGAGAGGGAGAGAGAGAGAGATAGAAACATCAGCGATGAGAGAGAATCATTCATTGATCTGCTGCCTCCTACACGCCCGCACTGGGAATCGAGCCCACAACCCAGGCATGTATGTGCCCTGACTAGGAATCGAACCGTGACCTCCTGGTTCTTAGGTTGATGCTCAACCTCCGAGCCACACAAGCCGGGCTAGTGTGTCCATTGTTTACTGTCCAGTCCTGTAACCCCTCTGCCTAGAACAGTGCTGGGCACAGACTTAGCGCTTGATAAATATGTGCAACGAGTGATTGAGGGCACATGGATCCAATTCCAAACCTTCCATCACTACTGTCAGACACTGGAAAAATCATGTAACCCCTTTGAACCTCAGTTTCTTCATCTGTGAAGTGGGGGCACGAAGGACCGCCTTCTAGAGATGGAGAAAGGACAACATTCGAGCTCAGGATATAGGGATGGCTGCTGAGCGGGGCCTATGCACCCCAGAACCCGCCAAGCTGAGCTGGATGGTCCCAGCCCCCACAGCAGAGGCTGGGTGGGAGGCAGGCGGCTTCCTTGACGGGGAGGTGCGGGGGAGGAGCACGTTAGATCAATGTGGGAGGGTGGGATTAATTCTGAGAAGATCTGGAGTGTCAGGCGGGATATGGGGGTGCACTCTGTTCTCTAAGGCGGAGGTGGGGTAGCGGGCGTGCCTGCCCCCCAAAACCTCAAGGACTGAAGGAGTGGGCGCTGCCCCTCCCGGAAGAACCCTCAGCTCAGTTCCGGAGTGGAGGCGCGCGGCAGCAGGGCAATTAGCGCCCCACTAGGATCCGGATTCGACGTGCGGCTCCGCGCCAGGTAGGGATGGGGGGCCTGGCAGTGACGGGGTGGGGTAGTGGGGTGCTTGGGCGTAGGAAAGAGGTGTCTGGGCACTGACCTCTGGCCACTCAGTCGGGCTGCCTGAATCGAGATGCTCAAGAGATGGGACCTCGGTCCTGCTCCCCCGGCGGGTGCTCCCTCGCGCGGGGGGGCGGGGAAGTGAGGGGGTCTCCTTCTCTCTCGGGGCAGGGGAGGGGGCGGGGGCTCGTCCATCGCCTCCTTAACCCCCAGGGCTGGAGTGGGAAGGGAGAAGCCGGGACCCCCACCCCAGGGGAGGGCCCGGGCAAAGGCTGG
>NW_006300377.1:5343885-5349801 GCF_000327345.1 Myotis davidii | reverse complement strand
GTCCAGGGGGGCCCCGGGCAGGTTCCCCAGGTCGAGCTGTGAGTCCGCCCCATTGTGGGGACTGGGGTCTTTGCGAGACAACAAAATCTTCTACCGCCGTCATTTCCACGTCTTCCCACCGGGAGGGGCAACTCCGAGGGTGGCGGGGAAGAGGGGGCCCGGGAAGGTCTCCCCTGCCCAGCGCACCTCTCTGCCCTCACCCCATGACCCAGTTCCTTGGACCTTGAGGAGGGACTAGGGGACACACTCGGCCACCCCGGCCACAGGCCTGTCCTCAGCCCCTCCCACACACTTGTTCACCCTCGGCTTGGGGCAGGGAGGCCGGTTTAGAAGGGAGGGCGGCCAACTTACAACATGCATGTGAGACTCTGCTGGGGGCACACAGGCGCATCTCCCTCCCTGTGAGGGGTGCATACCTAGTCACATGCACATGCACAGACAGGGATTGAGGCACATGGGGAGACACATGCAGTGCAGAAACCAGGGACACACGTGCATACATGAGCACATGCACTCACGCACACGCTCACTCACATGTGCACAGAGCTGCGTGCAAATTCACACACAAGGAACCCCCTCTCCCTGTCGCACAGCCCTAAGCCGGGGAGATTCACCTGCACATACTCCCGCATCTTTGCCCAGAACTGCCTGGCTGTCTCTCTCCGTTGCTGTCCCCTCAGCCCTCCACACTCTAAGCTCCTGCACGCGGGGGACCTTTCTGGACTAGAGGCCAGGTGAGTGCTGGGAGGGGTGGCTGGCTGCAGGTCTCCCTGGAGGAGAGACCCACCGAGGTCTGAGAAGGGCTGCAGCTCCCTTTTCTGGGACCCGGCGGCGCCCCTGGGGAGAGAAAGCCGGCAAGGGAGCCTGAGGGTCCCATGTGCAGCTAGCCACATGCGAGGTGTCGGCATGGGAGCTGGCTTGTGAGGACATGTGGGATCGTGGGCTGGCATGTTGTGATGGGAAGGGTATGAGCGTTGTGCATGCGTGGTGCCCTGTGTCCTCCCATGCGAGTTGGAGAGCAGAGGAAATGTTGTCATATGTGGAAGCATGGTGACCCATGGGTGGGTGTGGGCTGGTGTGTGGCGTGGGACCCAGCATATGGATTTGGTGAGCTGTGTGTCATGTGTCAGTATGCATTCATGTGTGTGTGGTGCATGCGTCTTGCGGCATCTAGTACATGGAAATCATTTTTATTTATTTAACACTTATCTAGCACTTACATGTGCAGACATTCTAAATGCTTCCCATGTGTTAACTAATTTGATTCCACAACCCTCATGAGGTAGGTACTGTTACCCCACTTTACAGATGAGCCAGAGAGAGTTTAAGGAAATTGCCCAAGGTCACATTGCTGGTAAGAGGCAGAGCTGGGACTTAAACCCAGGTGGTCTGGCTCTAGAGCCCACGCCAACACCTATTTTCTGCCACCCCCCGTGGGGCACAAGTGTGTGGGAGAACAGGCCAGTGGGTGGGCTGCAGGTGTATTCCGTGGTCATCAGGCATATGTGAGACAATGAGGGGGCTGTGGGGAGGAGGGAGGTGGACCAGAAGGCCGCTCTGCACCTCCCTGGGAAACGCTGGGAGTCAGTCTTGTGACTCCATGGCTGTGACACTTGAACCAGGTCACCTCACTCCCTTGGTCCTGTCTTCTCATCTGTAAAATGGGACTAATCCGCAGGCTTCGCTTTGGGAGGGTGAAGTGGTGTATATCTGTGAAGGCCCAGTGGCTGGCCCTGAGCAGGGCCTTAGTGAATGTAAGCCCCTTCCCTTCCTGTCTCCAGGCCTGTTCCCTGGGGAAGGGTGAGGGCTGGGGAAATGGTGTGGAGCCTGTCACGGAGGCAGGGTGCCTGGGTGCAGGCTGTGACCTGGGCCAGCTCCTCTCTCTCACTGAGTCAAAAGAGAGGCTGGGTGTCTGGTATTTGGGGGCCCTCCTGGGGTGGTATCAAGGGGCCAGGAGGTCCTGACTTCCCCTCTCCATTCCTTGACTCTCTGGGGGACCTAGGTAGGACTCAGCTCAGTGGCCATGGGCAAGCAGAACAGCAAGCTTCGGCCTGAGATGCTGCAAGACCTGCGGGAGAACACGGAGTTCTCGGAGCTGGAGCTGCAGGAGTGGTACAAGGGCTTCCTCAAGGACTGCCCCACGGGCATCCTCAACGTGGACGAATTCAAGAAGATCTACGCCAACTTCTTCCCTTACGGTGACGCCTCCAAGTTCGCTGAGCACGTCTTCCGCACCTTCGACACCAACAGCGATGGCACCATTGACTTCCGGGAGTTCATCATCGCGCTGAGTGTGACCTCGCGTGGCCGCCTGGAGCAGAAGCTCATGTGGGCCTTCAGCATGTATGACCTGGACGGCAACGGCTACATCAGCCGCGAGGAGATGCTCGAGATTGTGCAGGTGGGCCCCTGGGCCCCTCAGAATGCCAGGTGCAGGACCCAGCAGCGTGCACCCACACCCCTTTTCATCCTCTTGACATCCCTGTGGGTTGGAGGCAGCAGGTGCTATTCTTACAGCCCATTTAAAAAACTCTTTCATTAGGAAATCTTTTCTCATTTAAAGAAAAGTTGAGTAAACTCCCATAAACCCTTTAGCCAGATCCACCAATTAATATTGACCACCACTGCTTTATCATTGTGTGTGTGCACATGTGTGTAATGTTTTGTTGTTCCGGACAGGACCCTTTACCCCCAGATACATCGGGATACAGTCCCTAAGAACAGGGACATCCTCTTACATAGCCCACAATATGATCATCAGAATCAGGGCATTTAACACAGAAACAATGCTGTTATCTAACCTACAGACCATATTCCAATTTTGCCAAATATCTTCATAATACTCTCTTTTGCCCTGATCTAGGATCAGACATTGCATTTTGTTTTTGTGTCTCTTTAGTCCCTGTTAGTGTGTAACAGTTCCTCAGCCTTTCTTTGTCTTTCAAGATTTGACATTCCTGCAGAGAACAGGCCAGTTACGTTGAATCGATCCTCATTTACTCAAGAGAAAACAGTTGCTCAGAGAGGCAAAGACATTTGCTCGAGGCCACACAGCCTGTGAGTGGGCCACCTGGATTCACAGTCCACATTCCATCTGGATACCCAGCCACAATCAAACTAATTAATTCAGGGCTCTCTAATAGCCTCGTGCTTACAGCCACGAGCTCAGTGCATCTTTACAGCAGCCGCATGAGGCTCAGAGAGGTGAAGTGACTTGTCCAAGGTCACACAGCATATAAGAGGGGTCAAGCTCAAGCTGGCTACCACTCAGAGCTACCTCTTGAAAAGAGTCTGGCTTCCCATTCTGGAGTTGGACTCAACTCTTAGATAGCTCATCTGAAAAATTCTGATCTTACAGGGAGAATTTAGGACCTGATAAGAATGCCATGTTAATACAAATTTAAGTGTGACCTGTTAGCTTTATCTCAGAAAGCGTCCAGAGTGTCCATGCCCTCAGTGCAGCACTAAAGACCATCAAGGCTCCGGTTCTCTTTTTACCCGTCCAGTGCCTTGTACCCGAGCTTCTGTTTCTTCACCTGTAAGTGAGGATGTTAACCCTCAAGGCTACGATAGGTGTAAAGTGGGAAGGGACTCTGGCAGAAGGCCCGCAGACAGTTGGTTCTTGGTAAACGTTGATTCTCTTCCTGCACATTCTCTGCTCCAGCCGGAATGGCCTTGGAATGTGACCTGAGCAATCCTGCTGCACAGCTTTGCCCAAGCCCTTGCTCCCTTTCCTTCCGCTTTTCTTTTCGTCCCTCAGCTATGCCGACTGCTCCCCACTTCTAACTCACCTCGCCCTACTGGACTGGTCGGCTTCCCTGTCACTAGGGCCTGGGTCTGCTCTCTCCAGCTGGAGTAGAATGGGCTGCCTTGGGATGTGGTGCCTCCCTTTGCCTGTCAAGAGGGGAAAGCCTTTACGTTTGTCAGTGACTCCCGCGGGCCAGGCGTTAAGTGTCCAGTTGATGGGTAGTGGGGAGTTCTGGAGGTTCTGGTGGAAAGGCTGAGGTAGCCAGAGTGGTGGAGGATTGCTGAGGGGTTGGGCAGCAGCTGGATACCAACCGATGTGGCGGGGTGTTCATGTTTTACCGCTTAGCGTGGTTGCACTGGTATATACTGGTAAATCTCAGCCCTGCTGGGGGCGCCAGCCAGTCCCATTCCCTGGGCATCCTCGGGACGGCCTGGCTGGCCTCTGCCGGCTGGGCCCTGGTTTCCCTCGCTACAGCCCATCAGTCAGCCCCAGAGGCCAGTGCAGTCAGGCCAGCCCCAGTGCCTGATTAATGACAAGTCAGCTCCAGGGAAGCAATGAGTGAGCAGCAATTCCAGAAAATTAATTAGGAGGCCCACAAGGGGGCATTCACTAAGTCACTTGCTCAGTCCTTCTCAGACCCTGTCCTGTGGTCAGTACACTAGAAGAGAAGAAACTGCATCTTGGCTGCTTGGGGCTCCCACCTTGGTGGGCAGGCCACGCTGCCCAGCTTGGTGACAGGGTTGTAAATGTGGCATCCGGGAGCTCAGGGGACTGAAGGTCAGGGAAGAACTGAGGATGTGGTGGATGAGTAACAATTAGTATACAAGCTGCTGCTTACGGACTACTTACCCCAGCCAGTCACTGTTCGATACACATGATCTCATTTAATCTGTTAGACAATCCCCACGAGGGAGATATGATTACCCCATTTTACAGATGAGGAAACTGAGGCTCACAGAGGTTAAGTGCTTGTCTAAGGCTACATAGCAAGTGATTAGTGGAAACAGGATGCCACTCCAGGTCCCCCTCACCTCACAGCCCCCCGCGGATCCTCACCACCCACAAGCATCTCTCCAGCAACTAAGAGGAAATGGGTTCTAATCTGGTCTCTGCCATGAATGCCCTTCCCGAGACTTTATTCCTTATCTGGAAAACAGGGATAAAGTACCTGACACATAAATGGTAGCTGGTATTGTCGTTCCAGCAGAGGCTGTCAATGCTGGGGAACTGGACAGGCGCAGGAGTGTTTAGTTGTGGCAGAATCACCTGCCAGTGGAGGCCTGATAGTGGAGGGGTCAGAGGGACCAGATTGTAAAAACTCTGAATGCGAAGGGCCAAATGGCTTGGACTTGGTACAGAGGGCAGTGGGAGGTGCCAGTGGCTTTCGAAAGGGAAGTTCCTGCCAGAAGCCGGGCACGGTGCTCAGCTCTGGGGATATGGGCACTAGCTAGATGTCCACGGTCCTTAGTTGTATGTTGGGGACTAGGAACAATCCAACAAAGGCGTCCCCTGCGGCGTTCCCTAAGGAGAAGCCCAGGAGGCTCCGAGCGGGCATATGGGCCAGGACCAGCATGGATCCGAGGAGGGCTCCCGAGGCAAGCGCCATGGAAGCTGAGCCGCAAGGAGTGGGAGGCAGCAGAAGAAGCGTGGGGCAGCATCCAGAAGGAGCTGAGTGCATGGCAGGTCTGGAGGGAGGCCTGCGGATGACTGGAGAGAGGGGGCGGCCCGCTGGGCTGGGGACGTGGTGGTGGAGATCTGTGTTTAGAAAGAGCTCTCGGAGGCAGCGTGGGGGCACAGACCCAGGGAATGAGGCTGGGAGAGACCAGGTGGAGGCTAAAGCCGGATCTGAGGCAGGGTACATTTGTGGTATGGGCGAAGGGGAGCAGGTTTCTTGGAGGTGGTTTCAGTAGCAAAAAGCTGGAAGGTGGAGACGATCGGCCCGGGCCTTGAGCCGATCCCACTCGCCAAGCCCCACGTGCTCTGTGTACTTTTAGCGCAACCCACCCCCCGCCTTGGTGTGCCTCGGAGCTCCTGCGCGTGGGCGACTACTGCCTAGGGTCCCGCGGAGTCCAGGTTGTCCCCGCCCCCGGCAGATGCTCATTTGCGTTTATTTGCATAACATTCCCCGCCCCCTCTGGGCCCTGCAGCCTCCGGCCTTCCAGCCCTCA
>NW_006300377.1:5341517-5343800 GCF_000327345.1 Myotis davidii | reverse complement strand
CCCCCTGCCGGCCACAGGGGTACCGCAGCCCAGTGCCACCTGCCGCAGCCCAATTCCCTCTGTCCGTGCCCAGCGCGGGGCACCCGGAGTTTCCGAGAAACAGCGCAAAAACCGTGCTTACCCGGGAACCTGCAGCCCCATGTCTTCCCACATCTCTGCTCCCCCCCTGCACTCAGCTACCCGCAAACTGTCGGCGCCCGCTGGGAGCTTTCCGCTGCACTCTTTGGAAATGCCTATCCCTCGGTCAGCAACTCCTCTCCCACCTCGCGCCACGGAACTTGGTCCGGGCCCTCGCCTATAGACCCTGCTCCTGGGAAACCTTTCCAGACACTCCTTCCCGGACCCCGGGGCCCCCACGCCCACGTGACCCCCTCTCCACTCGTCAGTGTACCTGGGGTGCTTCTGAAGGTTGGGGTGGGGGGTGCTCGGCAGCCTCCTCTCACTCCCGCCTTCCCCTCCCGACCCCCAGGCCATTTACAAGATGGTTTCGTCGGTGATGAAGATGCCGGAGGACGAGTCGACCCCGGAGAAGAGGACGGAGAAAATCTTCCGCCAAATGGACACGAATAACGACGGTGAGGGGCAGGGGCGGGCGCCACCTCCTCCCCCTCCGCGGCTCTGCCCCTTGCTCCCCTCGCGCGGGCCGCCTTCCCTCGACACCGTTCCCTCCCGCTGCAGGCAAGCTGTCCCTGGAGGAGTTCATCCGCGGAGCCAAGAGCGACCCGTCCATCGTGCGCCTGCTGCAGTGCGACCCCAGCAGCGCCTCCCAGTTCTGAGCGAGGAGCCAGGTCCCCTCCTCCCCGCCTCCACCGGCCGCTCCCGGCTCTCGCTTCCCCTCCCTTGTGTCTCTCCAGGCTGGGGGTCAGACTGGGCCTTCCGCCCCAGGGTCCGCACTCTGGGGGGAGCCTATGGAAAAGGGAACCCTGCCGTCCTCCCAAGGCCCAAGCAAGCGGTTAGCACCCCCAATCCAAGGCCATCTCTCCCTTCGGCAAAGATAGGGGGACAGGCTCTGGCGTGGTCCTCCCCTCTGAGTCAGCCTTCCCCTACCTCGATCTCAGAATTTCAACCAGCCCCCCTCCCAACCCACACGCACAGCCCCGAGGCCAGACGTCCCTGCCCCAATCACCGGCAGTTCCCCCTCCCCCATCCCACCCTGGTAGGTCTCAGCCTGGGTGGGGAGCGTGGAAACCGAGCCCAGGTGAGGAGCCAGTCTTTTTATTTGGAGGGGAGAGAAGGATTGGGGGGCGTGGCGTGGAGGGATAAGGATAAAGCTTCCTGGAGCCATCCTTCCCTTCCTGCTGCAGCTTTTGTTGGCTGGAGGCCACGCTGCAAAAGGAAAACCTCCCAATTGCAGTTGTGAGCCCCATGAACCCCCGCCCGCCTTTCAGCACGTGGATGAACACAGACCCACAGACACCCCTAACCGTCCCGCCCCCTGCATCCTGCGTGGGAAAGCACAGGCCCTGGCCCAGCCCTCCCCTGCTGCATGCCTCCCGGCCGAGCGTCTCTGTTCTTTTTAATAACTTCAGAATAAAGTCTCACTGCAGCCAGAGCGTGGGTGGCCGGGGGCGGGGTTTAAAATCCCCACCCAGGTCCGGGAATGGCCACTGAGCCCTCACGGGCCAGCTCCAGGGATCCTGGCCTGGTCACAGTGCAGACTTGGTTGCAGGTCCCGGTGCTCATGGGGTGTGGGTGAGGCAGCAGCTGTCAGAGGGTCAGCGGGCCAGAGCTGGGGCAGCTCATCAGGTCATGGCCTTCCGCCGGCTCCGGGCTCTCCTGCATCTGCGGAGACAGGAGAGGCTGCCAGGCTGCAGACCTGGGTCTGGGTCTCCTCCAGCCCCCCGGGGAGACGAGGCTCCCTGAAGCAGAGCGGCATCACTGCATCCCAGGCCACACCCTTGGAGTGCCCCCAGTTCCAGCCCAGATGACCCCCCCGCCCAAGTCCTGGGCCCTGCGTGAACCAGGAGCCAACTGTGTGTCTAAGCTGGGAGATCTGACCCCTCTCCCTTTGGTCCTGGGAAGAACACTGTCGCCCCAGTTCTCAAGTGGGAGCCCCATGCAGAGGGATGGGGGCTGCCCAGCAGGGGCTCCCAGAAAATGAGGGGCGTCACGGCTGTGGAGGGGATGGCAGGCCTTACCATGTGGTGGCTGCTTTTCCCCCACCAGGGCCTCAGTTCCAGCAGCTGGTGGGCGAGCTGGGCGCATCGCACAGCGAACACACTCTCTGTCGCGCAGAACACAAGTGCGATACCCCAGAGGCACAGGCTGGAGCTTAGGGACACG
>NW_006300377.1:5337501-5341401 GCF_000327345.1 Myotis davidii | reverse complement strand
GGGCAGAGATGGCCACAGGGTTGGGGGTGGGCGGGCAAGGCTCCAAGAACCCTCCCCACCTCTGATGAGCACTTGATTGGCCCCCCACTCCCCACCCCATCCCAGGCCTAAGCACTCACATAAATGCGTGTGGGGTCGAAGGGACAGTCGGGTGCCAGGGCCAGTAGTTCGGGGCTCTCAAAAGTGCAGGCGGCCAGCAGTGCCCGGCCCTGGGTGGCAAAGGTCACAGCGATCGAGGCCAAGAGTCCGAGAGCACAGGTCAGAGAGAGAAGGGCACAGGCCACACTTGAACTAAATACTGCCCAGCGCTGGATAGGAGAGACCACTGGTCAGTGGCTATCAGGCTCCACCCCACATGGGCAGTTCTGGTCTCCATGGGGTCAGCTCACCCCCTCCCAGCAGGCCAGGCCCTTCTTTCCCCAAAGCCCCATTCCAGGAGGTGCCACATACCAGAGGGATGCTGGGGAGGTAGCGTGACAACACAATGGCTGCGATGCCCGAGGTGATGACCTGTGGGGAGACTCAAGTCAGCCCTGACCCTCCTGCTGGCGGAGAGCGGGCAGTGGGGTCAGGGCCCCTCTCAGAGAAGGATTCCGCCAATGCCAACTGGAGCCCCCAAGCCGCCTCCTCCCCCCTGCTTTGCCTTAGCTTCATTACTTTGACCTGCATGGAGGCACTGCCCCCTCATGGTCCAGCCCCCAAGTGATGCTTCTAAAGCACAGTCACTTCCTGCCTACAACCTTCCATGGCTCCCCACTGCCCATAGCTGTGTGGCTCCAACAGGGACCCGTGTATCCCAGGGCCGCAGCGGCATGTACCAGGGTATGTATGACTTGCCTCCCTGGAGTGGAAGAGATTTGGGAAGAAACTAAGTAACTCGCTGTCAAGGAACTAAACACAAAATAAACAAATCAGGACACTTTATGGAGAATTCAAAATCTTAGGAGCACGTTATCTCAAGCTCTCAGCGACCTGGCCTCAGTCCCGGCAGCATCTCAGCCCCACCCTGCCAAGCCTCTTCCTCATTGCCCTGGATGGAGACACCCACACACAGTCTGCTCATGATGCTGTCCGCCCAGCGCCTCTCAGCCCCAGGAGTTGACTGTTTAACCGACCAGCTGCCCCCTGGCTCTTCGGGGCTCCACTCAGCCAGGCTTCCTTCCTGAGCCCCCTCACTGACTGCATCAGGCATGGGCTGCACCCATACGAGGCGGGTGGTATAACAGGAGTCCAGCAATGTCTGCAACTCACTGTGCAGCCATGAGTAGGTGCCTCAACCTCTCTGGGCTAAGTTCTGCTCTGCAGGATGAGCTTATGGAAAAGACACTGGCTTTGGTGTCAGACACATTGTGTCAAATCCAGCCTGGCCTCTTTGCTTCAGCAGTAGGCTGGGTGAGCACCTGAGAGGTTTCCCCCTGTCGGGATAATAATGGCCCCATGTTGCTGAGAACAGTGAGAATTAAATGAGGAAATGAGGGTAAAGTGGAAGTGGTCCATCCTGGAGCCCACAACCCTGAGCTCACGGCCTTCCTTGCCTTCTATCCAGGCTGGTGAGAGGAAAACACAACAGTAATAATAACGCCAAAGCACCGCACACATCGCCATGGCTCAGCCTGTCCCACTGACGGAGGCGTTCCTTGCTGGGCTGGCCTAGCTTCGTTATGCAGGGGAGGGAACAGGCTGACAGGGAAAAATAAGTCCCTTAGCCAGGAGGTGGCAGGGAAGGACCTGACGCTGACATGTGGACGTTGCCCAAAGGGCTGTGGCCACCTCTGTGGCTAGGTGGGAAAGAACTTCATGCACTTGAGAATACCGGTCTCCTTCATTCATGTATTCATCAAGCAGGTCCTGACACCTAGGCATAACCGTGGCTACCATTTATTCAGTACTTATGTAGACCAGGCCTCATGCTCAGCTTCCGAAACATTGTTTTTTCAGTGTCTCCAGAACAGACCTGAGCTAGTCCCACTTCCATACCTTTGCATCTGCCATTCTCTGTGCTTGGAATGCTATCCCAGCTTCCTCTACTACCTGTTGGCCACACACCTGGGCTATGGTAATTGCACCCTATCCTGGAATTCCTACTCAGCCATCAGTGCCCAGCTCAGGGGCTGCTACCTCGGTGAACCCTCCTGAGCCTTCTCCAGCAGAGCGGCTGCTCCTTCCTTCTGTCCAGTGGCGTCTTGCCTGTTGCCCACTATACTCATCATCCCAGCTCACAGCAGTGAGGCTGAGCATGTGGCAGACACTGTGCCAAGCACTTTAGTGGATGATCCCGTCTAGTGCTCACCAGGACCCTCTGTGGTGGCCACTGTTCCGATCCCCACTTTATAGATGAGGAAGCTGAGGTAAAGGGAGCTGGGGTGGCTCGTGCCGTTGGTAAGTGGAGCAGGGTTAGTGTGTGGGCCCTCTACTGGCCCATCCCCGACTCTGGGTGGAGACTCATCGAGAACCTTTCCGGCCCCCGCCAGCCCCGCCAGCCCTGCCCGGCCTGGGCCTACCAGGATGGCAGAGGTGACCGAGAGGATGTTGACCACGCAGTACTGCAGAGCCGCGGCGTCGTGGGGGGCAGCCACGTAGCGCAGCACGGTGCCGTGGAGCAAGGCGGCCACGATGAAACTCATGTGGCCCAGCACCACCAGCACCAGCCCCGTCTTCATCAGCACCTTCCGGAAGTCATCCACACTCAGGCCACCTGTGGGGGACAGTGTGTCAGGGCCGTGGTGGGCTCATCCTGCCATGTTCTTGGGGACCCTGTGCCAGGAGGTAGTCCCCAGGAATCAGGGAGGGATGGGGCCATCCAGTCCCCGACACTCCGTGTGTCCCTGTGCCAGCCCCTCTCTGAGGCCCAGATGACTCCCGTGCCAAACGGGGAAGGCGTGGTCTGGCTGATCCGAGAACCCAGAGCCTGCAGGACCCTCTGCAGCCACAGATGGAGATGGAGGAGAGTCAGAGGGCAGGTGACAGGCTGGACAGGCATGTGGAACCGGAATGGCATTGTGTAGATTAACTGCTGGCCAAACAGGAAGGGGCACAGCAGCTCTGTCCCAGGGCCCTGACCCACCTCGCCCCATCCACCCACCCACCTGGCAACCCAGATACCACCCGGCCCGGAGCCGGGCGGGCTCATAAACAACAGCAGCATCCGGGCCCAAGACTTTGGTCCCACTGGAGGCACCGTGCCACCGCCGCGGGCTGTGCCTGGAGCGCTGGGCAGAGAGTCTGAGGGCAGGCCCTGGCTTGTTTCTAAGTCACCATTCTTGGAGCACTTAACCGTGTGGCTGCATCCTGGTTAGCACTCCGCTCTTAGAGATCCTTTATCCTCAGGGTAGTCCTGAGGAGGGGCTGCCACCCCATTTCACAGCAGAGGAAGCTGAGGCTCACAGGTCTCTTGGACTCCCCAGGTGTGTCTGATGCCAAGAGCAGCACCACTGAGCCCAGGGAGTGAGGGAGGGGACATCCACCCCACTCCCCTCCGGATCCTGTTCGCAAATGGTCCTTCCCTCCCAGCGGGGTGGGGAGCCCAGGGAATGGCAGTGGGAGCCCTGGGCAAGGCGAGGAAGAGAAAGCGGAAGGCAGGCGGCCTCTGGCTCAGAGCTCCCTGGGCCGGATTTCCTCCTGCGTCTTCCTTCTGGGCGAGGTGGGGGCTGCTCTCTCCAGCGTTTCTTCCTCGGCCTGGGAGGGTGGGGAGTGGGGTCCCGCCTCCGCAGGAGAGGAGAGGGGGGAAGAGGCCGGAGGGCACCGCATCCCTCCACATCACCGAGGGCACAACTGGCCAGAGCCCAGTGCCCTGCAGGGAAGGCGGCCTGAACTCCGGTCCCCGGCTCCCCCGCCAGTGCCCCGCCCCGGCCGCAGCCTTGGGCGGGGCGGGCCTCCCGGGGTCCCCCACCACCCCACCTC
>NW_006300377.1:5316806-5337399 GCF_000327345.1 Myotis davidii | reverse complement strand
GTCACAGCGCTGGCCCCACCCCCGCCCGCCCCGCACAATGAAGGGGCTCCGTAAACCACAGCCAGGACTGGTAAAGTCCCTACTGTGTGCTCCTGCCGGGCCTGCACTTTTAAAGGGTCTCACTTTTAGAGAGTTTTCAAAGCATTTTCTTACTTTATCTCACCACGAGCTTAGGGGTGGACATTATTATCCCTGTACAAAGGTAAACAGGCCGGGAACAGAGAGAAAGCAATTTGCCTGAGGTCACCCTAAGGACAGACCCTGTCCCCCAGGCAGTGCCTTCTGCCACCCACTGCTGCGCTCCCCACCTTCTAGGAGGAAGAGGATTCCCAGCCCTCACCTTGACCACAATCGCCCAGCGAATATGCGCACAACCCCCCTTCCCGCTCCCTCGCTCCTCTGAGCTTCAGTTTCCACCTGTAAAGTGGGCATCACGGAAGTGGGGGCCTGGTGCACAGCTGTACCCGGACCCGCTGTGTGCCCTGTGTGGGGGGCCCCTGGGTCAGCACACCCAGAGCCTCTGGAGAGTTAGGGGAGCACAGTCACACCACAGGAGGGCATGGGGCCCTCTGGCCGGGCCTGGCAGCCCTGGGACATCGCAGGCCACCACGGTCAGGCAGACGTGCTGCCCTGTCAGGCGCTGTCTGAAGGGAGACAATGCATGACAGGTGCAGGTGGGAAGGAAAGTGTTCGAGGTGAGAGAGAGACGGGACAGTTGCCAAGCCACCGGCTGGCATCTGAACGCTGATGTCCCTGTGGACGGCCTCATCGTCGGGCGCTTGGGCAGGACTCGTCTGTATTGTAAATGGTCAGACACTTGTACTCGTGACCCAGCAATTCCACTTCTAGGTCTTTCCCCTACACACCAAAGAGTGCACAGGGACACACATCTCTAATGATGTTTATGGACAGGCTGTTTCTAATAGCAAGTAACAGCACCAAGTGACAACCAAGAGCTGGTATGGGCTGGAACAATCCTGAGAGGGAAAGATTCTCACCCATTTCACAGATGAGTAAAGTGAGGCAGAAGGTAAAGGGCTCAGCGGTAGAGCCGAGACTTGAATCAGGCCTAACTGTGAAGGCTGCCCTGACTTCTGAGTGTGGTTGGGGACCGTGGGGAGCCATAGCCCTCAGGGAGGGGGCCTGCTTTCTAGGGCCCTGAGGAGGGAGAACTGTCCACCTGTTTCTCCCCAGACACAAGTTCCTGGTTAGGGCCCAGCCTTAGCTGCCTGAAGTTATTGCCGTTTCTCTTCCTTATTGCCAATTGGTCAAAGTCCATTAGTCCGAGCCACCCAGTGCCCCTTGCCTGTGCCTCACCCCTCTGCACACCGGCCTTAGGTTCCAGGAAGAACCCTGGCCACAGCTCTAGTCACTTGTCCTCTACCAACTCCCCGTGACGCGCTGGCAGCTCACTGTCATTCCCTGGGCCTCAGTTTCCCCATCCGTCAACTAGAGATAAGGACTTCCTTTCCTGCCTCCCAGATTTTGGAGGCATAACGCTTTGAGGGATATGAGAATGGATTGGAACCCAGCCAGAGAAATATAAGTAGTAATTCTCTCTCTTCCTGGAACATTTAACAACCAGGTGTGGCATAGACGGGAGGCTGGGTCTTCCCAGGGCTGCTCAGCTAGGGGTGTTGGTTCAGGCTTCTGTCCCTGTGCACCCCCTCCTCACCTGAAAAAAGGCCTTCCCCCATTACAATCACAGTTCCTCCATGTAACTAAAACACACGCAAACCCTACCATATTCCAATTTAGTATATATATACATGCACACAAAGCTGAAAGCCAATTGATCATGCTTGTCTGAGAAGAGGAGGCAGTTAAGGGGACTTTTATGTGTTTACAATTACAAATGCTAGATGGTGTGAATAAGGGTGTTTGTAATTTTTTGTAACTTTTACATTTCAAAAAAAACAACAGCTCATTGTAGAAAACTTGAGGGGCAAACGGGAAAGTATAAAGAAGAGATCAGAACTACCCACAATCCTCTCTGCCCTCACAGAAAACCACCGTTCACATTTGGAAGGTTTCCCTGTGTGCGTCTATCATTTTGTTCTTGAGACTCCTGCCACCCGGCTTTCCTCTGCCAGTCCTTCTCAGCACCTTCCGTGTCTCCATCCCTGTCACCCACCTCCACCCATCAAAGACTTGGGTTTCCAGATTTCCATCAGGAAATCTGTGCTCAGGTCCTGCTCATCCATGTGAATGACCCTCCTCAGGGACCTTCATCATGACCCCAGCCATCCTCTCTGGGTCATGCCTTAAACAACCCCCTCTGACATCCCCACCTCAAGCATCCCTACAGGCACAGCATGCCCACCTCCCGACGCCCACCTCCCAACGCCCACCTCCCGACGCCCTCAGTCCCTGACTTCACAGAGGCCACTGGCCCATTCCCTTTTCTGCTGTTCAATCAGCACCCTGCTGGCTCTTCATCACCGAACCTACACCACAAGGTTGAGCATCTGAAGGCCAGGTCAGCTGTTCAGGTGAGAGATGAGAAGTGTAGGGGACTTGGACTTGGGCCAGGGTAGAGGCTGTGGAGATGGAGAGCAGAGGAGAGATTTGAGAGATGTGATTCTAATACACATTACAATTTGGAAAGCACTGTTTTAGACCCATTTACCTCCTTACCTTATTCTTCCAGTCGCTCCTCCAGCCCCACATGGACACTTCTCCATCCCACATCCTTCCTCTTTCTGCTGTCCTTCCCACTGGCCTGTAAACATGCCCAAGTCTCTTCATCCTACAAGAACACACCCTCTTTCGACTCCTTTTGCATTTTTTAAAAAAATATATTTTATTGATTTTTTACAGAGAGGAAGGGAGAGAGATAGAGAGTTAGAAACATCGATGATAGAGAGAAACACCGATCAGCTGCCTCCTGCACATCTCCCACTGGGGATGTGCCCGCAACCCAGGTACATGCCCTTGACCAGAATCGAACCTGGGACCCCTCAGTCTGTAGTCCGACGCTCTATCTACTGAGCCAAACCGGTCCCGGCTCCTTTTGCATTTTTAGTTACTTCTTCTGCATTTCCTTTCCATTCCCGTCCAAACCTCCAGAGTGGATTAGCTTACATGCTGTCCCCATCCTCTCCACTCTCACCTCCTCCTAAGTCCACAGCAATGTGGTTCAGCTCTCTGCTGGGAGAGCCCTTGTCTAGGTCACCAGGATATCACTCCCCTGAACCCAATGGAAGCACCTCTTTCCTGGTTTTCCTCCTGCCTCTCTGGTTGTTCCTTCTCAGTCTCCTCTGTGGGCTTTTTGTCGTCAGCTCGACCTTTAAGCGTTGGTGTTCCTCTGCATCCTTTCTGCGTCCTTTCTTGTTTGCATTGGTTGGTTCATGCTTTGTTGTGGTTCCCTTTTTATATGGCGATTCTCAAATCACTGCCCCTCACCTGGACAGCTCCCCTGAGCATCAGACTCAAGTATCCAATCACCTTATCTCTCCACCTGTGTGTCCCGCAGTCACCTCAAGCTCAACATGCACCAATCGATAGCTTCATCTTTTCTCCTAAACTGCTTCTCGTGTATTTTCTGTCTCGGTTGGTGGCATCATTGTGTACTTAAGCCAAAGCCTGGGATCCATTCTTTACTCCGTCTCTTTCTGTATAAAGTCAGTTATCAGGCCCTGCTGATTTACATCATAAATGTTTCTATAACAAGCGCCTTGCTTTGTCCCTGCTATTCCTGTCCTTGCCCTTGTTCATGGAGCATCTCTTGTCCCCAATTGTTTTTTTTACACGACTAAGTGATCTTCCTAACGTATAAATCAGATCACATTACTCTTCTGCTTAACATCAGAAGTAACACAAAAGAAAGTAAAGAAGACAAATAAATGGAAAGGTATCTGGGGCTCTTGGATTGTAAGGTTTAATGTTGTTAGGATGACAATTCTTCCCAAACTGATCTACAACTTGAATGCAAACCCTAGCAAATGCTTTTTAAAAAAAATAAAAATTCACAAGTTGATCCTAAAATCATATGGAAATGCAAAAGATCCAGGATAGCCAAAATAACCGTAAAAAGAAACAATTACACTTCCCAATTTCAAAATGTACTACAAATCTACAGTAATCAATACAATGTGGTGCTGGCATAAGAATAGACATACAGATGAGAGGAATGAAATGGTGAGTCCAATAAAGAAATCAGAAATAAAAATACACATATGATCAACTGATTTTTGACAAAGGGTACCAAGATGATTTAAGGGAGAAAAACAGTTACCAACAAATGTAGCTGGGACAACTGGGTATCCACATGCCAAAGAATGAGATTGGACCCTGGCTGGTGTCACTTAGTGGTTAGAGCATTGACCTGAGCACTGAAGGGTCGTAGGTTCAATTCCCAGTCAAGGGCACATACCTGGGTTGCAGGTTCAATCCCAGGCTCTAGTAGCGGTATGTAGGGGAGGTAACCAATCAATGTGTCTTTCACATTAATGTTTCTCTCTCTCTCTCTTGCCCTCTCTTTTTCTCTCTCTTCCCTCCACCATTTCCTTCCTCTCTTCCACTCTCTCTAAAAATCAGTGGAAAAAATATCTTCAGTTGAAGATTAACAACAACAAAAAAACAACAACAACAAAAAGAATGAGGTTGGACCCCTACCTCATACCATATACAAAAATTAACTCAAAGTGTAAGAACTAAAACTATAAAACTCTTAGAAGAAAACGTAGGCATAAACCCTTGTGACCTTGGATTAAGCAATGCTTTCTTAGGTATGACACCAAAAGCACAAACAACCACAGATTAAATCTGACTTCATCAAAGTGAAAAACTTTTTTGCTTCAAAGGACATAACAAGAACATTAAGAACAGAGGCCCTAAGTATCTCATATATAGCTCACCACTCAATATTCAGCGCCTAGAACAGTCACATGGTAGGCGTTAACTGATGAATAGAGCATTAAATCTGTGGTTCTCAAAGTATGGTCTGGGAACCCATGAGGGTCCTCAAAGACCTTTTCAGAGGATCTGTGAAGTCAAAATTATTTTCTTAATCTACTTTGATGTTCTGTTGCTTTTTTGATGGCGGAAAGGCAATGATGAGTAAAACAGCTGGCCCCTTAGCACAAAGGAAGGCAGCGGCTCTGAGCTATAGACGTAGTCATTGTATTGTCACTGCCATGTGCACACAGTATGAGAAATAAATATGCCAGTTTCACTCGAGAATGACGTGATGAAACAGTAAAAATCATTAACTCTATTACATTTCTACCCCTGGGTATACTTCTTTTAAATATTTTGACAGAACGGAAGCATTCTGCTGGCTGCCTAAGTACCATGGTTGTCTCCAGGAGAAGCACCTGTGCCATTGTTTGAGTTGCAAGCCGAACTAGCTGCTTCTTTTCATGAACACCATTTCTCCTGATTGAAAGATACACGAAGCTTATGCAAATGTGGGTTTCTGCAGACATTTTCTCTAAAATGAAGGAAGTGAGCCTGTCAATTCAAGGAGAAATATTGAAAATATTTGCTGCCAATGATAAAATTTGAGCTTTTGAATGAAAAAAAGACTTTTGGAAAATTCAACATTTGGAAGACCTGTACCACTCAGTGAATCAATGTTTTCCAAGCGACCAATACAAGATGTTACAAAATCATGAATGAATAATGGAAGCATTCAAAGTGCAAAATAGCCTGACCGGTGTGGCTCACCAAGGCAGGCCACAAAGGTCAAGTTGAGCAGCATCTCCAATGCAGGTTAAGAGGAGGGACAGTGACCCTGTCCTTGCCGGATCCTTCTGATGACAGCCCAGGCCTCAGAATCCAAGCACACAGTGCCAGCAGTCTTCGCTCACTGTCGCCCTCCGTGCATGAAGCCCTCTCTCTCATATCTGCATGTGAGACAGCCATGTCAGAGTGGAGGTGGGTACAATATCTGGAGTTCCAGATCTGGGTTGTGGCCTCCTCCTCCTCCTCCTTTTTTTTTTTTTAGTATAGCAGTAATGGATTTTATTTTAATTTTATTAGCTTGCTTCGTTTTTGATCTGGCTGTGATCTCCAGGAAAGCAGTGGCCATGTTTGGGTAAGTTCATGAGCTTCTTACGTGTACAAGAAAGAGCCATGTTGAGATAACTTTTGGTAATGGGGGTGATGCAGGGACACAGAGGAAGTGAGGTATCAGGGAAGCCATCACTGATTTTAAATTCCTGGAAAGTCAGACTTGGAAGCACCTTTGAAGACTAACACGTCCCTGGAGAACAGGGACAATGGTCTGGCGACGTCAGGTGACATGCTCTGGGGATGCTCCTAGCACTTACGTCTCCCGTACCAGACAGTCCCATACAGGGGGTTGGCCTCCATCACATCTAGGTTGTTCACGGCAGCATTTGGCTGGGGCCCACATTCTGTGTCAGGCAGCTGCAGTGAGGCTGACAGGGCTGGCCGCACTGGATCTCCGTGACCTAGATCACAGCGATTCGTGAAGACGGTCAGGTCCGCCGGCCTCGGGCAGAGGCTGAGGGAGTTGCAGGCACTCACCATCAGGATTTTTTTTTTTTTTGGTCTTCTGACTTGTGTCTCAATTTTCTTCTTCCATTTTACAAAAGAAGGAGTTGGACCAGTTAGTCTTCAAAGGTGCTTCCAAATCTGACTTTCCAGGAATTTATTATTATTATTATAGTTTGGCTGCACATCAGTTCTAGCAAAATGACAAGTCATATCCTGGCTCAAAGGTTTCAAGTTGTGCTATTTCTCAGTCAGGGAACAGAAACCACTCTACTTTTAAGCAGAAAAGGACTTACTACAACAAATCAGGTATTTCTCTCTCAGCTGTTGATGCTTTTCTCTCATCGATATTTCTCCCTCTCTCTCCCTCTCCTTTCTTCTCTCTCTAAAAAATCAAATGAAAACATATTTTTAAAAAGAAGTAAAAGATAGTAAATATAAAAAGATATTAATATTTAAAAAATAATAAACCCCCTCCTTTTAATCTCTTAAAGGAGAGATTAAAAATCCTATTAGCGATGCATCCATCTATGGGTGATGTCCATTCGGTTCAGTCACAATTCTACCTCAACAACCTGTAACCTAAGGGCTACATTATCAAGTTACCAGCAATAACACACCTTACAATACTAGGGAACATGTGGGAGGTGGGGAAGAAATGGGTGGTCGCTATAAAACATAGACACACGACAGCAAGGAAAACATGAAATACTAATGTAGTCCTCATTTCTCTCTCAGGTTCTCCTGAATTGTTTATATCCATAACTTTCTTTCTCCATTGCCCATTCTAAGTTCCTTGTCTCCCAGCTAGTACCTCAGCATTGGTATGATGACCCAAATCTTTATTCCTAAAAGAATTGAGCCCTTAGTGGTCTAGCCTTTAGAACTTTTTCTCCTAAATATGGTAGTAGTACTAGAAGTAGCCCCAGAGGGTCCTTCGGGTTCTAGGCACACCCCTTCCAATCCCTCAATGAGCAACAGCAACCGGTTTCCCCGGGAATCAGGATAAATCGCTCCACCTAACACAACTGCCCCCTTTTAGGCTATTGGCTCAGTGGATGAGGAGCCCAAATTGGGCAGAAGACTGCTAGTCGATGGACTTGTTATGTGCCCTGGTGAATGTATTTCTCTTGTGGTTGTTGAGAATTGTAAACCATTTGTAAGCCATTTGACTATTCTGTAGGGCCAGCTGCTTTAGTTTGATTCCGTGGGTCTTAGCCCATTGCCTCCCTGGATGAGAGGCAGTGTTATGTGGAACACCACATGATGAATAAGACAATCAGGAAGTTTATAGATAATAATGCTGATGATCATGATAATAAATGAAATGGATACTAGTTAATACATACAGAACTTACTACAGACCAGGCATTATATGTACTTATTTAATTCTCACAATCCCAAATGAAGAAACTGAAATAGAGAGGTTAAATAATTTGCCCAAGGTCCGAAGATACTTAAACAGTGGAGCTAGAATTCCTACCCAGACATTCTGGTTCTGGAGTCTATCCTCTGAGCCACTATGCTTCTCAATGTGAACAGATAACCACATTTAGAATAACGGGGGGGTGGGAGGTGGGAGGAATGCCTGGTTTTATAATAATTGGGATTTTTCTGTTTAAAATTTCCTTGTGAATATATTAGGCTTGGCATGCATGGAAACAATCCCTATCTTGAGTGAATGTCTTTTCCAGTGAGGAGAAATTGCTGCTTCCTCTATGATGGAAGGGATCTGATATAATCTAACTGCTACTGGGTGCCCAGCTGGTCCCCTCAGAGCATGGAGCAGGGCTCAGTAGTGAGAGAACAGTCATTGCCGGAAATAGCATGGCTTCACTCCAAAATCATAAGGCTCTGTGCTGCGATTCGCTCATGGAAGTTTGCCACAGCATGTACCCTATGTCCTTATTTGCCAAGGACTTTGCACACCACTGGATCTGCTAGGTCATAAAACCAAACTGCTTGCCTTGCAGCCTGTACTCACTGCTGGCCATTCCCTTTCTGGGCGCCCATCAAAGCTGGTGGCCTTATGGATTACTTGATAAACAGGTCAGTGCAGCACAACCAAATGTGGTATGTGAACTCTAAAATCAAAAGCGATCCATCAAATGCTCAGAAGTTTTCTTCGTGGTGGGGGGTGTGCAGTGCAACAGCTCGTCCTTCACTTTAGATTACCTGCCATGTTCCAGACTCCTCAGGACCCCTAGAAACTCCACCGAGTTGAAAGTTTCTACAGGAGTATTGCCTATCCTCTACAACACATGTGTTTTTTTAAACAAGGCATTTACATACCTGCCACATGTTATTCGATCCAAAAACATGTCATCACATGTCGAGTGATGTCCTGCTGTGAAATGTGAGATGATAAAGTGCCTGCAGATGAGATTTCAACAGAGCCGGAGAGCGGACATAAGCCAGATGTACAACAGCAAGATGGACTGCTGACCCTGCAGGTGAAAGTAATCTGTGTTTCATGTTTGCTGCTCTTTGGGCAAGAGGGGAAAAGCATATTCCAGGTCAATAGTTGCATGGCTGCAGGTGCCAGCAACGTGCTGATTTGCTTTATAAAGAGGTACCTGAAAGAG
This sequence comes from Myotis davidii, assembly GCF_000327345.1. Taxonomy (NCBI): domain Eukaryota; kingdom Metazoa; phylum Chordata; class Mammalia; order Chiroptera; family Vespertilionidae; genus Myotis; species Myotis davidii. The sequence goes on along the minus strand of NW_006300377.1, from coordinate 5,328,352 downwards.
CAGCTACATGCCAAGTCCTGTACAGGGCAAATGACTTAAATGTGAACAGATAGGGGTCACCACTCCTGAATTTCTCAGTCTCTGATGGTGGTGGTAATATCTACTATTCCCTCAGGGTTGCACTGTGGCTTTTGGCTTATGATTCTGGTGGGGAAGAATAGTTCTGGGGACTTCCCTTTGTTCTTCTTACACAGCTTTCACATTATGTGTCAGTGTGAAGGTTCTGCCAGTTGCCAAGTATGTCTATTACAACTGTAACTACAGGAACTGGGAAATAATAATGGGATGGATATGTGGGACAGACCCAAGCCAAAATTCCTTTTAAATTACTTGACCCCTGCCCACCTGCAGTGGCTCAGTGGTTGAATGTCGACCTATGAACCGGTTCACGGGCAGGGCAAATGCCCAGGTTGCAGGCTCGATCCCCAGTAGGGGGCATGCAGCAGGCAGCTGATCAATGATTCTCTCTCATCATTGATGTTTCTATCTCTCTCTCCCTCTCCTTTTCTCTCTGAAATCAATAAAAATATATTTAAAAAAATAAATTACTTGACCCCTATGTATTAGTTTGCTAGGTACGCTGTAATAAAGCACCACAAATTGGGTGGCTTAAACGCTACTTTATTATTTCACAGTTCTGGAGGTTAAAAGTCTAAGATTAAGGTGTCTGCAGGGTCGGTTCCTTCTGAGAACTATATAGGAGAATCTGTTCCATACCTCTCTCCTAGCTTCTGGACGTTTCGCTGGCAATCTTTGGCACACCTTGGCTTCTGCTGTTATCATCCCGATCTCTGCCTTCATCTTCACATGGTGTTCTCTCTGCGTGTTTCTGTGTCCAAATTTCCCTTTTTTATATGGCACCAATCATATTGGATTAGAGGCCCATCCTACTCCAGTATGACCTCATCTTAATTACACCTGCAACAACCCTATTTCCAAATAAGGTTAAATTCTGAGGCATTGGGGTTAGAACTCCAACATATTTTGGGGGACACAATTCAACCCATTAATACCCCATAAGCCTCTATTCTAACTAGTAGATCACAAAGACCTTTTAGGTCCCAAAAAGTACATTAGTAAGAGGTTGGAATAAATACATATCCATTTTCCATATCCAGTTTCTTCCCATTGGCCCAAATAGGACTGGTGACCAGACATGCCCTTTCAGCACTAGCCCCTTTGAAAGTTGACCACAAGAGCCCATCTGTCTGGCTTTGAAGATTCTCTCTTCCTGGCCTGAGAGGAACCTAACATTTCCTTGTCTTTAGAGTTGTTTTGCTAATCTACACATCTTGTTCCCAGCCACCTCGTCAACCTAATCTACTACTCTCCTCCTTGGTCCACTTTGTTCCAGCCATACAGGCCTGTATGCTGTGTGTGTGTGTGTAAGTAAACAGACTAAGGATGTTCTACCGAAGGGCCTTTGTACTTTATTCCTCATGCTTGGTGTCACATGGTTCTCACTCCACTCAGGACTCTAATAAAATGTTACCTTGTTGAAAGGCCTATACTATCCATCTAAAGTAGCACCACCTGCAACTCTCTTCACCTTCCCTGCTTTTTCTTTAGTGCATTTACCCTCATCCAGATAATGAATCTGATCACCTTTCCCCACTATGTTAGTTCCATGGTGACAGAGCTTTGTTTTCCTCATTAATGCATCGTATACCTGAAACATAGCAGATATGAATGAAAGCTCTACTTAAAACATTCCCTGTGTTCTAAACTGACCCGCTTTTAGGTCCTGGGTGGGTAGCTCAGTTGGGTAGAGCATCATCCTGGTATGCCAAAGTTGTGGGTTTGGTCCCTGGTCAGGGCAACAAGTCAATATTTGTCTCTCTCCCTCCCTCAAGTCAATAAAAATAAATAGATATCTGGACCAACTTTCCCGATGCATTACTCCTGGTCTCTGATGGTGGCGAAGGATCTTTCATCTGCTAACGTCTAGAAGACACAACAGGAGTGTTGCAAAGGATTAGAATAAATTTAGTTTTCCGTGGCCTCTGGTCTAGAGTTTTGGGCTTTTCTTAGAAGACAACCATAATCTCCCTTTCCTTATTTCTGCAAGAGGAAAAAGCATGAGCTGTTACCAAGCATTTTCAGTACACCATCTCAATCTTTACAGCCCCACAATTAGAATTACTATCCCCATTTCGGCGAAGTGAAAACAGACTCAGAGTAAGTTGCAAAAGTTTCACAGCTACAAGAAGTGGGGCCCAGGTAAGAATACAGGTTTGGCTGCAAACTCCTGCCCCTCCAGCAGACTTCTTTGATACCATCCAAGTTAATTGCTCTCCTGAGGCTTCAAGAGAATTGCAAGTGGAGAGTTAATAATTTGCATTTCAGATTGTCTGCCTTTTTCCCCAACAGGCTTCCTTTTTCACACGTGGACACTCTCTAGGGTGCCTTTTCCCAAAGGCCCAAAGTCCACTGACAGCATTTCCAGTTCCAGGTGCAGGGAAATGTGCTAAGTCTGGCTGCAATGCCCAAGAGAAAAGAATCTTCCAGGTTGGCTGTTGTCCAGACTCATCATCCTCATTGTAGAAAAGCACAGGCCAGGAAGACAAAGAGCAGGTGCATCTGCGAAAGGAAACAGAAAGCTATCTGGTCCTCAGGGAAAGGATGTTTGCAATTCTTCCTCTGGGCCCAGGGCTAAGGTGCTAGAGGAGTTTGGCACTGGAAGTTTCTTAAATACCGTCTGAGCCGGAGAAAGTAAGGGCAAGAAATCTCTGCCATCTCACACAATCACAAAGTAAGTTACTGCCAAATTTGGAATCTTACATCACGTCTCATGAATCTTTAACTTTCTCTGCTATACTTGTGCATGAGTGTTCATCTCTTAGACCATTTTCTAGACAGAGCCAAAATCCGAAGTAGTACCAATTTAGCTCAATTCTGACAAATTTATAAGATCAGATAAAATTAAGTATGTTGAGATTTTGATGGCATTTCTCCTCTGTCCTTTCACGACACATTTAGTCAGATTCCTTAGTCTCTCTTAAACTAACTTTGCGAAACTCGAGAAAGCTTTTGAAACATGGAATGTGTACCTGATAGCTAACAAACACCAAGGTTATTGCTTAGTGATTAGATTATGCAGAATCAGTACATTTCTTCCTCCAGTAAGAATACTGTTTCCCAATTTATAATCCTGCAATATTCACTGGGATCACTCTGAAGAGCCACTAAATTACCTCTCCATCCTTCCCTCGTCTGGAAACACATTTCTAGTAGTGACTACAATACAGAAAAGGGTAAATAAAATTCTAACAGGAAGACTGCACAGCTGCCTCTAGAGGGCAAACGAGGTTCATTTCAATCTACAGCTTCTCTATTTGGCTGACTCAGCTTAATTCTTCAGTCTGACTACACAGTCCAAAAGAAGCCTGGCTTGCTTCCTATTACGCTAGGAATCCCTAGTTATAGATGACTCCACTGCAGTCTGATTAGAATATAATCCTTTTTCCTGAGAGTAGGAACAGTCAGATCTAGAGACTGTTAAAGAAGTAGTGGTCTGTTTCAAACCCTTGGCTCTGTAGGACTACCCAAGCCAAGGAACGAGATGAGTTGAATTACAACAGAAATCTTTATTAAAACGTGACCTTCAGTAAAGTTAGCATACATACAATATACACACATACATCTGTACACTCTTTGACACACCTCACGGATTGCCACCATTAGTTTAACCAATAAATTAAAACTTAAAAAAGGGGGAGGGTGGGCTGTGGGACTAAGGGCAAAATTTCCCATGTTTTATCTGTAAGAAACTGCAAATTTCTCAGAATTTCCCTGGGTAAAACCTGTGACCAGAGAATCTTTGAAATAAAATACATAAATCTCCATCCCCACCCCCCAAAAAAAGATTTCAAAAGATGCAGTTACAACAAGTGTGCTTCTCGGAACAGGGCATTCATTCCACTTCATACTCTGGCTTCTGCACCTTCTGGCTTCAGCACAGTCTTCCCCTCAGCTGGGGCAGAGAGGTTCATATGGGCACTTGGGCTCGGCGCCACTCCTCGCCCCCTCAGTCCTAGCCCCTTTAGTCGCCTCCCTGATCAGCTGACCTGAAGCAGCACCTATCCAATCCTTCAGTTCTAGCACATCACCCTCATTGGCTCTCTTTATGGTACGTGTTCTCCAAATCACTGCTCGTCCTGTTCACCGCCAGAATGTGAGGAGCTGGAGGAGAACCCGGAAACCGTCTAGTGCTACGGAGCTGAGTCTCAGGTTGGGGAGGACAACTCAGGCTGCATAGGGGGCAAACCAGTCAAAACTGGAGTCCCACCCTCCCCATCACTGGTGCCCTAGGTTTCCCCCCTTTCAATAACATTTTATTACTATTATCATATATTTTTAATCATCACCCGAGGACATGTTTGTTTGTTTTTAATTTTGGAGAGAGAGGAAGGGAGAGGAGGAGAGAGAACTGTCAATGTGAGAGAGAAACATCGATTGGTTGCCTCCTGTACACACCCCAACCAGTGATCAGACCACAACTTAGGTATGTGCCCTGACCGGAAATCGAACCCATGGCCTTCCAGTGCGTGGGACAATGCTCCAACCAACCGAGCCACACACCTGCCAGGGATCTGCCAATTTTTTTAAACTAAAAAAGTACTTCTAAAATTAACTAAGTGTCAGAGCCTCATACTATCTTACCCAAATGTGAAAGTGAAAGAAGATGCATAGCTTTTTACTACTGCGCCACAATTAGAAGAAACCAAAAACTCCTCAGAAGGGAGTGCTGCAACCATACCATACCAGCGTCTCCAAAATAGAGAGTAATAGGCTACAGGAGCCACATCAAGCAAAGGGCAACATGAGAGCAGAAACCCACAGACCTACAAACATCAATGAACACCAATCTAACTCTCAAAAGTTCCACATGAATAGTTATACTGTTGCAAAAGCCAAGAGAAGGGGGAAAAAAGGAAAGAAAAAACCTCTAAAAATTAAGTGCTAACAAAAAGAATCAATCAAGAGCTGCCAAGAACTTGCTCAACGAAGTCACCAGGTACACACACTATATATCCCACTAGATGGTGCACAGAGCTCTAACATAAGGCATGGAGCTTCTAAAGGCCTAGTACCTGACCCAAAAATGCAACTTCTCTTGGGCATCTGACTGATCACATACCTGTCCTGTGGGTTGTAGGAACTGATTATGGAACCGGCCATAGCACGAGTACTTGCGTTGTCACTAATTGCACCAAGACTGGCTGTGTCTTTGGGGAAAATTTCCTTTTGGACATCGGCTTGGACTTCTAACCTGTGTAAAGAGGGGACGTTCAAGTTAATATGAGACCTGGGTATTCCAAGACAGTCTGCTTCTTGGCACACAGCTCTTCCATTATTCTCTTGAAAATTGAGTTGATCTGATCTTCTCCAATTGTCAAACAGCTCAAGGTAGATGCCCACACACTTTCTCTCTTAAATATCTATTGAAATCGTCCCCTCCTTTCTGTCCCCACTGCTACTGCTTAACTTCAGGCCTTCAATATCTTTTGGATAACTGAAATTGGGCACCCTCTGCAGTAGCCCTAAGTCCACATTAAAGTACTTCCAGATCAGTGCCAATGTGGACAAAGATCTGATCACTCAAACAAGTCCTCTTTTGGTTCCCTATTGACAACAGGCATTTAAGGTCTTCCTGATCCGCCTCCAAGCTCTTTCTCCAGCTCCTCTCTCATCACAGGTCTCAAGTCATAAGCACTCGGGATTTATTTTCCTTATACACCTATACATATTAAAAAAGATTAATTTCAGAGAAGAGAGAGGGAGAGACTGATAGAAATATCAATGATGAGAGAGAATCATTGTTTGGCTGCCTCCTGCACACCACATACTGGTGACCGAGCCCACAATCTGGGCATGTGCCCTGACTGGGCATCAAACCCTAACCTCCTGGTTCACAGGTCAACATTCAACCACTAAGCCACACTGGCCAGGCCCCTACACACATTTAATATTTCCATAACTTTGCACATGCTACTCTCTGGAAATTTCCTACTCTCTGGAAATTTCCTTTCTCAAGATGACAAACTCATACTCAGTCCTTAACAATGAAAGTATCATTTTCCCTCACTCTCCCAGTCACTTCCTGCTAAGTGCTCCTACAACACCTATTTATTAATCAATTTACACATCTCTCTCCCAGTCATCTGAGAGCTCCACAGAGGAAAGACTACATCTCATTCACTTTACCCTCATGTTTTACACATACTAGGAACTCAAACATTTAGCAAATTACCCCCCAAGCTATGAAATTAAAGGACATACAGGAGCCAACCTCCTACAAGAGCAGCAAACCTTTCCAATGGTGTCTCAGAGCTAAGAACCCATACCAACTTCCCTTCTTGGCTCCAATACCATTTTTTTGTACACTTAAATATTTCCTCATAATAGGTTTCACAGTCAAACCCTCTGACTCATTCACTTCCTATAGAAAGCTTTCACAGAACTGGAACAGCTGGACTGGCTAAGCTGCAGTTTCAGCAAGTCAGTCTCCAATTATGACTGTCTGCTTATTTATAGGGGTGTTGGTTTTAAGAAAGCGCAGCAGTGAATTCTCCAGAATGTGGGGGCGGGATCCCCTAACAAAGAGACAACCAGAGTCATGAGACGCAGATGGGTCAGCAGCAGCCTGCAGCTGCACATTCAAACAACCTCCAGCCTGCCGCCTGCTCCTTCCTTGTGCTGCTCCAGCTTCAGGTGCCCTTCAACACTCCACAGCCCAGGAAAACGAGGCCGTGCAATGGGGAAGCCTCAGCTCTGCCACGCACTCCCTCTCGGCTGGAAGAGGCCTTTCACAAAGACCATCGATCTAGGTGGTGCTCAGGTGCTTGTTCGTGCAATGACTATGATAGAAGACAACCTTCTCCCCTACCCCCTGAACTTGTTCTGCTTCACCTCCACCCCTCCCAGGCCTTTTCAAAATACAGCCCCTAAGTCCCATTCTAGGACTGTGGTCGGCAAACTGCGGCTCGCGAGCCACATGCGGCTTTTTGGCCCCTTGAGTGTGGCTCTTCCTAAGCCTTAGGAGTACCCTAATTAAGATAATAACAATGTACCTACCTATATAGTTTAAGTTTAAAAAATTTGGCTCTCAAAAGAAATTCCAATCATTGTACTGTTGATATTTGGCTTTGTTGACTAATGAGTTTGCCGACCACTGCTAGGAGATTCTAATTTACTAATACTGGGACAGGGCCCTGAAATCTATTTTTAACAGGCTCCCAGGTGACTGACAAGCACTCAGGTGTGGGATCTAGACCATCTGCCATCTGTTGCTTAACTCCTAATAGCCAAATGGCCATCTGGTCTCACTTTAAACACTTCCAAGGATAGGTAGCTAACTACTTACTAAGGTAATCCATTCCTTCTTTGGACTCTTACAGAGATGTTCCCTATATTCTCTATACCAGTGGTTCTCAACCTTGGCTGCACATTAGAATCCCAGAAATCAGGAGTTTAGAAAGATTCCCAGGTGATTCTAATGTGCAGCCAAGGTTGAGAACCACTGCTCTATACTGAAACAAAATCGGTTTCCCTCTAGCCATGTCATCTTAATCTACCTCTTGGCATGAGTCAGAAGTTTAATTCTTTTTTTTTTTTTTTAAATATATTTTATTGATTTTTTACAGAGAGGAAGGGAGAGAGATAGAGAGTTACAAACATCGATGAGAGAGAAACATCGATTAGCTGCCTCCTGCACACTCCCCACTGGAGATGTGCCCGCAACCCAGGTACATGCCCTTGACCGGAATCGAACCCGGGACCTTTCAGTCCGCAGGCCGACGCTCTACCCACTGAGCCAAACCGGTTTCGGCAGAAGTTTAATTCTTTTTTCCAGCTCAAGGCCCTTCAGATATTTGAAGGTAACCATCTCCCCTGCCTCCCTAACTTATTTTGCCTTGCCCCAACCCCTCCCAGGCCTCCAGTGCATTCAACTAATTGCTTCTCATGTAACAGCTGTTAAGTTCCTCTAAATATGTTCTCATTTGTCTAACTGGTGAAATAACCAAGCAAGTCGCAACTTTTTTTAGTCATAAAGTTTTACATATTCTCAACACAAGTTCACAGAATTGATTTTTTTTATCTACCAAATGGGAATAGCAAGGTAATGAAGATGACAGCACCTATAAGGCAACAAGATACAGCATAAATGCTGCTCAACTGAAGACCAGTGACAATACTGTTCAGCCTAAAGGAGAACAAAGTCTTGGAAATTCTACAAAAAATGCGCGCTTTCCCTTTATGAAGCAGGCAGCCTAATATAGTAGAGGGAGGATCTAACTATTATTCTTTACATGGAATAAGTGGAAAGAACACTGAACTTTTATAAGTCACTTAACCTTTCTGAGTCTGTTTTCTAATTGTTAAACAAACAAACAAAAAACCCCACCGATGATTAAATCAAAATAAGATGATACATGGGACATGCCTGGCACAGAAAAACGGCTCATACAGGTAATGCTGTGTTGTAATTCCAGCTGGTTCTGTCAGAAATTACCTATTGCTTACCTGCTGTATTTTCCCTTGCCAGTGGAAAGGATGCCACCACTCAGGGTGCCCCCTGAGAGGGCTGCAAAGCTGGCTGTCTCGCTGTATGGGCCCTGCATAACACTGAGTCCATCTGTAGGGCTTCCACTGGTGCTCAAGACACTGGTCAGACCTTCAATGCTACTTTCTCCAATGCTGGGATTCTTAAGGGCTCGCCAGGCATCTGCCACTGGGAATAGAAACCAAGATCTCAATTCAAGATAGCACAGCATCAACAGTCTGGCATTTTTCTGCAATGACTCTTCAGACTAGAAAATATTCACATAGAAAAATACTTATCTATTTAGTTAATGAGCAGCTACTATGTGCAGCCACCAAACACCAGGGGTTTTACTACATATCCTATATAATAAAAAGGTAATATGCAAATTGTCCCCTTGACTGGGAGTTCCACCAGGAGTTCGACCAGGGGGTAGGGCCAGCTGGCCAACTGCCATGGCCCCTCCCCCCAGCCAGCCCCGCCCCCAATCAGGGTGGGCTGCCGGACCCCACCCATGCACAGATTCATGCACTGGGCCTCTAGTTTGTATATAATTTCTCCAATAACTAGGCACTAATAGCCCCAATTTTAGGGGAACAAAAGCTTAGAACGAAATAACTTGTCCACATCATGGCTAGTCACACAAAACAAAAATTCTGATTCCAAGTCTATTATTCATTCCAATACACCATAGATGCCAGCTAATCAAACATGAAGATTTCAAAATACAATTTAGGTAATGTGCTGATTCTAGTAGGAAGCTTGAAAAACCTGTGGAGAACTCTGTGATAAAGTGGAAACATAAAGTAGAAGTCAGAAGGCTTGCTCTGATCCCAGCTCTGAAGAAGCTCTTAAACCCATTTAAGAGATGTTGAGACAAAAGCTTAAAGAAGTTCCCATTAAATGGGGAATAAGAACTCCCACCCTTTCTCTTTTGAAAGCTGTTGTAAAAAACCAAGTGAGATAATAACTGTGGAAGGTCCTCTGAAAATTATAAAGTACTGTGCAGATTTAAGACTTCATTATAATCACTACTATTACCAGGGTACTTGGAATCCTACAAGTTTGTACCTGCCACACAGAAGCAAATATCAGAGGAATTAACCTAATAACTCTGGAACAAAGAAATGAAAAGCTAAAAATACTTTACCCCCTAAAAAGCTCATTATCTGAAGTAATCCAATAGCAATCTCTCTGTGAATGTGCTGAATTTTACTGATTTTTATCTTGTGTTCCATAAATTCCAAAGGGAATGAAAATCCTCCTTTTACCTGTGATTGGGCCATCATCTTCATCAAACTCAATTTTCACTCCCTTTCCATTGGCCGTGCTAACTCCACAACCACCTCCACGACAGAGAGAAATGGGCACAACCCCATAGACATAAGCCAGCATAATGGGGACACCAATACCTGGAGGAAGAGAAGGAAACATGTCAGCAGGCCATCAGGTTGCAACTGTCCTAAATCCTCCTTCCCAGTCTGAGCACAGACAAACCACTTTAGGAAGGACCAAGGAGAGGCAGAAGATAGCTATCCCAAAGAGGCAGACTGGTCCCAACAGAATGACAACTGGCCTTAGAATCAGAAAGGCTTGGATGGAAATCTTGGCTACAACTTACTAACCATATGACCTTGGACATACCTTCCCAGGGCTGTCAACGTTCAAAAGAGGATGTATGTACAGTGCGCAGCACAGTAAGTGTTTGTTGCTTTAACTTTCCCCCTGCTGAAGTGCTAATCCAAAAACAAATCAATAACCAAACACTAACCAAGTGACTCTTGGGCTTAGGATCACCCCAGTGTTAATTCCAAAATCTTCCTGCTATGTGAGGCAGGATGGCTTAGTTAAGAGCATAGGCTCAGAAGTCAGAGTGCCTTCACTTAAGTCTCAGTTAAGTTGGCTTGGGCAAATTACTGCCCCTTCCTGTTACAATTGTGCTGCTGTAAGGATTAAATGAATTAATACATACGAAACTCAGAACTGCTTCTGGCACATGGGGAGACTCAATAAATGTTAGTTACATTACTATTATTCTGAAACAAACCCTCATGCTTCCCCAAAATAGTGTGAGGCATGAAGCAAATCAAAATAAAAGTAATTTGTTTCGTGGGTTTCACTGCAAGTGGAGAAAAAAAAGAAGCTAAAAGTGAAAAACTAGGCCTTAAAGTAATCTTCTTTAATTCAACCTTCTCTGAAAGATTTCCTAACTCTGATAATGTAGCGTGGTTGATAATCATAATAATAGTACCTAATAGAATTAATTAACGCCCAAGGTAGGATTGGTATAAAATACAGGGGCCTCCAGGGTGAAACATCTGGCCAGTTGGTCGCGTTGCTATAGTTAGAAAGCTGATGGGGAGGAAGAGAGGAGAAGAGGGGGCAGAGCGGAGTCATGGTCCTGGCCAGCTTCTTACCAACACTAACTGCAGCAATAACTGGGGATGCAATGACCGACAAAGTCACTCCTCCTGTGATAGCCAAATTCCTCTTATGTTTGGAGGTTTTCCTTCCCTCATACCTGCTATGAATCTAAGAATAAGAAAAAAATCCAGGTCAATGGACATCAATCTTTTTGCCAAGGAAGTATAAGAACAAGTGAATATCCCCCATATAAGTTATTTATATTAAAACATATCCTCCACCCCAAAGAAGCGTTTTTCTCACTTTTAACCTAATAAGACGAGGATGATATAAATGAATATAGAGAAAGTTAAATCAAGAAGAGAAAAATAACTCAGGAGGATGAAGTAAAGCATTTCACCTTTAAATCACAGACTGGGACAAACCAGGCCCAGGATATTAATAAGAACTTTCAGATCTCTTGGGGGTTTATGAAAATCCATTTAAGAAATTAGGTTTATTTTTATCCAAGAACCAGCTGGTTTTCAGGCAGCTCTGAAACATAACTCCCCCCACCCCCATTTCCTTCAAACCTTTACCAACAAACCTGAAAATGGAACACGCACAGAACTCAATGTCTTACCTTCCTGCCAACATA
>NW_006300377.1:5303492-5316776 GCF_000327345.1 Myotis davidii | reverse complement strand
CATGGCAGGAATGGCAATGCCAGCAATGAGGGAAATTCCCACTGGAGCACCAATCAACGTGCCCAGCTGCCAAAGAATTTTCTTCTTACGGCTCCATGGCTTCTTGCCCCAAAATGTGCAGCCAGAGGGGCTGCAGAGGAAACAATGAAGTTAATGTCAATATTACAAATAAATGCAGCTGTTGTCACCAGAGGGCTTGATAAGAGCAAGAACCTTCTTTTCAATAGGAGTGGTTAACAGTTATAAGAAGTTACAGGAAGTGAATATATTACACGAGGGAACAAAGCACAAGGCCAGACTACTGCAGTTCTGGGTACTTTATTATTTTTTGCAAAGGCAGACCTCCAGACTGGAAATCTCTTTTCTTTTCTGAATTCTGTCCTCCCTAACCCACCAACACTGACCCAGCTTTCTTGACTGATACTTCTTGGGATCTTGCATAACCTACACATTTGACGCCTCATTCAAACTGCATTGTGCCTCGCAGCTACTGAACACTCTAATTTGCAAAGTTTTCTTGGCATATGTCCTACTACATCCAACAGATATTGCAAACCATATTTGTAGTAATGGACAGAAAAATACAGTGTCACAGCCTTTTTGTCAGTTTCATACTCTGAGTTTGGCTACTTTTACACTCACCCCTTTTGAGTCCAACCATTTTTTCTAAATCCTCACCGAGGATATTTTTCCATTGATTTTTAGAGAGAGTGGAAAGACACAAAGAAATATCGATATGAGAGCAACACATCAATTGGTTGCCTCCTGCACACATTCTGACCAGGGCCTGGGTTGAGGAGGAGCCTGCAACCGAGGTTATGTGCCCTGACTGAAATCGAACCTGGGACCCTTCAGTCTGCAGGCCGACGCTCTATCCACTGAGCCAAACTGGCTAGGGCAAGTTCAACCATTTTTGCTTTCTTCCTTTGTCCTGTCTTCTCTACCAGATGGGATAAGCAATTTTGAAAGTAGGGATCATATCTTATCCACCCTTGTATCCCTATTAATTGATAGACTATAAGTACTCAAATGTTTGCTAAACTAGAAATTAAAGTGTTGTATCCACACAAGTATTAAATTTGTAAATATTAACTCCTTCAGGACAAAATTTTAATATTCACTCAATAAATTCTTTGAAAATTTTTACATGCAATGAACTAGAAAAAGGTAACTCTAGCTTTAAGAATTAATACAGTTTAGCAAAAGCAGACATGTACATGAAGTGAAAGTAATGATGACATTCATAAAGAAACATTTAAGGACTATCAATGAAAAATGAGGCAGAAAAGGCCAGGGGAGGCATCACAGATGAAATACCATTTAAGTGGCCCTCGAAGAGTGGGTAAGAACTGAACAGGTTGAGATAACATAGGGTTGCTCGTGCCCTGGCCAGTGTGGTTCAGTTGGTTGAGCGTCGTCCTGCGCACCAAAGGATTGTGGGTTTGATTCCTGATCAGGACACATGCCCAGGTTGCGGGTTTGATCCCTGATTGGGGTGCGTGCAGGAAGCAACTGATTGCTATTTCTCTCTCACATCGAAGTTTCTCTCTCCCCCCTCTCCCTTTCTCTCTCTCTAAAAAATAAATAAATAAAAATAAACAAAAACATATTTTTAAAAAATAGGGTTTCTGGGAGAGGTGATCAGAAAGCATTCCAGGTAAAGTAAAGAACTTTGTGAAGAAGTATGGAGAGGAAAGGTAGCACAGAAAGCGACAGGGAACACAAGCCTAAATTATGTATCTGGAATACAGCATGTATGAAAGCAAAATGGAAAAAGCAAAAAAGTAGATTAGGGCCAAACTTGGAAAGCCTTAAAAGCCAAAATAGGAAAATTGAACTCTATCTTGAAGGTAATGGAAACAGTCCCTGGAAGTTTGCTGAGTTGGAAAAAACATGATTGGAAAGGCGCTTCAGAGGAACATTATTACAGTCTCCTTATGCGTAATGACATGACAGACAACAATATATATATCTTTTTGACATCCTTTTCCCTCAGTCAGTAAGAGAACAAGACTATAAAAGCAATGAACACATTTTTCAACTCACCTGAGGTAATGTAAGTCTGAGATCTCTTTCATACAAAGCCAACAGAATTCACAGCCACATACTGCACAAGTCATATGATTACAGCTTCCATCGTTCATCTTGATAATGTAAGCACTACATCGTGGGCATGGCTTGATGTCATCTGCTAAGGGGCGGCGCGGGAGGAATAAGCAGAAAAACAACTCCAGTTAAACCCTGTTAGACTCTATTAATCATAGGAGTATACATAAAAAAGGAGGCAGTGAAGAACTCTTGACTGAGAATTCCAAATTGTGCAACCCACTTCACTGGAAGGCTGGCTATGTCTAGACCTCAGGAAATTTCATTACATGAATCCTGTCTTGTATCAAGCTGCCTATCCCAAAAACTGGCATCTTACATACCACTTGAGCCATAATCTCAGAAAGGAGACTTCCCTAGAGAAAGATGGTTTCAAGAAAAATGGAATTTCATCAGCCAAAAGGCTGGCAGAATTAAAAGTAGAGTCGAGCAGGAAGAATAGTTTGCAGACTGGAATTGGCCTTTAAGTTTTGAAAAACTTTAGTTCAGGAAACTCATTTCTTGGACTCAGCAAATTTCATTGTGATTTGCTCTTACCGCAACCACAGTCCCTTCCCAAGATTCTTTCAAATTAAAAACCTAAAAACAATGGGGTATGCTATGTAGCATACACCTGGCAATCTTCACAGCAAGCTAGGAACTATCCTATAAAATGACAATTTGAGGAGATTATGCTGTGCCAGGAAAAAGTGAATGATAAAATCTTTCCTACTAGCCTCTCCCAAATGACGTCAGTGAAGTAAGTACATTTATAAAAGGCAATAAACCCACTGACATTTTAAAATGTTTTCTCTGACTTGTAAAGGTTGGAACTGAATGTGTGATATTCCTACTTTTAAGGTTAATCATTAATCCACACTAATATTTCCTGTCTTTCGATCTGCACCCTACTTCCAAAAGTGTGATGCACTTAAAGCTAGTAGGAAAACATTACAGATTAAAAAACTAATTAAATATCTCTTTGTTCACAATTAAAGTTTTGAAAAAGCTTCCAGTAAAAGGACCTAATTGCTCTCCAACCTGGACATATTACTACGAAGGCAGAAACCAGAGAATTTAATTTTGTTGTATTCCGATTTTATCCGAGTTGGATAACCTATTATGGTCATTGAGGGAAGCTACATATCAATTATAATACTGAAAAGTTTTGCCAAATATCTTCTGATCTCTGATCCCAGGAAATACTTCGTTACACAGTAATGTAATTTCTCCCAGCTTTGGGCTCACATTATGAACTATAAAATAAAGAGACAAATAAGAAAATATCAATTTTTACCTGGTCCCGATTCTTGTCCGTAACTGAGACCCGAAGTGTGCTTGGTCCGTACTCGAAAAGTCTGTGCCCTCTGCTGACGGGCCATATCGCATGTCTGATTTGGATGCCATATTTGCTTGCAGTGGTAGCAGAACTCAGTCTGGCAGCCTTCCCTCCCACAGGTCAGTTTTGGGCAGCTGGCACAGCCATAGGCAATAACAGCATAACTGGGTGAGGAAATAGAATAGGAAGAGATATCAGTAAGGTAAGAATGATCTAACCAAGACAGACAGACATTCATCAGTTCAGTGGAGTAACACTGGCACTCCCACCACCACCTGTGATGTAAAGAAAAACACACGCATGCCAAGTGTGCCTAACAAACTAAAACATATGCTGTGTGAGAAAGTAAATTTCCTCTTGAAATTCTAAAAACACAAATCATTTATTTCCTGAAAAAAATAGGGGGGTCATATTTCACCTGAATTTCTAGCATATATCCAGTCATAGTTTAAGCTGCTTTAGGAGCAGTTTGCCTCGGCAAGTTTCATAAATAACAAGGTACAAAACGATTTCCTCCCGATGGTTCGTTATATTTAAAGAGGTTAGAATTTGTTTACACAAAGGACAGAACACTTGTAAAATAAAAAGCCATAGCAAAAACTAAAGCAAGTATACGTTTTCATTTTTAAGTTCCAAAGTGAAGCTGGTCTGACCACAGCCTGAGACAATAGCTATAGATGGATTCATGGTTAACTTCTGATGAAAGCTCATATTATCTTTCTATACATTTTTTTCCTCCTTTCCCTCTCATTTTCTCTCTCTCTACTCTCTCTCTCTCTCTCTCTCTCTCTCTCTCTCATCTCTCCTTCTCAAATATTTACTTTGAAATATCTTCTTTCTTGACAGGCTCTATAATCCAAGAATATCACTCATCTATGTCATTAATTAATACAGAAATAAGGCCATATCTCCTCCCCTCTCTTCTGACCCATATTCTCAATAAAGATGGGCAATTCAAGAATGTATCAGCACCAGCATCAAACTGTTTCTTATAACTCATGTTTATTTACCAAGACTTACTCTCCCATAAACAATCCAATATATTTACAACTATTAGTCTTTCTAATTCTAAATATGTCAACTAAATGCTCAGGTTACACTAACAAGTGGACACTTGTTTACAAAAATTAAAGTAATTTAAAGAAACAAATGAAAAACAGCAGTTGTTAAATTTCACACAATTTTTTGACAGGTCAATGACTGCAGGATTAGGTATTACCATTTGGGTTTTGTTGTCCCCTATTCCACGTTCTCCTGCAAAAACAAAAAACCTCAAACACTTACACAAAAGGCTAATCATGTTTTCTTGAATTTATCCTATGGTTTATTTATTTGCATGTAGATAAGAGAAATTCAAATTCTCAGGTTTATCATAGATTCTGAAGTTGATTTGAGGATGATACTGAAACTATCAATAACAAGATATCATCTATGTTATATAATATACACTCTATGAAAACCCTTCTCAGAAAGAGCAAATGATTACAAATGATTCATATCGTGTAGGAGTTCTGAGAAAATCTACCTGCAAAATAACTACCAAAGACAAACAATGTTTTTGCTGAAGAAAGCGACTTGCTTGCTGTTGTGTGCTAAATGGGAAAGGCACTGGATGATCTCAGAAAAATATTAAGCCAACTTCTGATGATACAGATTAGACAGACTACCAGTCAGGAAGCCTTGAATATTTCGTAATCCATTCCTACCTTTCATGGTGGGAGTAAATAGTTATTAACGGATTCCCCAACCTCTTCTTGAAAAATAAGAACATTTGATAGGACTTACAATATCAATTTTGGGTGTAGAATTTGGTTCTAAGCAAGTAAAATAAACCCAAATACTCATGAACCCAACGCAATCTATTACCATGACACAGAATTACTCAGGGCACAAGGTTTGGCACTCCTGTTTTTGGGCGCCTGGTCTGAGCTCCTTGCTCCTGACTCATACTGTATGACACTGTGCTAATTAAAATCTACAAACATTAGCTTCTATCCCCAAAATGGAGGTATAGGTGCTTGCCACCTTCAAGTGTTACTAAACATATTCTGAAACTGCATTTGAGATCCTTCCCTGACAGGAATGGCATAAAATCATAGCACTTTTGTTGTTGTTGTTATTGTTCTACTTCCTTGCCTTTGTACACTCTATTCTTTCTGTCTAGAAATGACCCCTTTTTACTTCTTGCCCTGGAAAATACTTATCCATGTAAAAACCAGCTCAAATGTCATCTTCTCTGTAAAATCTACTTAACATCTCTAGGCAGCTGGTTACGTACTTCATGCCTGTGCACAATTACACTCCCTGCCCCCCACACACACATACACACTGTACAACGCCTTCAGTGCTCACAGGTCAGGAGGCTGGGCAATGGTTCGAGGCTGCAATTTACTCTGGCATGGGTATACCTTGAGAGGCCCCTAGAGAAAACAATTACTCCATAATATTTATCACATTATATTGTAATCATCTGTTTCCGTGCATACTTCCCCAATCAGACTACACTCAAGGAAAAGTACCATCCATTTTTTAATCTCCAGGGTCTAGCACTCTAATTTATGTCTAAAATACCTATGTTGAATGAATGATAGAGACCTTTTCCTGCTTAGGTTTTTTTTTTTTTTTACTTTTCCCCAGGGCATTCTAGCTCTTTTCCTGGGCCATTACTCTGCCCTAAAGCAATCTTTTAAACTTATCCATGTACCTATTTGGGTTACAATAAATGTCAGGTACTATCACTTAATCCTAAAATTTTGTATAAAACCACTTTAGGGGTAAACTTCTAAGTTCTAAATAGGGCAATCTTCTTCCCCAGGTAGTTGAAAAAACCCTTATCCTTGAGAGGCCAAATCTGCCTTGACCATCTTGTTTCTTTTCTCCCAGGTCTCACACTGGAACCTCTCCCCTACCCTGCTATCAGCTTAATCAAGCATTCAGGTTTGCTTAATTAGAAGCTAAATAGAAGATGCAGGAAATTACATGTTGCTAAGAATACAGGTGCATACCTTTTCCCCCTTAAGTTCATACCATTTTTACTAATTTTGTTAATTTCCTAAGTCTTCAGAAACATCATAATGTGTGAAAGGCTAGACCACATTACCTAACGTCAGCCATGGTGGGGAACATCTCATTAGTATGAATCTGATTATGTTCCAACAGACCCTGGTAGTTAAAAGTGTTCCTACAGACTGACAAATCTCAGAGGGAAGGTGTGTATGTGGGAGAGAGATTAACCAAAGAACTTATATGCATATACGCATAACGCATGGACACAAACAATAGTGTGCCTGAAGGCCTAGGAGCGAGCGGGGTCAATGGGGAAAAAGGGGCGGGGGGGACATCTGAAATAGTTTCAACAATAAAGATAAACTTTAAAAAATAAAGAAATGTGTTTCTGTACTTCCAAGCTCCAGGCCAGGTAACTTCATTTACAAATTAACCCTCGCCCTAACCGGTTTGGCTCAGCCAAAATAGAAGATGCATAGAGCGTCAGCCTGTGGACTGAAAGGTCCCAGGTTCGATTCCGGTCGAGGGCATGTACCTTGGTTGCGGGCACATCCCCAGTGGAAGGTGTGCAGGAGGCAGCTGATGGATGTCCCATCGATGTTTCTAACTCTCTATCCCTATCCCTTCCTCTCTGTAAAATCAATAAAATATATTTAAAAAAAAATTAACCCTGAGCACGTGTAAGGGTGGGAGATATAGTCAAGTTGTCACAATAAACTGTACCCTTACTATCTTCTTTTCCCTGGCCTAATTCAAACCCATGTCACTTCTTGGCAAGACAACTGCAAGGAACTACTATCTGGTCTTCTTATTCCCCACTCCAATC
The DNA here is from genome assembly GCF_000327345.1 of Myotis davidii. Lineage (NCBI taxonomy): Eukaryota > Metazoa > Chordata > Mammalia > Chiroptera > Vespertilionidae > Myotis > Myotis davidii. Next base: position 5,309,520 of record NW_006300377.1, on the reverse strand, counting down.
CAAATTCCAGTTCTAAAGGTTATCTATCCTGTTACTCTTTTGCTTAAAATCCTTCAACAAAAAGGAAGAAAATCCTTCAAACCTAAAGATCTTTGCATGGCATAAGTCCGGCCTCTCAACTGAAATCCAGTCTGCCTTTTCAGATTGCTCTCTAGTCACTTCCCAGATCATGCTCCCATATTGCGCATTCAGAAGATAAGGCTTAGTCTTGTATTTTTATACCTCCATACATTTGCTCATAACATTCTAATTTTTTTTAAAAAATATATTTTATTGATTTTTTACAGAGAGGAAGGGAGAGAGATAGTTAGAAACATCGATGAAAGAGAAACATCGATCAGCCGCCTCCCGCACATCTCCTACTGGGGATGTGCCCGCAACCCAGGTACATGCCCTTGACCGGAATCGAACCCGGGACCCTTCAGTCCACAGGCCGACGCTCTATCCACTGAGCCAAACCGGTTTCGGCCATAACATTCTAATTTAAGATGTTTTTTTTCTCTGCCCACTTCTTTGTTTGCTTGATATTAATTCCTACACATATTTTTCAAGGCCCAGATCAAATATTACCTCCTTTGTGAAGTCTTTCTTGGTTTATTTTATTTTAATATTTTTAATCCTCACCTGAGGATATTTTTCCATTGATTTTTTTTAAAATATCATTTTTTAAGAATATATTTTTGATTTCAAAGAGGAAGGGAGAGGGAGGGAGAGATAGAAACATCAATGAGAGAGAATATTGATTGGCTGCCTCCTGCACAGCCCCTACTGGGGATCAAGCCCACAACCAATCCGGGCATGTGCCCTTGACCAGAATTGAACCTGGGATCGTTCAGTCTGTAGGCCAAACCAGCTGGGGCTGTGAAGTCTTTACTGACACCATCATGCAAAACCTTTCATGTATCCAATAAGAGGATTCGTATTTGTTACAATTATCTATCTATCATCTATCTATCTATCTATCTATCTATCTATCTATCTATCATCTTTCTATTTATCATCTACCTATCTCTTCAACCAGGTCAAACTCCCTGTCAAGAGGACCACTTTTAAGTCCTTTTTGTAATATCTAGTACTAACCTAAGGTTCACTTTATAATTATCCAAAGTGTCTGTTGAATGATCACCTGTCTGTCCTCTTCTCAGCCACCCTCCAGTTATCTGTTTCTCTTCCAAAAACTGTGCTGTTTGTATGCCTTATCTTTTTTCTCAAAATTCAACTATTCATTCTATTCTTCTGGGAGCTGAGAGATTCTGTTCACAGTGTTGTAGAAAAAGTTGGAATATAGACATCCTAGTCTAGAGGAGCTCCCTATCTACTCAGAGATCAAGATTCATAGTTAAATAAGGACACTAACAGAAGGCAGGCCAGAATAACTGTTAAAGGAATTTACCAAACTGCAAATAGTCAGGGAAAGTTTCACTTTCACCTTAAAGATGCCATAGAAAAACAAAAGCATTTCCTGGTAATTAAGTTTGGCACAATTATACCAGATTGAAGACTTACACTGCATTAGTATTAACAAGATTTACAGTGTATATTAGCATTCTTAAAGGAACTAAGAAGCTCAGAAAGCTCAGAAATAAATTTGCTTTATTTTGTTCAATCCAGTATTTCACAAGCTTATCTGATAACAAAACCATTCTCTTTCCAGTAATGCCTATAACGTATCTTGGGAAATATTGATCTATGTGAAAAATAGAAAATAAGATAAAAAGATGGTTGTAAGCTTTAAAGGGCTTAAACTGTAAGGATAGATCATATAAATAATGAGTTATCCTATATAATAAAGAGCTAATATGCTAATTAGACTGGACAGCAGAACAACAAGTAGGCTGGGCTGCAGGGCTTCGAGGCAGCTGGGGCCGAAGGCAGCAGGGCTGCAATGGACCGAGGCAGCCGGGGCTGTGAGGGCCGAGCCCCTGGCACAAATTTTGTGCATCGGGCCTCTAGTTAAAGATAGAAGAAATCATCTTATAGATCAGGTATGAGCAGTTTTAAGCAGGGGCATGATATAAAATGTTCCACTACAGAATGAGTACCTTGGCAAATATGAGAAAGATGTACTGGGATGAGAAGGATGATGGAGGTGGTGGGTAAGGGAGATAGAGTGAAGAGTTGTGACATAGAAGGTATGGAGTAAATGAAGAGAAGAGGTCCAGGAAGGCTTCAGAGAGAAAAACTCCTCCTTCACTGACTGAGAAATCCGCCTTGTTCAGAGAGCTTGGTCTTCCCGCATAAATATGCTAGAGGCAAACAGAAGCTTCCTGTTTATGGGATGGTCCAGTCCAGTAGTCTAGGAAGGCCAATAGCTGATACTACCTGCTGCAGTCAGGTGGGAGGGGTCCTGTACAGGGGAGGATTCTGCAATGAGGGGCTAGAAGTGGTGGACCTGCACAAAGAATTTAGGTCAACAGCCTTATTTCCTATTCATTTGGAGAGAAGATCTACCCTGTTGCCTCCTTTGCTCACCTCCCAATCTTCTAGAGATTCTGCAAGGGTTTAATGAATGACAACAGGGCACATGAATCATGTACATGATTTGTGGGTTTCTGAAAACACCTCATATTTAAGCAGAGACTCTACGGGGTAACAAGATCAACTGCACCATTTATTAGCTACTAGAGGCCTGGTGCACAAAAATTTGTGCACTGCCACTGCGCTAACCAGCCATGAGCCTGGCTTCTGACTGAGCAAAGCTCCCCCTGTGGGAGCACAATGACCACCAGGGGGCAGCTCCTGCATTGAGCATCTGCCCCTTGGTGGTCAGTGTGTGTCATAGTGACCAGTCATTCCCAGTCGTTCTGCTGTTAGGGTCAATTTGCATATTACCCTTTTATTATATAGGATGAGACACTGGGTCCCATACAAGCTTCTCTGCACTGGTTTCTCTCTTATAAAATGAGTTTACCACCATGTACCTGTATGAAACTAAAATGAAATTATTTCTGGGCCTAACTGGTTTGGCTCAGTGGATAGAGTGTTGGCCTGCGGACTGAAGGATCATGGATTAGATTCTGATCAAGAGCATGCACCTCAGTTGCAGGCTCAATACCCTGGGCGGTCAGCCCTGGGACGGGGGTGTGCGGAAGGCAACCAATCAATGTATCTCTCTCACACTGATGTTTATCTCTGTCTTTCCCTCACCCTTGCACTCTCTCTAAAAATCAATGGGAAAATATCCTAAGGTGCAGATTAACAAAATAGAATAAAACAAAACAAAATTAAATTAAATAATAAAATTAAATGAAATTATTTCTGAATGAGGTCTGAGTCTGAAAATTATAAAGAACTATACAAATTTTCATTTAAAAGTATGTTTTAAAGATTATACTTGGTAGTATTGTGCTTAATGATATTAAATAACAATGTGAATGTTTCCCCACTAAAATTAGTTCCCTTATTTACAACTAAAATAAGATTGTTTCAAGTATGGGAAAAGAAAAACTTGAAACTCTTTGCTCAGTTCTACAAATATTTTGCAAACAAATCATGAAATCTTTTAATATATAGTGTTCTCATTATCGTGAGTAATCACAGTGAAACTATTGATCAGAACTCTGTAGGGTCACTTACATACTCCCCTCACCCTGCCAAACACACACTTTGAGAATGTGATAAATTTGGCTGGTAAGAACTTGATCTGTGAACAGTAAAGATGGTCAGGTATTAGGAGAGATAATTGGGGCTTAGGCTATGTCCTCATGTTCATCCATGATTTTTACCAGACCCAGAAGAGTCGACCAGTTTGATTAAAACAAAACAAGCTAATTTTCTCCCAGCATTAAAAAGAAGCAAAACCACTGGTCACATCTCCAAGGAACCCAGACACCTGTTTGGGAAGTAACAGAATTTTAAAGTTACCCCTTATTTATCTAATACCTTCAACTGAAGATCTCAAAACACTGTGCAAACATTAAGCTTCTCAAGTCAGGAAAGGATCAGGCTTATTTTAGGTAAGAAAAATAAAGTAGGCAAGAGCTGTTAACAATAGGAATCAGGAAAGGAAATCGATTCTAGTATCCTTGCCTCTCTCTATGTTGTCTTTAGAGCACACTTGTTGAAATGACCCAAACGTTAGCGTCCCCAATAATGCTGACAAACCATGCTTTTAAAACAGAGGTTGCGAGGAAAGAATAGTGAACTTGGTTGGGAGTTAAGACTAGTGTTTACACTAGTTACATGACTCTGAACAAGTCACTCACTTTATTTAAACTTCGGTTTCCTCACCTATAAAACTAGATCAAATTTATGTTATCATGTTGCAAGGATCAAATTAAATTATGTATGCCTGGCACATGTTGCCAGCTTGCTTTCTTTCTCCAGACTTCACCTTCTTTAAATCACAGATAACACATTTTTAAAAATTATACATAAAAATGTTATAATTCTTTTAAATAACTAAAAAATAAACTCGGGAAAAAGAAAAGTAAATAATTTGCATTAAAAAAAATAAACTCGGATGACAACTGATGCAATACTTGGCTAAATTAGAAAATGGCCTAATTTTTTAATAACTTCAAAATCAGGAATGGTTTGAAGTTGTCATCGAGATTGTAAATTAATTCCTCTCCCTTTTTATTGATGTGAGCAAAGTCAAGAGTTTGACTTCAGAGGAGTAATAAACAAAAAGGGAGCTTTTCCAGAAAGATAATCAGTGGTGCCACATTTCTCAGTTAAAATTCAAGGAAACTCATATCTCACAAAAGGAATTAATATACTATTCCCAAGTGAACAGTGCTCATTTAAATTCCTTTGGTTCAGAAAATAGATCAATAGTGTCTGTAAAATGTGAATACCATGTAAGTTAACCTCTTAAGGCCAGTCGGATCACCAGGTAGAAGCAAAAACTTCTAAGAGCCTACACAGTTCTTTCTCATCCTTAACTGAAAGTGAAAGTGATTTACCATAAACACAGGACCATTGACAACAGCTTCTGAGTAATTTAGAAACCCCATTGCAGTGAGGTTAAACAACACACCCATCTCCAAACAAGTCTGGCGGCAGATAAATAGAAGCAGCTAACTTTTTTTTACTCCCCTAACCAGCCTGTGCCGGCTTCTTTTGAAGGAGACGAACAGCAGCATGGAAATCTTAAAAACAGCCTTGCCATGCAGGCTACAGTTAAAAGTCCTTCTTGACTCCCTTGAAGCAAAGACCATGAAGCTTTTTACTAGTATTACATTTACCCACTGCAAGGAGTCCTTAGCATCTGTCTGTCCCCAAAACATGACACACAAGAATAAAATGATCTTCCAAGGTCAAAGAACAGGTAATGGCACGCCTGACTCCCGGCCACTTAGAGGAGCCCCTCTCCGCTGCATGCAACCTCTCCTGGGATGTACGGACACAAGCAGACTTTTCTCCGTGGGCGGAGAAGGGGCTCCCCTACAGCTAAATCTGTTGGTATGAGGTCTCTGCAGTGGAGGCATATTTTCTCACTGACCTTAAAAATTGAACATACACGGCGCATTAAAAACACTGTCAAGAACCCAAGATCAGAGGGGCTGGGAGACACATTTTCTCCTCACACATCAACCTCTCCGCATCCTTCTTCTGAGTGCCCGGTGGCTTCCTGGACAAAGAAAGGGTCGGCTCCTCGCCCTGCCCGAGGCACCAGCGTGGAAACCACAGGGGGCCTCCCAACAGCGTGGCACCGATGATACACATGCCCGGGGCGCCCCAGCCTCTCCCCGCACCCCCAGCCCCGCTTTCAGCAGGGGTGCCCAGAAGCACACATCCTCCGCGGCAATGCCAAGCCTGCCTCTGGCCCGGCGGACACGCCCCTCCGGAGTGCTGCCCCCTCGGAATGGCACTCTCACTCCGTCTTTTGCCATACATCCCCTCCTGAAGAGGCACCGCGACCTCTGGACAGAGGGGCATTTACCCGACAAAAAACCGCCCTGCCCCTGACCTGATGGCTACCTCCCTCCCTCCCCGACCGCTCAGCCTCCAGCTCACGCTCCTGGTCAGGGGTGGGGTGCTGGGTGCCGCCACCGCACCCGTCTGGGCTGAGGGATGGCTACCA
>NW_006300377.1:5295989-5302554 GCF_000327345.1 Myotis davidii | reverse complement strand
CGCCGCCGGGTCAGGTGGCTCCAGCACAGCCATCTTAAGGAGACACGAGCCCCAGGGCTCTTCTTGACCTCGTTCCCCAATTCTAACGCCGCCTCATCTCCGAGATGGGGTTTTCGGGTTGCCTTTCCTTGTGGATGGTCTGAATGCCACCTCCAGCAACGGAGGCTTTAGTTACTTCATGTGTGAAAAGCAGACAAGGCTGGATTAGGTGGTGATTCTCGACTGGTCTGCCTCCCAACATTTCTTTTGTTGTTGCTTATTAAGCCAACACCGTGACTTAATAAAGAATATACTCGTTCGCTGAGCATCGACAAAGCGGAGCATTACTGGATAAGACAGGCAGGCTCTCCCTGTCTGCAAGGGACTTACACATGCCTTCCTCTAGCATTCGATGCTCTCTGTGAGCGAATAAACTTTATTCCTAGGTCCACCTCCCAGTCTCTCCTCCTGGTAGCTTGGTTACTTACAATTTGTGGGAGGGGGCCCAGCATTTTTATTTATTTTGTGGCCGGGAAGTGCATTTCTTTTGCTGGTTCCCCACTCCTCTGGGGGAGGATCCGGACCCAGGCTTCCAAATGGGAGGCAAGCAAGCAACTTCAACAGCATGAGAATGTATCAGGGTTAGGCTCCGTTGCAAATAATAATAGAAAAAAAATGGCTTATGATAGAAATGTATATCCCTCTTCAGAAAAATAAGTCCAAAGGTAGGCAGTTCAGGGCTGCTCCAGCATCCTCAGCACTTGGTTTCCAATCTTAAGGTTCCCTCATCTGGTTCACATTCCCGCCAGTGAGGAGAAAAAGGAAAGAAAGGCCCACCTTTTTCCTTTTAAGGAGGATGCCTTGGAAATTCTATACATTTTTCTTACATCTCATTGGCCCAAGCAGTCACATGGCCATGCTAGGAAATGTAGTCTTTTAATTGGGCACAGTGTGCCCCTAAAACTAGGGGTTTTGTTATTAATAAAGAATGGTAGAATGAATATTGGAAGGCAACCTGCTGTCTTTCTCATGGATAGTATTTAAAACCATGAAAAAGGACTCTAGGAATAAGCCCTGAAAAACTTCAAACTTTTAAGGTGAAGCCGTAGAAGAGCCAACAAAAGAAACTAAGAAGCAGGGGCTGTGAAATAGGAGAAAACCCAGCCAGGTATGATGTCATAGACACCAGGATAAAATGTTTCCAGGGGGAGAGTGGTCAATTGTGACAAATGCTGCTGAGAAATCAAGAAAGATAAAAAACAAAGAAGTGGTCGCTCGATCTGGCAATACCAAAGAGACATAAGGAGGAGCAATATTTCTCCTCAAGGAGGAAGGCGCTCTGATGCTGAATGGCTAAAACGGCTAATTTACATATATTGGTCAGAATAGGCTAGGCTCTGCTGTAGTAACAAGCAGCCCAACTATCTCAATGGCTTAATACAACAATGGTATATTTCCCCCACTCATGCAAAATCCCGCTATGGATCAAGGCATCTTGCAGGGTAGCTAGCTCTCCTCCACTCTATTGGATAACTCAGAGATCCAGACCACTTCCATCCTGGGCTCTACCACCTCGGTATGAGGCTTTCAGGATTGCCTCAATAGTGGAAAGAGAGCTGGAGAGTTGTGCTCCAGCGATTACGTATTTCAGCGTGGAAAGACACGTTACTTCTACTCACAGACTATTGGTCAGAACTTGTTCTACAGGCCCAAGTTTCCTATAGCCGTTTTGACTCTGTTGTCAGTGCCCCATGTCCTGATCAATTAAAGAGCTCCCTTTGAGGAGGTGTGTGCCTGTGGTGGGGATGAAGGGTGGGGGAGCGGGCTGCCTCATTACTTGGGTCAGACTGAGGCAAAGGAGATGGGGACCCCTGATCCGTGGCAGACCCAGATGGCTTGTAGATGCTTTTCCCTGAGGAGCTGACAGAAACAGCTGTCAGAATCCTAGCATGCGGAAATGCTCAGCACACTGAATGTTAGTTTTGGCTCTGGCTCCCAAGCAAAGTGCTCAGCTCAAAGCTGTCACTATCGGTGCTTTGGCAGAAAATGACCTCTTATAAATGCCACTGGGCTTTGCAATGGCCTATTTCTATTGGGGTTTCTTCTCTCCTGAATACGTCACTCTTGAATCAAGTGACTAAAGCAGTTCCTCCTGGTTTTTCTTCTGTGTCTCCACTTGATAGAAACCAAGTAGTGACTCAGGGAGATGGCGAGAGAGAGAGAGAGAGAGAGAGAGAGAGAGAGAGAGAGATTCTTACTCATGTATTCACTTATTCAGTAAACATTTATTATCCTCTGTGCTAGGCCCTTTGCCAGGCACTGGGGTTATGGAGATGAAAAACATAGCTAAGTGGGGCGGGGGGGTTACAGACAAGAAAACAGGTCATTGGGATACTAGGTGATGAGGACATGCACAAAAAGCTGTGACAGGCAAAGGGGGGCATGGCAAGCCTTGCTCAGGGTCCTGGTCAGGGATGGCTTTCCTGAGGAAGAGCCCTTTGAGTTGGGTCTCAAAGGATGAGTAGGAGTGGACAAGCTGTAAGACATTCCAAACTGAGGGAGGCTGGAGGGAAGGCGTAGGGGTGCAAACATAGTATCAGTCTGAAGAATGTGAACAGCAGGGTATGGGAGGAGGAGAGAATGTCTGGAAGCATGCACGAGAGAAGAGAGAATGGAATGGTTCTCTATCATAACTCCATTGGACTCAAAGAAAAGAAGCCCAGACATGGACTAGTGAAGGGGACCAAAGTTTTGTCACTCCAACATATGCCTTTCGGGATATTGATTTTAAGCTGGTTATTAAGAAACGAAAGACCCAGCCCTAGCTGGTATGGCTCAATGGATAGAGCGTCGGCCTGAAGACTGAAGGGTCCCGGGTTCAATTCCGGGCAAGAGCACATGCCCAGGTTGTGGGCTCTATCCCCAGTAGGGGGTGTGCAAGAGACAGCCAATCAATGGTTTTCTCTTGTCATTGATGTTTCTCTCTCCCTCCTCTTCCTTCCTTTCTGAAATAAATTTATCTCAGAACGAACCTTGGGCTCTCCCCCTTACCTGCTTAAAGGAATTCAGATAGAAAAACTTGCTCACAGGAAGCATCACCTTAGCAACACAGTATGAGCTGACTGTGGCAGACGGGGAAATCTAGCAATGCCTGTTTCTTTCTGTGTCCTGTTGTTTTTGAGTGGGCCGCCAAGAATTTATCTCGTTTGCTCTTTCTCATCTAGGCGTAAACTGCCTGCTTTATCATGGAAGTTTCAGAAACCTGTCTTTCTTTCCTTTGTCCAGAAAAACATATAAACTTAACTGCCCAATGACTCCTTAGGTCTCATATTCTTTAAAAATATATTCTTTATTTAAAAATGTTTATTTATTGATTTTTAGAGAGCAAGAGAGAGAAAGAAATATTGATGTGAGAATGAAACATCTATCCACTGCCTCCTGCACGGCCCCTAACAAGGATTGAACCCACAACCTGTGCATGTGCCCTGAGCAGGAATTGAACCAGCACTCTTTTGGTTCATAGGACGATGCCCAACCAAGCCACACCAGCAAGGGCCATTGGTTGATTCTTGTATGTGCCCTGACTGGAGATCAAACCTGAAACTTAGATTAAAATATATTTTAAAAATATGTGTGTGTGTGTTTGTGTGTGTGTATATATGTATATATATATATATATATCTGTAATAAGTTTTGGACATTTTCCCCCTGTTAATCTGTCTTATATTAATTTGATTATTAGCCCAGGTACAAGAACTTAGAAGGCAGGAGGAAGGTAATTTTTTTATTTTACCCCACTACACCAGCCTAAGACAAAAGAGTGATCTTTAGCTCATGTAATCCTTGAGGAAGTACTATGGCAACTGGACCCTTAGTCATGGGGATGGGATACCATGATTGATAGTCCCTACCTGGACCATATGGTTGAAGCAGGGGCAGGAGAAATTCTTGTGTTTTCACAGGTAGGAAGGGGCCAAAGATGAGTAGGTGAAATATGAAATGTTCACCAGGGATAGTTTGAGACCAGGAGCTTTGAACATCAGTCTTTATTGTTAGATAGTTGGACATTGTGGGAACATTTTGCTCAAGGAGAGCCATATGAATAATGAAATTGGCCTATCTTTACTTGAGTTTTCTCTTGCCTTTCAAAGTGAATTTTAATCAGATGGTACCTGAATAGTGACTGGGCTCCAGCTCCCACCACTGGCCTTAGAAGTGACATCTACCTGTTGTGACCCCTCCGGATCAGGAGCGGTGAACGCCACTGAGTCTAGTCAGTCTGATCTGAGTTGTCTCCTGTCTCCTGGGTCCCCAGGCACTTCCTCCTTGCCACGTGCTCAGCAAATGACCTCCCATCCACCTGGAAGTCCTCCTGCCTCTGACCCCCAAATCCAAGTTCTCTTTCTCTCCAAAGTACTTACAGAACCTCTTCCTGGTTCAGGCCTCTTTATCTCTTTTGACTGGACTTGGCCCCAGCTCCTCAATTGGCCTGTTTGTGAAGTTATCAGCTCACGTCAATCCCTACTCAAAAAAACTCTGCAGTTCCCACAGTCAGCCTCATCTCCTTCTATGCATCTTGGAATTGAGCCATTTGAGTTTTTTAAATATATATATATTTTATTGATTTCAGAGAGGAAGGGAGAGGAAGAGAGAGATAGAAACATCAACAATGAGAGAGAATTATTGATTGGCTGCCTCCCACATGCCCCCCCACTGGGGATCGAACCCACAACCCCGGCATGTAACCTCCTGGTTCATAGGTCGATGCTCAACCACTGAGCCATGCTGGCCGGGCCATTTGAGCTTCTTGATGTTATCTAAACATCTCACAATGATCAAACCGGACTCTTTGCAAATGCTGGTTTCTTTGCCTGTTATGCCCTTTCTATCCTGCTCTATTTGTTGTAATTCTATACATACTTGCAGGCTCATTTCCATGGCCACCCTCCCCCCACCTTTTACAGTCAGACTCATCTTTCTCCCTCTTTTGTGTTCCCAGGGCACCGTGTAGATAACTCTAGTGTTACATCTATTACAAGGATGACCACATAATTTACTGTCCAAACCCAGGACACCTGAGAATGAAAGGGAATGCTATTATCAGTTGTTCTGGTTCAAAAGGTATCATTTGATCTGTTCAGGCAAACTAGAAGGTACTGTTACCCACCTCCATCCAACATTGTCATAAAACCTGGCACTTGGTACTTGCATTTATCTCATTCATATCTTTCAGCCCTTTGAGACAGTATTGTTATTCCTATTTTTAAATATATTTTTATTGACTTCAGAGAGGAAGAAAGAGGGAGAGAGATATAGAAACATCAATGATGAGAGGATAGAACCATCGATGATGAGAGAGAATCATTGATAGGCTGCCTCCTATCAATGGGCGCGGGGGGATGGAATGGAGGGGGAAGGGGAGGCAACACAGACGCCTCCTTCTGGGGATCGAGCCTGGACACGTGCCCTTGACTGGAATCAAACCTTGGACCCTTCAGTCCTCAGGCCAACATTCTATCCACTGAGTCCAACCAGCTAGGACTGTTACTCCTATTTTTAAGATGAGAAGGTGGAGCCTCAAAAGAGAGGAAACTTGTGGTCATAAAGCCAGAAGGCATCAAAGCTAGCCTGGGAAGCCAGATCACTGGGTTCCAAATATTAGACTCTGTTGACTCTGTAAGTTAGTACTAGTATATACCACTACACCTGACCTGTCCAATACTACAGAGTCTTATTGTCTAGGTTAGTCACTTGTAGTCCCTCCCAGATGAATGGGGACATTAGAAATGGAGACTTAATTATCCTGTACACAGGGCATGTTGGTTGGATAGATGACTTCTTGAGGACAGAACTAAGTTTCAATTTAAAGCCTATGTCCCCCTCCTGCACCTAATACCTAGCGCAGGACTTGCTGTGCATCTATTTTTTATTAACATTTACCTACTATGTGCCTGGTAGTGTGTTGGTGACACAGCGATGACCAACATAGACCAGGTCTCTGTTCTCATGGAAATCACAGTCCAGGTGTGGGGTAACCATACAAAACGCAATCACAAATAAACAGTTACAAATCAGGATAAATGCCAAAGAAAAAAACTGGGTACTGAGGTTTAAGAAATATTGTGGAGGTAAATTTAGTACGTTGTGGTCATAAATTTGATGGCGGACAACGAGAAGGTGAAGGCGATGACTGGGGTTTCTGCTTAAAACAGATGGGGACACAAAGAAAGAGCAGTTTGGGGATTAATAAGGTTGGCTTGGAATGTGTGGGGCTTGAGGTATCTGTGGGATTTCTGCTTTAATCTTTTCCACCGCCAGCCAGGTTAACTGATTTTGTTCAAAACGGCAAGTTTGCGCGTGTAATAGAAACCTGCTTCAGCCAGACCGAACAAAGCTGGTAGCGTGGTAGGAAAGGGGCCGGTGGGGGAAGGCAGAGGAGGACGGGGAAGGGATGTGTTCGCGGGGACCATCAGACCTCCCGAGCAGCCAGGGACAGAGGTACAGGTTGCAGAGAGAGCCAGGCTCCCGCCCTACCCAGCTCTGCGCTGCGCCAGGGCACTCGGCTGCGGCGCCGGAATGACGGGAG
>NW_006300377.1:5289549-5295968 GCF_000327345.1 Myotis davidii | reverse complement strand
CGGGAGGGGGCTGCTCGGTGCCTGGAAACCCAGGCGGCCTCGGCTGCGGGACTCGTTGATTGGGCTGCGCCGGGAGGCACCACGTGACCGGCCTCCCCCTCCTCTTCATAGCTGGCCTTCCAGGGAAGACCCGCGTCTCCGGCATCCCCGCCATCCCGCCTCCGCCCCTTGCGCACCGCTGCCACTCGGGAAGGCGCTTCGTGACTGGCGGGGATTCCGCCGCAGTCTGCCGCAGCGCGGGGGGATGGAAGGGGGGCGAAGGGGAGGCAAGCGAGTTGCAGCTGCAGCGCCCACAATCTGTTGCGTCAAAGTCAAGCACATCCACTCTCCGGCGAGGCTGCCTCCGAATCCCTTGCTGTGGTCCCATCCATTCCCACGGTCGATGCCACGCGTCCGGCTGAGCATCCCTGGCCCTCCTGGACCACTGCCCTAGCCTCTCGTTGGGCTCCCTGCGGGGACGGCGGGGGATGGGAGGGTCCAATCTATCCGGCCCCAGGGGCTTCCCAGCTACTTTTCTCATGTGCACAGCTCATGCTGTGTTGCCGTGCTTTAAACCGCACACTGGCTCCCAATGCCTTTAAGAGAGCATCGATATGTTTCATAATCAAACCCCAGCTTCACCCTTTCCAGCCCACCGCCCTTTGCACCGGAGACCCAGTCCTTCTGGATCCCCGACCCTTTCAAGAAAAACCATCACTTGCATACTTAAGTGACTTGCTGTACCTTCCGCCTAGGGTGACCTCTGTGAACCTAGCAAATTCGTAGACCCAACTTTACTATAATCATGCAATGGAAGGTGGAAACTGGCACTGAAGTGCCTCTTAGCAAAGGTCACAAAGCTGAAAGCCTACAGGGCTCAAGCAGGAGAAATAAATAAGGTCGGGGCAGGGGCATAAAGGACGGACACTATCTGCCTTCAGGCCAACGTGCTCCTTGGGGGCACTGTGGGTCCTATGATGCCAGATGTTTGAGTTTACAAGAAAAGGCACACATCCAGGTTTTTATGTGCAATCTCTTAATTTTTAAATGTTGATTTGATTTTTGAAACATCCCTGTGGGCCAGATGCAGGCCAGAGATCCACAGTGCATGGCCTCCTCTCTTAGGTAAAAGGATGACTGTTAGGGCCACGGAAGGAGGAACGCATGAGGCCACAGTGGTGAGGGATTGTAGATGTATTAGGTTATCTGCATACCAGATGGGCTGAGCCCCAAAATGGCACAAGCCCCCAGAGACAGGGAGTCAGAGATTTTGAAGGACTCTAGGTGGGTTTTTTCTGGGAGGAGAATTCTCTGGGCGGGTCCTGAGGGGAAAGATAATGGTCTTAGCAAGTGGAATGTGGTCTTAGCAAGTGGAATGTGGTCTTAGCAAGTGGAATGTGGTCTAAGCAAAAGGAAATGTTGGTTGTGAAGTGATCTAAAGGTCAGTTCCCAGAGGAAGGGGTATGGGTTCCATTATTTGATCAGACCTACCAATGACTTTCATTGAAAAAATAACTAAAAAACTCTTTAAGGTGAAGGTGCATCTTGAAGCTCTGAGAGACAGCTGTTGTGGAGACAACAAAGAAGAGGACTCTGATTTGGATGTTTTAAACCACCAAGGACTGGAGAATCTACCAGAAACAGTAGGACTGGGTATGGAAAATGAGCAGGGACAGAAGTGTGGAGAGTGAGGGGTCAGGGGAGGGAGCGGGGAGATGTGGGAGGCTTCAGGAAGCCAGCCAGTGTGGCACACCCACCAGCATCGATTGCCATAAATGACAGCAAAATTTTCCCCATCCTTGTAGGGGCTTCATGAAGGCCTGAGAGGGGACCTGTAGTGCCTGGCCGTGCTGGGGGGAAAGGGGAGGGTGAGATAGGAAGGGAAGAGAACACCAAAACTGGGAGGGGAGTGGAAATTGGAAAGCTCCTTAGGAAGCGATTGTGGAGACAATAGCCAAACGCAGGTAGATGAGGTAGATGTCCATTATCAGGAGACAGGAGCTGGCCCAGGGCTGAGGGACTAGGGACAGTGTAGAGAGAAACAGAAGAGCCAGCTGAGGCTGTAGGGGGAACCAGGGTATTTTTAGTTCACTCTGAGGTTTTTTTTTGTAGCTATGATGTTATCTCCTTCTGTCTCCCATCCCTGGAAATCTTCAAAAAAGTCTGCTATACCTACTGAGGCTGCTCTGACTGGGGTGTTTGTGAAAATGATGAAGGGGCCAAATTTTACATTTGTGTTGGTGTAGTGATAGCTAAAGACAGTACAGGCTGAAGCAGGAGCTGAACCAGGAGGAATAAAACCTTCCAGGAATATGTAGCAATCTTGGAGAGGGTTTTGGAATGGGTGATTGGGCTCATCCCATGAGCTCATGGGGTGAGAGGGCCCCTGATTTACCTCTAGGTTACAGAAATCATTGACTAAGTGCTTGCTTGTGCCAGACACTTTGCTATATGTATACATCGTCTCTGTTATCCCTGCAGTGGGTGATATGAGAGAGGTAGTATTATAACCCCCATTTTACAGATGAAGAAATTAATGTCCAGAGAGGTGAAGTGACTTGCCCAAGCCACAGAGATAGAAAACAGTGGAATGGACCGGCTCTCCAGCAGAAGAAATTGCCATCTTGTCTGGGGTTTATAGATGGCACTTACCATGCAGAGTTACAGGTATTGTTTTTGATGTGCTTGTCTTCCTCCACACTCACCTCTAAGGGGATAGGAGCCATGCTGTTGGCAAGGAGAAAACTCCGAGCCATCCTAAATTAAATTACAACAGGCTGGAGGGTGGAAGGGAGAGACAAGAAGGGGTTAATGGGCTAACAACTGCAGTGTAAAGCCAACAAAAGACTTCGGTGCTCCTTGGTGTATGTTGGAATTAACTGAACTTCCAGGTGGCTATTTCCCAGATTATCTAAAAAGAATGGCCAGGAGCCCCTGCTTTTTGTTTACACGAAAGCTGTACAGACTCAGCTGTGGACTCTGTAGGGCCTATCCCAGACTTACCCCACCTCACCTTCAGCCAGCCCCCTTGTATATAGCTAACACAAATTCTTTTCAAAAAAATATGTTTTTATTGCTTTTCAGAGAGAGAGGAAGGGAGAGGGATAGAGAGAAACATCATCAATCGGCTGCCTCCTGTAGGATCCCACTGGGGATCGGCCCCAAACCTGTGCCCTGACCTGACCGGGAATCGAACCATGACCTCCTGGTTCATAGGTCGATGCTTAACCACTGAGCCATGCCAGCTGGACAATGCACATTCTTTCAGAATGGCTTACATCCTTCTCTCTGCTCCCTGATCTATAAAAACACTTGCAGCACTCCAGGATCCTGACGTGTTTTCTTTCCTGCCTGGTAGTTTGAACTTCATGCTTCAAGACCAGTCTTCTTTTTTGCTAGCAGTGGCCTAATAAACCTTTTCTTTTAAAAAGACTTTCAACCGTGGAATTTAAGATTTTTTAACACCACAAATTTTAAGTGCCTGGCACAGAGTGGGTGCTGAGTTCATGTTAAATCAATTCCTTTAAGGAAGGCCAAAAGCAGTGCCCTCAAGTCTCAGATCTTTGTGCCCTCGGGCGAGTCATTCACCATCTGAGGGCCTCAATGTCCTCATCTGTGAAATGGTGATTATAACCTAGATCTCACAAGATTATTGTGAGATTTCAATGAGACCAGGCCATGAATTTTCTATAAATTGCCATACAACTGGCAGCTGTTGTTGCTGCTATAAAGATGAGATGGTGTTGGTGGTAATGGGGACTGGAGAAGGATCAGAGAGGAAAGCCAGAATCTGGAAATTCCAGAAATATATCAGTTCAGACAGGAAATTCTCAGGAGGCCCAGCCAGTTTGCAGAGTTTCCAAGACTACTGTCTTCATCTGTGATTGCTGGGACACCTACTATGTGCCATTTCATTCAAAACTCTGTAGAACAGACACCCAAGTTATCTTCACTTTACAAGTGAGAAGAATGAGGTTAGAGAGGTGACATGACTTCCCCAAGGGGATCACAGGCAGAAAGTGGCAGGGGCAGGATTTGAACTTAGATCTGTGTGGTTCTAAAACCCTGTAAAGAGGACCAAAGTTTTATCACCTCAAAATATGCCTTTTGGGATAGATGTTCATTTAAAGCCAGTTATTAAGAAACAAAAGACTCAGAAAGAACCTTGGGAACCCCCCCACTTCCCCTGCTTAAAGTAATTCAGGTGGAAAGACCCGCTTAAAGAAAGGGAGCGCCACCTTAGCATCATAAAATAAACTGGACGTGGCAGACAAGGAGAAATCTAGCAAAACCTATTTCCTTCTGTGTCCCATTGTTTCTGGGTGGCCCTGCAAGAATTTGTTTATCACATGTTTGCTCTTCCATCTCTCTGTAAATTGCCTGCTTTCCCTTTGAAATCCCAGACTCCTGCCTCCCTCAGCTTGTCCAGATTGGCATATACTAGTAAACCTCAACTGCCAAAGCCTCCTGGGATCTCATTCTTATGCCCCCCCATTTCCACTCTGCATGTACATCCATAATAAATTCTGGACATTCTTTCCTGCTAATCTGTCTCATGTTAATTTAATAGTCCAGCTAGAAGAATTTAAGACACATGTATAGCTTCAAATAATAATAATAAAAAAGAAAGAAAGAATTTAGAAGAATTTTAGCCCCCACACTTGTTGTTTCTGTTTTCCATTCCACAGCTTTATTAGTCTTTCCTTCATTCACCAGAACATTTACCAAGCATTGAGTCAGTGCTAGGCCTTCTGCAGGGGCGGGGGATACAAGACCCAGACTCTGAACGATCGTGGAGGTCAGCTGGGGAGGCAGACAACTCAGTGGACATTTACGTACGATTCAGTATGGTCAGCTCTCTGCTGGGCAAAGTGTGAGTGATAGAAAAGTGGGTCATTGCCTTAGACTTCCTTTTTCCCTTGGTCCAGAGCCCTGAGGCACCTCTCAGAGTCAAATGATTCCCTTCAAGTCCCCTACCCTAAAATGAGGAAGAGGTACATCCTCATGCCCTCCTCTCTGGGGTGTTGCAGTGGGGGATTTTTTTGGATCTTCAAAAGGACCCCTCCCAACCAGCCTCTCCTCTTTCTGTCTCTGACACACACACACACACACACACACACACACACACTCCATGATAACCAGAGGTAGGTTAATGCTGGTCCAACCGGTTTCTCCATCCTTCAGCAGGCCCTGCTTGGGTGGTCCTTGGCATTCATTGCCTCCCCCCAAACCCAAAACCAAAGGAAACTTGCATTTAACATCCTGTTACACATGCAATAAAGAGAAATCAGGAAGGAAAGTCACCCAACTGTCAACAGTGATTATCTCTGGGTAGTGAGTGAAGTAATGTTGCATCTCTCTTTTTATCTTTTTACTTTTGTGTTTAATTTTTTTTCTTGCCATGAACATATTACTTTTACAATGAGTAAAACATATAAATAAAATTATTCTCTATTTTAACAATTATTTGTGGCCTCACAGATGTGGGAGAAGGTCTATTTAGAAGCAGTCTCAGAAGGGGCTTTGTTCTGAGCACAGCTGGGTCTGGACAAGACAGCACGTGGGAGAGGGGAGGAAGTGAGAGGTCGTGAGAGGTCATCGAGGGTTAGAAACAAGAGCCACTATTCCTGAGAACTTGCTCTGAGCCTAGGTTCTTCCTAGCCCAGCCATGGGCAAACTACGGCCCGCGGGCTGGATCTGGCCCGTTTGAAATGAATAAAACTATTGAAAAAAAAGACCGTACCCTTTTATGTAATGATGTTTACTTTGAATTTATATTAGTTCACACAAACACTCCATTCATGCTTTTGTTCCGGCCCTCCGGTCCAGTTTAAGAACCTATTGTGGCCCTCGAGTCAAAAAGTTTGCCCACTCCTGTGACCTAGCCCTTGATGTGCGTATTTCAGGTAACAACAGGAACCAGTTTAGGAGATAAGGTATGATTCCACAGCTGAGGAAACCAAGAACCCATTTTATAGGAAAAGAAATCAAGGCTCAGAGAGGTTCCAGTACTTGCCCAGAGACACACACTAGAAAGATGGGGGCAGGATTTAAATCCAGATAGATCTCTGTATGTTTAACTTCCGGGCCATTCCAAGCCCTCCCGGTTACACGTGCTTACATATTCCCAGCTCCTCACACACAGGCACTCATCGACACTAGTACTATGCAGAGGATCAGTGTCCCATTTTCCAAATGAAAAATGGAAGGCCAGAGAGGGGACTTGTTCAGAGTAGTCAGCTGAGAAGTGGTATTGTTACTGATGAGACGACGAGGCCTCGGCTCTTGTCTTCTTGAAGGAAAGATTTCCGTCAAGAGACAAAGTGCAGCAAAGCAAGCAGAGTTTATTGGCAGCCTGGGAATATACTCAGACGGGCTGAGTGGGCACCTCGGAGTGAGAGTGCCCTGATCAGTTACAGAGCTCAGTATTCGTGGGCTTT
>NW_006300377.1:5279500-5289317 GCF_000327345.1 Myotis davidii | reverse complement strand
AAAAAAACTAAAAAAAAAAAAAAAAAAAAGACCGTACCCTTTTATGTAATGATGTTTAGTTTGAATTTATATTAGTTCACACAAACACTCCATCCATGCTTTTGTTCCGGCCCTCCGGTCCAGTTTAAGAACCTATTGTGGCCCTCGAGTCAAAAAGTTTGCCCACTCCTGTGACCTAGACCTTGATGTGCGTATTTCAGGTAACAACTGGAACCAGTTTAGGAGATAAGGTATGATTCCACAGCTGAGGAAACCAAGACCCCATTTTATAGGAAAAGAAATCAAGGCTCGGAGAGTTTCCATTACTTGCCCAGAGACACACACTAGAAAGATGGGGGCAGGATTTAAATCCAGATAGATCTCTGTATGTTTAACTTCCGGGCCATTCCAAGCCCTCCCGGTTACACGTGCTTACATATTCCCAGCTCCTCACACACAGGCACTCATCAACACCAGTACTATGCAGAGGATCAGTGTCCCATTTTCCAAATGAAAAATGGAAGGCCAGAGCAGGGACTTGTTCAGAGCAGTCAGCTGAGAAGTGGTATTGTTACTGATGAGACGACGAGGCCTCGGCTCTTGTCTTCTTGAAGGAAAGATTTCCGTCAAGAGACAAAGTGCAGCAAAGCAAGCAGAGTTTATTGGCAGCCTGGGAATATACTCAGACGGGCTGAGTGGGCACCTCGGAGTGAGAGTGCCCTGATCAGTTACAGAGCTCAGTATTCGTGGGCTTTGTCTTCCTAGACTTCTCTGCTCCTGTCCCTTCAGCTCGCCCCTCTTGCTTAACCACCCGTGCCCCTGCTAGGCGACTGGAACTGGTGACCTCTGAGGCTGAACAATGTCCTGAGAGTGAATCAGAGATCTAATGACCTTAAGTCTGGGTATGGGGAAGTCTGTTTTGGCTTAAACATTTTACCTTAGGCCCTATAGTTGTACAGGAATGCACATGGATAATCTATGCCCTTTCTCTCCCTTCGCCTGCCCTAGCTCGTGTCTAACTAGTTACCTATTCTAGTATCCCCCCTCAAGACACTGGGACCCAAAAGCTTTTGGGAAGTTGAAGGGCGACTGTTTGGCTTCTGTAACTTCTTCCTGCTGCCAGTGGGTGTAGTCTGGGCCAGGTTTAGGTAGGACAAAACCAAATTCCCCTGCACGACCAGGAGACTGCTGGAGTCGTCTGCCAAGGGAAGGGGTCGGCATTCTTGCATGGCCACCTGAAGCTGGGTTGCCTGAATCCTGACAGAGACAAGGTGAACAAGACAGTTAAGTATGTGTGGCCAAAAAGCAGTAGGAGGAGGATTGCTGTTAAGAGAGCCAGTAGCAGAAGGAACCAGGTCAGTGTGGGAAGCATATTTTGAATCGAGTCCCAGATGGTGTTCTCCATGCCCTGTTGGCTGAAGGTCTGTAACCAGTTAGAATGTTCCATCATTTGTTGAGTGCTCTTTAATTTGGCCAGTGGTATTTGTATAAAAGCAGCAAGAGGTGTCTGCCATAGCACAAACTCCTCCTTGTGAGGCGAGTAAGTAGTCTAGCGCAATGCCAGTTTGGGTAGTGAGTCTAAAGATTTTGTAAGTAGTTGGAAATCCTTCCATGTTTCATGTGCAAGGACAGTCATGGATGCAGTTATTTTCTTTGCAGTTAGGGCATTATAAGTTACCCCACCTTCCAGTCCCATGACTTGACTAAGGTCTCATACCAATGAGTGGCTGAGCCAGGACTGAGGCCAAGGTGTGACTCCAAATTGCTCTCGTAAGGTGCTTCTCAGTGGTAACTAAAAGGCTCAGGCAGGATTTTCTCCTCCAGCTCTTCTTGTTGTCTATGATGACGGACCACAGCTTAGCACCGCCTGGAGAAGGAATCATGTGAGTCTGTCCCTAACCAGAAAGATTGATGAGTCTGGGCAGCCTGGGAGGAACTCTGAGACCCAGAGGGGAACGGACTGTGCCTTGTCTGGGTCAGGCTTTGCCTGGGTCAGTGCTTCTACAGGAGAACTCCTCCTCCCTACAGCCCCTAAGCCAGGGACATTTTCTCTCTGAGGTCTGAGGTCTGCGGCCAACTGTCACTGCGTGGCCTGATTCCTGTGGAAACGTGGAGATAGAAAACACCGGGGGCTGCTGTGGTTGCGAGGCAACAGCTACTGATGTCAGAGATTCTTGGATCTAAGGTCTGGAGACCCCCAATTCTGGTTCTGATTTGCTGAGTGACCTTGGGCAAGTCCCTGTCCTTTCTGGGACTCATTTCCCATCCCTTGTATAAAAAGCAGCCAGACTGTCTACGCTGCAAAATGAGTAGAGATACTAATCAGATGGTCAGAATCATAGTGATGGTGGGGCAGGGCCAGAAGCCCAGGGCCCAGTCATGGGTGAGGGAAGACTCCTTTGTCCTCCTCCCCAACCTGCCCCAGCTCTTCCTGGCCCTGCTGACCAGCAGAGGACAGGGACATTTTCTTTCCCACCCTGAGCTAATTCAGACCACCCAGACTCTATCCCAGGCCCACTCTTGCAGCTCAGTCTAATCCACTAGCCCACAAGTTAGTGCAGCCATGGCCTTCCCGGCAGTCTCTTCCCTCTGGGGAATTTCCTCAGTTCCTGCCAAAATGAAGCTATGCAGCTCTGGGTGTTTCCCTGAACACATCAGAGGACCTTCTGAGGCTGTTTGTAGAGGCTGCACTAACGCTAAACCCTGATGGTATGCGTTTCACAGCAATCAGCAGAGATACTCATTCCATTTCCCATTCACTACAAAAAGTTACTGGTGGTTGCCATTTGCAGGGCTTGGCACAGCAACAAATGCTCGGTCTGTGATCTCATTGAATCCTCATACAATCCAGAGAGTGTTTTATAAATGAGGGAATGGAACCTCAGAGAGGTGAAATGAGTAAATGATGGAGTCAGGACTCAAATGTAGTGCCACAGCCTGGGGTTTCAAACCACTACAGGGGCTATTTCCCCAAGTCCCAGGGCTGTGTCAGAGCTGGGAACGCCTCCACCTCCGCCAACCGCCACTTTACAGGTGGACAAATCAAGGCCCAGAGAGAAGTGAGTGGCCTGAAGTCACACAGCAAGGCATTGTTAGACACTAGGACCACTCCCCCAGACCCACCACGCCATTCCAGGAAACAAAAGTGTCCTGTGCATAAACAAGAAATGGTGGTAAGAAATCCCCAGCATTTACTAGGAAGTGGAACAGAGTTCACAAACAAGGCTCTCCTGCAGGTCTCAGGGTCGAGACAGAGAGCCTCAGAGAGCCTCAGAGCTCCTGGGGGCAGCAGGGGGCTGTGAGTGCCACTCATTGGGGCCTACAGAGGAGGCCTCAACTCCAGGTACTCGCTGAGGTGGTTTGTGTGCCCAGCGTATCCTCCCCTGTAGTCGCCTTGCCTGGTTAATGCCCACCTGTGCCTCCGTATCAGTTCACCATCACTTCCCCTGGGACGGCCTCCAACCCAGTCTCATGGGTTCAGCCCGTTTCCGTAGCAGCCCTGACCGCAGTTTGCCCTGTGGACTTGCATCACAGGGGCATTTAACTCACACCGACTTTAGAACTTATCCTCCAACCACTGACCTCCAACGAAGTGACCCCAGAATTCGGCGTTGCCCTCACAAAACCAAACTAACCTTTTAACGGTGCTGAGATGATAGAGGCTTCATGTAAAAGCAGATTGGAGTCAGCCTGCAACACCAGGAGCATTCCCAAATTCTCTGCCCAACCTCAGCTCAGTCCCTAGAGATGTGGTCTTTCCCTTAAAGGCAGAGCAGCTTCAGTGTCCAGGCACCGGAAGACAGCCTTTCTTTAGTTCCTTTAGCCTCGTTGTCAGACCTAAGCATGCGACAGGTAACTTCAGGTCTTTCAAATGTACTTTTGAATGATAGGCCCTTTCCACCTGAAGCCTGGCTTTAGGACGGAACCCCCTTCAGAGACACCCTCACTATAACCGTAAACGTGAAAAAGTATTGAACCTCTGGCCCCCCTTCCCCAGAAGCCCCATGAGGATCTGTTGGGCTCCAGGGTGTGTACCCACACCCAGCACCATGCTGGGCATGCTCAGAGCAGGTACACAGCCAACGCTAAATACGGAAATCAATCGCATTTGCTTACGTGTGGAAATGAGGCCAGAAGTGGTCTCTGTGGGTGCAGGTGGCTACAGGTGCGCTCCCTCTTCAAGGCCGGAAGCCCCCTGTGGGTCTGTGTGCATCTGCTCGCCAGCAGGCACAAGGCCAGGCAGTGTGAATGTGGATGTGAGTATTTTATTTGAATGTGATGCCCAGAGGCAGTTTTCTAGTTTCCGCAGTTACATTCCTATCCTAAACATAGTGGCTGAAGCAAGACAACTTCATTATCTTACAGTGGGAAGTCAGAAGTCCCAAAGGCATCTTAAGGGGATGAAATCAAGGTGTCGACAGGGCTTACTTGCATTTCTTCTGGGAGTTTTAGGGAAGCATTGGTTTCCTTGTCTTTTCAGCTTCTGCAGCTGATTCTTTGCCATGTGGCCCTTCCTTTGTGCCCAAAGCCAGCAGCACAGCCTCTTCACATTTCTCTCTCTGTGTTTCTGTCTTTACACGCTGCCTTCTCTCTTATAAGGACCCCAGTGATTACATTGGGCCCACTCGGATAATCCAGGATGATCTCTCCATTTTAAGGTATTTAATGTAATCACGTTTGTGAAATCTCTTTTGCCACATAAGGCAGCATCCATGGGTTCTGGGGATTAGGACCTGATATCTTTGGGTGCCATTATTCAGCCTATCTTGCTCCCTTAAGCAAGATATTCAAAACACGTTTGCTGAATTGTGTCATAAGAAAGGGAAGCACTACTGCCCCAGCAGAGAACCCACAGCCCGGAATCCTGAAGCTGCTAGAGATGAGAAATATTGGGTGGTGGTGGTGGGGCCTGCTGAGTCATTCCCCCTCCTCCTCCAGGGCATTGCTGTTTCTCTGCCCTGAAATCATTCCTGCCCCAGTCTCTTCCAGGGATCATTTTTTTGTTCTTATTTTATATCTTGAAACAGTTTGCAGGATTGTTACCAGATATAAAAACCTTGATTTCTATTTATCAATTGATTGAAAATAAAACCTGATTGTTTATGCATGAACTTTGGATTCAAACCTAGGCTCTGCCGTGTACTAGCTGTAAGCAGTCATTTTACCTCTGGGAGGAGCCCCCGATGATGTGTTTGGTTTTTGTTTTGTTTTTGTTTTTAATGTGTAAAATGGGGATAATGACAGAATCTCTATCTTCAGGTGGTTGTGACCAATACATAAGACTATGTACACTGTGGTTCTCAAAGTGTGATTCCCAGACCAGCTGCATTGACATCACCTGTGAATTAGCCTGACCCCTGACCCCCTGAATCAGAGGCTCCTTGGGTGGGGCTCAGCGATCTGTCTTGCAAGGAGCCCTCCAGAGTAGCTCAAGTTTGAAAGCCACTGATACATATTCAGGTTCCTTATGCCTCGCACCACATATATAACCAAACTGTGAGAACCACAATGTGCATTATTTATCACAACCACCATAAGACACACACATACACACACACACACACACACACACACGATGTATAACATACCATACTTATATTGTATAACACACCACATATTATGTAAAGTATTTAACCTAATTAATATAATTATATAACACATCATATGCTAGGCTTTAAGAATCTGGCACACAATAAGCACTCAGCAAATGTCTCTCATTGTTATTGCCATTGTTTACTACTGATACTTCTAGCACATTCCCTTTGAGATGTTGAGTTGGGTATGTATCTCTCCCCCCATCATATCCTACAAACACTGTCCGTATTAGGGAGGTTTCCTGATGCAATCTATTACCCACACAGCTGCCCTTTAATGAGGTGGTCTTTCAGCCTCTCTTGCTCACTATTTCTCCAGGCAGGTCACGCACCCTGGTCAAACCCTGCCCATACCTGCATGCCAACTGTGCGTGCACTGGGACACACACACTAGGCCTGAGCCTCACATGAGATCTGACCAGCCCTGAGGTACAGGGAAGACTTCCTTCTCTAATCTGGGACTCTTGTCTCTACTTGTCTGCTTCTTGGCAGCTACTTCACCCAGCTGACTCACTCTGGCCTGAAGTCAACCAAAACCCCCAGGCCTTTTTCTTGGGAACTGCCTGAGTTCTGGTTGATCGGTCATCCAGTCCTTGATTTGTGTAATTCAGTTCTTAAAAATAACATTTACATTTACATCACAAAGGTTATCCATGAAGTGAGTTAGGAAAACACAACGGGGAAAATCGCTAATAACAGTCATTTCTAAATGGGTTGATTTTCAAAAAATGATCCCATATTTTTGTAATCAGGAAAAAACACACACCTCCCACTCAAGCAATTTCCATTTCTGGGGAAAGAAAAAGAGTTGGAGAAAGCAAAGTTAATGTAACATAGGGATAATTGTGAATTCTAACATATGTAGATATATCTTGTTTCATACAGAATTCAAACGTATATCAGTATATAACAATATAAAGTCATCTCCCAGAGGCTGCTATTGCTAACATTTTGGGTATAGCCTCCAGCCCTTCACAGTTAACATTCTGTACTTTTAAATTTCAATCCAGGTCTAAATTTAGCACTAAATTTGGAGGTAGACAGACCAAGTTCAAATTCCAGCTTCCTTGTTTATTGGTTGTATCACTCTGGACAATTTATTTAACCTCTTAGACTTAGAGCCTTAGTTTCCTCATCTGTAAAATGGGGGTGATAATATTCTTCCATCCAAATCCATCTCAGGATTGCGGTCAAGATGAAAATTAAGGGACATAAGGCACACAGGTAGAGCCTGCAAAGAACTCCTATTGGGGTTGTTACTATAATTAACTCGTCACCTGGCCAACTGGTGCTTCCTTACTGACCCAGTTCAGATGCCACTCCCTCTAGTCTATAGCCTTCCCTGAAGGCTGCTCCCCGACTCAAGCTCTGGCTGTCTTGCTCCTGTCTCAAGTCCATACCTCTGTTACAGCATCAGACACACACTGCTGTGCCCCCTACACTCTTCAAGGCCTTCAGAGCAGAGACCATGTCCACCTTGTTCATATCTGTGTCCCAGGGTCCAGCAGTAGGGGGGACCCACTGTGGCTGTCAGGAAGAGTTGAGTGAGAGCATTACAAGGTGCTGGAAAAGAATGTGTTGAAAGAATAGATGACTAAACATCGGGGAGGCTGAATGAATGAGTGGATGAATGTCTGAATCAGTCAGTAGTAGCAGGTGTGGCTCACCAAACCCTCTCTCTCTCTCCTAGGAGGAGCCAACCTTCCGTCTACCAAGGTGGGCCTCGTCAGGGAGGGGGCAGGGCTCCTGCCAGGGAGAGACCCCGCCCTCACAACGGCCTCCGCTGGGGGCGGAGCCTCTCCAGGCCCTTGGTTCAGGGTGTTAGGGGCGGAACAGGGGCGGGGCTGAAGAGGCCGGAATCTATGCACCCACACAGGCCAAACCAATTCTCGGAAACGCAACTCCCAGAGTCTGCAGCCACACCCGCGGCGCGAGCTCTGGAACCCTCCCCGCCTTCATAGAAGAGAAACGGAGGCCTTAGGATGGGAGGCCGCAGCCGGGTGTCAGGGTGAGAGCCACCGGGTGTGAACCCAGCCAGTTATGTCTCTTGCTGGGTGACCTTCACTGAGACAGGTCTCCTTCCCCTCCCAGGACCCTTCTCTCTTAGGCACGATTGGAGTCATAACTCCTTCCAGGAAGCAAAACAAGAACAAAAACCTGATACTTGACACCACTGAGCCGACCTACACGGAGAAGCTGTTAGCCGCCTTGCCTGTGAAATGACAGTAACTGTTTCCACCGCACAGCGCACAGCGAGGCGGTGAGGGTTCAGCGAGCTGTCGTAGGGAAACTGCTTGGCAGCGTTGGGAGTAGCTACTCTTCCTCTCAGAGCCCACAGCTCAGACCCAGCCCTTCCTCCTGCCACCCCCTACCCCCCCCAGCCCCCCCCCACCCCCCCACAGCCCCCCCCAACCTCCCTACACCCCCATCACCTCCACACCCGCCCCGCCCCCCAGTTTGGGGCTGTGGCGGAGGTAAAGGGCCTCCTGGGACATTCCTGAGCCTGGCCCGACTAGTTCAGTCCGGGTCCTCTGTGCTGAGCCTGGCTGATCTCAGGGCCTTCGGGGAAGGGCGTTTTTAGAGAAGGAAATGGTTGTGGTGAGACAGAATGATGGAGCAACTTCTCGGGGATCTGGTGGAAAGCCCCTGGCTCCTGGTGTGTTCTCAAGGGTGGGATGTGGGGCAGGTGCTGTGGCTGCCCATCCTCCACCGCCACCAGAAAGTACCTGGTGTTCACCAGGGGCGCGATAGGGCAGCCACCGGTCTTAGGTTGCGGAAACTCAAGCCAGCCACTCGCTATCTCTGGGCCACAGAACCCCCCACCCCTTTCCCCCGAGTTTCCCAGCATCACCCAGAGGCTGGTCTCACCAATCAAGTCCTTTCTCTGCTGCTCGAGGGACAGCCCGACAGCCCGGGGAAACAGCCTTTGGAGTTAGCTCCTGCTTTGCTGTGTGCCATGGGGGTGGTTTCCCTCCCTGAATCTCAGCCCTGAGTGAGAGTGCAGCAGCATCTGGCTCTGCAGTGGCATGACCTTGAATGCAAGACACCGTGGCCAAGACAAGTATTTTGTAAGCTCTGGGGTTGGTAAAAAGACCCAGTCCTGCGGAGAGATGAATCAACACCACAGAAGTTGGAAGACTTGATCATTATTCACTGAACGGCTTGGAGAAGACCCAACCTTCCTGTTGGTACTTCCTCGTTGGCAACACGGGGACATTCCTTTAGGGGTTCTCATTTCTTTACTGTGAAATAGGAGGGGCCTGGCTCCCAGCCTGAGATTCTGTTTCCCAGCTGTGACGCTGGGCAAGCCACTTCAGCTCTCCGGGTCTTAGTTCCTTCATCTGCCCAATGGGCATTGTACTCCTCCTCGCTCTCAGGGTTGCCGAGCTTAAATGGGGTGAACAGGAAGAAATGGGCATTGAGGTGGGCACAGCCTGGCTTCATCTCTCCCAGCTCCCTGAGGAACCTGGGGTGTGGTGTTCCCATGGGGCTGGCTGGGAGTGACCTTTGGAATTATCTCCCTGGGGGGTCTGCTTCTCCACAGCCCAAAGTCCACTCTCAGCTCCCATTCTAACCCTCTACCACTCATACATAATTCTTCGACACACCAACAGCCTTCCTCAGACCAGCCTTGCACTTTTCCTCCTCCAGACCTTTATTCGTGTTTTCACAGTCCCAACTGTATTTGCCATCTCCCTCCAGATCTGCTCCTCTTCCAACTGTGCTCAAAATTAGAGGAAGAGATCTCCTGTGTACCCAGGAGCTGAGGCCTGGAAACTGGGATGAGTGGCCTCAGCTCCTTTTCCTCACCACCCACATCCGTACTAGCCCTGTCGTGAAGTTCTCTGAGAATCCATCCTCTGGGCCTCTCCTATGGACCTCAGGACCTTGTGGAACCCGTGGGTACATTACTGAATAGCCACACACCTTCTCTGTTCCAGGCACTGCTCTGACACTGCAGGCACAGGGGTGGGTCCATCTTTACTCTGGGCTTAGAGGCTCCGGGCAGGTGAGGAAAGGGCCCCCGCACTCCTGGAATTGCCTATTCAGTCCCTTTACATGCAAGGCCTCTATTCTAGGAGGACCTATAAACAACTGAAGAGAACTGGATCGGCGGAGTGCCCATGGGGAAGCCCGCTCCAGCTATGCTTCCGCCGGGCAAGCTCCAACTCCCTGGCCCTCACCTCTCCTCCCAAGAAGGGTGTAAAGCTCTTTGCAAAGCCTTGTCTAAAACAGAGAGGCTG
>NW_006300377.1:5277969-5279445 GCF_000327345.1 Myotis davidii | reverse complement strand
TCTTCACTGGCCACAGCCTAACTTGGCCGGGGACTGGTTGCTGCTTTCCAGCTGGGAAGGGGGCTGGAATCCAGGTCGGGAAAGGAGAGCCCTGGATCTCTGCCCCGTGGCTGCCGCAGCAGAGGGTTCGAACCCTTGATCTGTGGTTTGTTAGCTGTGAGGCTATGGTAGTTAATTTTATAGGCCAACTAGAGGCCCAGTGCACGACATTTGTTCACTTGGGGGCGGGGTGTCCCTCAGCCCAGCCTGCGCCCTTTAGCAGCTCGGGAGCCCTCAGGGGATGTCACCGCCACTGCACTCACCAGCTGTCAGCCCAGCTTGTGGCTGAGCAGCACTCCCACTGTGGGAGCGCACTGACCACCAGGAGGCAGCTCCTGCATTGAATGTCTGCCCCCTGGTGGTCAGTGCACATCATAGCGACCAGTTGTTCAGCCCTTTGGTTGATTTGCATATTACCCTTTTATTATATAGGATTTGACTGGTTCACAGTGTTCCCAGATAGCTTTGGACTTGGACTGAAACTAAACCATTGGCTCTCCTGGTTTCCAGCTTGTCCAGTCACCCTGCAGATCTTGGGACTTACTGGTCTTCATAATCATGTAAGCCAATTCTTTATAGTAAATCTCTTACAGCTAGAATACTAATATCAATATAGAAAATATAAATATAAGTGTATATACAAATATGTTAGGAAATATAATTTATGTAAATGTGTGGGTCTATATATATAAAATATCTTCATCCTATTAGTTCTGTTTTCCTGACTAATACAGAGGCTTTGGGCAGTTTGCTTGCTCACTCTGGGCCTCTATCTTGAAATTTATCAAAAATGGAAATAACAATTTCTTGCACAAGCTCCACTTCCCTGCTTTAGAATTCCCATTTTATTTTCTGAACTCGAAATCTTCTTTGCAGGCATTTCAACGCTCTCTTCTGCCCTGGCGGGGCCTGCCTTGCCAAGACTGTTTTCCCCATCCCTTACAGGCGCTCTAGCCGGAACCATTCCTTTCCGGCCCCCATGCCTCACACCAGCGGCCCCCTTCTTTGAAATGCACGTCTGCTTGGTAAACTGTCACACATCCCTCAGGGCCCATCCCCAAGGTGTCCTCCTCTCAGGCCTTCCCCGACTCCCTGAGGAGTTGTCTGTGCCCGCACAGTGCCTGGCACACCCCTTGGCTGTCACATTAGGGCTGTGGGTCTGCACATCCGTATTCCCAGACTGTGAGCCCCTTGAAGGCCCGACTCCAGAGCACTTGTCTCTGTCCACAAGAGGGGTGGCTTCCCCTTCTCTGTGCTGGTTCAACATTTTCAGTTTATGAAGCACTTTCAGATCCACTATCTGACTTAAACTCACAGCAACACAAGGAAGGAGTGGAGCCAGGGTTAGAGCCCCTGGTTCAGGGGTGGGCAACCCCTGGCACGCGTGCCAAACATGGCACGCCAGTAACTTTTGCTGGCATTCGAAACCCTCTCTTA
>NW_006300377.1:5259276-5277937 GCF_000327345.1 Myotis davidii | reverse complement strand
AGTTTGTTAAGTCTCGTAATAGGAGTAGCCTGACGGATGAAAGTAGTAGCTCGTGTGTATCTCTGAAGGTCACGAAATATAAACCTGATGTAAAATCTCTCTCATCAGTGATGCAGCAGCAAAAGTCTCACTGATAATATCAAATGGAGTCATAAAGTTTTCTGTCGGACTATCAGTGTACATGTATACATTACAAAATAAATGTATTTTTCATCATCATATACTGTGTTTTTGTTGCTCGAATGAATTTTATTATTTCTTCAAGGCTCTGCACATACGTACACCTTAAAATTATTAGATAGGATAGGGTCCTAGGAGAATTATATCAGTTAATATGTACAAAAGTGATCACTGAATAAGTGTTAACTGTTATTACTATTAAGTGGCCAAATCCAAGGACTAATAGAGTAGGCTTTGCCCTGGCCTCTCTATACCACCTCTCCTCAACATGAAAATGCAAACTATCCACATGGCTGGGGGACATGTATACAGAAACTCTCTGTATTATCTTTAGTACTTTTTGTAAACTTAAAATTATTCCAAAATAAAAAGTTTACTTTAAAAATGGACCCATTCTTTATTTTATAACCTGTTTATGCACTCAATAGTTAACTGTGAAATTCTGTCTTGAAATGATTTATTTCATTCCATCCTGTGAATGAATCATAGCCCATCTCTCCCATTGTGGGAAATTTAGGTTGTTTCCAGTCCTTGCCCTGTAATAAGAAATGCTGCATACACTTAGTCATTTCCTTAGGATACATTAACACAGTGGAATTGCTGAGCCTGAGCTGCTGACTAGGGACCACATACTGCGCACCATGGGCGTCACTGTTCTAACGCCCTTGATATATGTGAACTTTTGATCGTGACAAACACACTACGGAGAGGTACTGCTCTCATTCTGTTACCATGGGGCAATTTTCAAAGATGAACCGTCAAATTTTCACCAAAGACTGTCAGCCCACCCGGCACCTCCCTGGTGTCCCAGGCAACTGAAGCACACAGATCTATCCCATTTATGCACCACCTCCCATTTGGCTTCAAGTGGGGGCGGCTCCTGTATGTAGCCACTGGAGGCGTCTATGGCACAAGTGCAGGTAGTGCCAGCCCCATGTGGGGTTTCAGCAAGCATCCCAGCAAAAAGCAAAGCAAAATGGTTTAGTGCACTATTCCTAGGGGGTGGAGATGGCATTGGGGAACAGGAATGGGTGAAGATACACATTCTGAAATACCTGGTAGCCACAGTAAGGTCCTTTTTTCCTCCACAAATGGCCATGGGAAAGGAGAAAAAAAGAATTATTGGGCAGTTGTTTTTTAATTCATATTTACTCAGCCACCCACAGGTGGGTGCTATGCTTCTTATTTTACAGATGAGTTCACTGAGGCTTAGAAGTTAAGCGTCTCCCCAAGGCACATGGGGAGCACTAGTGCCAAGAGCTAACCCCAGGTCATCTATCACCAGAACTCATGCCTAATCACTAGGCACACGACTGAATACAGCTGACAACACGGAGGGATTCCTCTCCAGTCTCACAGCAAAGGACCCCCCCGCCCCCCCCAACCTCCGTTCATGGTCAAAGTCCTGCTCTTCTGGGTTCTCGACATTACTCCTGAGCTGAAAAACTTCTCTTGTCCTTATGCTTGTTTTGAACAACACTATTTCCTAACAGTCAGCGATTTCCTAAGAATTCTGGGGTTCACTGGGTTAAAGCAGTCCTGAGTGCCAGTGGCCTCTGTGCCTTCCCTCGGGGGCCGTACCTTCTGCCTGTATTGCCCCATCCTCCACATGGAGCCACCCTGGCCCCACCTCCTTCACGAAGCTCCCTCTTCTCTGCAGTCTGACCTCCTGCGCTACATAATTAGACCTTTCTTTACACTGTGTTTTCCAAAATAGACTCAAGGCAATTTCCAACACATGTCAAAGCACAAAAGCACCAAACATAAAACAAATGCAATTGGGTGAGGTGGGGTAAGAATTCTATTAAGAAACCCTGGCAGAGGAAAGCATAGCCACTGAACACAAGCGGAATTTCCTCAGAGCCAGGGCAAAAAGGAAGACAGTAGGGAACGAAGCATTCCTTATCTAGTAGGAGAATGCAGACCAGCCAAATAGGAAGCAACATTACCTCCTAGGGTGAAGCTCAGAGATTTGCTCCCCAAGTCATTATCTGAGGGACACCATACAATGTAATGACTAGCTCTATAGCAATCTTACCCAAGAGATCTGTGTGACCTGAGGGTGACTTAGGACCTGGGCCTAAGTCTTGTCTTGCCCTCATCCTCTGGTACCTAGTCTTTGTATTTGTCTGTTCTCTGCTGGAGACACCACTTCCAGACTGGGCACCTGGAAGGGTCCTTTTGTGGGAGGAGCTCACCAACAATTGCCCTGATGACTCTAAACACAGAGCTGCCGGCATCCCCTCTGCAGTTACAAATAATGCAATGCCACAGGGCATACGGTGACAGAGCCAGCACACACACACTCCTATTGTCACCCTCTCCAGAACCAGGCGGGGGAATGGGAGGGTAGGGGGGTAATTGACTCCTCTCTCCCACAGTAATTCACCCCTCTGGACCTTCTGGGATAAGGTGGTTCCAAGAGCTTTGCATATCCAATCCATTGGAGCTTTAACACCCACAGCAAGAGAGTCAGAGAGAACAGTGAAATAGAAAAAGGCCTTACCTGAAGTAGCATTCCCCACTCAGGTTCTGCATTGTGACAGAGCAAACCTAGTTGAATTTCTTCTTTCGTTCAGATCCATGGCTCAAAGACTTGTCTGCATCACAAGTTCTTTGAGAATCTTCCTCCTTTCTCAGCAAAGTGTCAAAGCAATTGGCAGTGATGAGGCTGGAGTGGAGCCACAGGCAGGCTCCCTGTGGTTCTGCCATTCCTGGACTGTCTGAACCTCAAAACGCATACACATAACACAGAGATAATAACAGTACTTGCTTCAGATGGTTATTGGACATAAATAACGTATGCAGAACCCACTACACAGTAAGCATTAAATACTAGTATATGTTAAATGACTAATTATGAAAATACAAAAATACAGAATTCTGCACATAATTTCAGAGGTCCATGGACTTCTAGGGGATCCTCAGGTTAAGAATCCTTAGCCCAGTTCCCAAGTCAGTGAGACAATAGGTCTTGCCAATGCCTACATTTTCTCTGTGAACTCCATCAGCATATATGCAGCACCAGTTGTATACTAGGAATCCTGGCCCAGGCCAGTAGATTGGTCACCAGTGTTGTCAGCACACTTGCGGGGAAGGGCCCATTCCCATTCTGCTCATGAGGTGAGATGACTTGCCCAAGGTCTCATGGTGGAGGAGATGCTGCTGTAATCTGTCTTCTGACTCATTTAGCTGTCTTCCTGAGAAAGGACCAGTGAGGCTTCCTGAGGCCCAAAACTGCTCTTCATCCTGCAACACTGTGCACGTGAGAGATCCTAAGATGCACATGCGGGGTCATCAGACGGGCAGTGACTTCTGCACAATCAATTCTGAGTGTGTGTGCACGAGAAAGAACTCATCTGCAGGGCGCTTCCTGCTGGAGAGCTGTGCAAGCTGCTAAACCACTTCAGCAACAAAATCAAGGTGACAGTTTGAGTCCTGCCTCTTGTGTGTGACTTCATGAGTCTCACTGCACCACTCTGAGCCTTGGTTTCCTCATCTGTGAGAGAGGATGACAGTTGCGACTGCTTAGGATGCTTCATGAGGGTTGCTGGCAACCACGATCAACAGTAATTGATATAAATGTGGAGTCTGGCAGAAGGCTGATCAGGACTCAACTTTTGATATTCACAGGGTGAATATCTACATTTTATTACCTGCTGCTGACTCAATGGCCTAAAGCAAACTAAGACCTGACAATCTTACTGTTTGCTAAACATTACCATTGATATGTCTGTTTGCATTCCTAAAGGCAATTGTGTATTCTAGCTAATAAAAGCAGCTGGCAATGGAGCAACCGCTATGGTTAGGCTGTCCTCTGGTTCCCCCGGTAATTAAAAAATTAATATTCCATCTTTTGTATCATTTGTGCGTCAGCCCTCCCTCCAAGTCTTTGAACCCGCGAAAGCCACGCTGGCCGTGGACTCTCGCAGAGGGTCGTGAGGCCGGAGATGTGAAGCCATCTGTTTCCAGATGAAGAAACCAAGCCCAGAGAAGTGAACGAATAACAGCTCACTGGGCTTCTTTCATTTTATTCCTTCACCACACCATGCAGACTGGTTTGACAAATATTTTCCCCGTTTACATGATGATCAAGATAGAGAAGAACATTTTCATGGGACATTAAATAGCTCAGGGAATGAAGAGGCCATAGCAGATAGGTCCCGTTGTCACCTTGAACGACTCTGCAGAGGTGGGGAAGTGGTGAAGCAGGAGAGGAGTTGGCTGGGGAGGATTTAACAAGCCAGTGACAACGCTGCTTCTCCCCCAACAGGAGCCTGAGAGAATGGCGGCCCTGCTCCCCTTGGTTTCAGGGAGCGCAGTCACTTCCCAGGAACCGCACTGGCACTGGCAGCCCTTCCAAAGCACGAGAGTTTCAGTTTAGTCAAACAATTTAAGCTCGTTTGTGGCGGGGAAGAAGTGGATTTATAAAGAAGCAACCAAGGGTGTTAAAGAGGCACCTGAAAAGACAGCCAGAAATCTGGCTTAGGGATTAGAACGACTAGCTTTCTGGGCTGCAGACAACTGTCTGCTCAACAATTATCCAGCCTAGCAGGAAACATATTTTTCTGTGTATATTTGCATCCAAATAGCATGTATTCTGTCTGTTGCATGAAAGTCAAAAAGTTTCTCCTTATAAACTTCATTTAATGCCAACGAGTCTGAGAAGACATCATCACCAGTCTCTCTTCACACAAGCAAACAGGAGCAGAGTATATGATTGGCTGGGATTTGTTGTACATCTCCAGAGCTCCAAGCACAAGCTGCCTTTGGGCTCAAGAAAAGCCTGCATATGAGCTAAAGGTCAAGAGGGTGCAGGCTCATCTTATGAGCACAAACTTGGATCTTCCTACCTCACAGCTCCTAGTGAGCACAAGAAAGGGCTTCCAAGCCAGATCCAGAATTCAATGTCATTTTATTAGCCCAGATCCCCTAAAAAAGAAAAAAAAGCCAAAACAGGGGATGCAAACTTTTACATACTTTATTGATTTAGGGGCCAAACAAGGCAGTATTTGGTCTTTAAGAAAGGCACCTCATTGAAAATACATCACAGTGCTGTCGAGTGATCCCAGTCACAGGATGTGAGGACCGGAAGGACAATCTTTGGATGATGTTGCTTAGGACACTTGCTCATTTATTTGAAAGGCCCCTTCACACACCATGGATGAAAGAAGGCAAGAGCGTAGAGTTGTGGCACACATCGGGTGGTTGCTGAGCACTCACCCATGAGAGCAGGTGGACTGGTAAATCAGTGGTAAGCCGGCAGGGGAGTGAGACCGGCCTGCCCCCCCTCCCCATGACTCCTGTAAACATTTTTTGCTGAGCCACTGCCCCCATGAGCACACCCTGTATCTCTTTCAAATGTGGAGATGATTTTTTGATCACGGGGTGTGGGGAACCAGTGTCAGTAGTCAAGCCCTCCCTGTCCCTGGTTATAGGACAGAGAGGACAACAGTTTGATTTCCTGCATTCCTGGGCTGACAACCCATGAGGTTCTGAGATAAAAGTTGAGGTCGCAGGGCACTGGCTTTAAAAAATATTGTTACCAGTCCAGAGTAAATGAAAAATTGATTCCTTAGAAATAGTACTGCACCTCCTTATTTCTACTTATATCCTTCAATCAGTCTTTAGAAAAATTAATTACACATACTCTTTAAGACTCCTACTATATGCGAAAGAAATCACCTCACTACAACACTGCTGCCCTTCCAATATTTTTTGTGAGCCCTTCACCACACTTGATTCTCCATCCTTACCCTGACCATCCCTCCCCTCTGCCCAGCACCTAAAAGCAGGGATCACGCCGCGGGGTGATGAGCAGTGGTGCAGTCTCGCCTGGCCTTCTGCTACTAGGCTGAAATAGAGAGGAAAACAAGAGAAAACAAAATGGGTTTTTAAAAACTAAGTAAACATCAGAGAAGGCTGGCATGCACGCCCCAGCAACCAAATGCATTAAACACCGGACATTTCTTTGCCAGGTGAAAGCTCTCATGCTTGCCGAGGTTAAGGCTCTGGAATTAAATGAAGCAAAAATTGAATCCTAATCACCCCCCAAAAGGCATACACATTCCCCATATCTAGTTTATACCCACAGCCCAAATATCACACACACGTGTTGTGTGTGTACGCACAGGTAAATGTATATGGAAGGATGACAAATACTTAAGCAAGGATCATGCACATTACAAACATTCAAGGACCTCAACTTTGAGACCAAGTGCCTGCAACTGTCCCCAGTCAGAGTGGAGCAGACTCCAAGATTCACGAGGCCGCCACCTCAATCAGACCAGGATCCCATTCCCTGCAGACAGCTGACAGTTTTGGTTTCACTCCTTCCCAGAAACACCACACACCAGACTGGGCGGAGTTAGTTTACAGCCAGGGACACAAGGAAGAGCAGAGCCAGCAGACACTCGAACCAGAGAGAGAAGCAAGACAGCCACGTACCCACGCTCAGCTTCCAGGCAGAGGACAAGCCCCCTGGAAGTCCCAAGAGAGCAGGAGAGTTCAGGTAGGGGGCACTGGGCACTTGAGAGTCACTGCACTGAGTCAGCAGACGACGCCAGGGCAGGAGGCATTATTTACTGGACCTGCCACTGATTTTCTAATGGTTTTTCCAGAGGCTGCGGCTTTCATGGTCCCTCACAGCAGTCTGTTAATTTGTCCATTTGCCACGAATCGCACCAGAGACCAAAAGGCACAGCATGGAACCCAGGAAATGCTTTACAGTTGGGGAGCTGAGGTTAGGCATAAAGTTGGTTACTGTCATAGGTGATTTTATTTTTGGGTGATCTTTTCTTGGGGAGTCTGTGGCCACCATCATCATGAAGTAAGGGGCGAAGGATTGGATCTGGAAGGGAGAGGGTTTGAGTTTAAAAGGTATACATCTGATCTAAGTTTCATATCCTGGAGAGTGACTGGGTTTGAATAAATTCTAATCAAAACGAATCCAAGAATAGACTACCTCCAAATCAGTGTTCTGTTCACCCTTGGAAACAGAGGCAAAATTAAAAATAAAAATAAAAGCCACTTGGAGGAAGCAGACTGGCTGCTCTCAGATGCCTAGCCTGGGTGTTTAGAAGATAGTCTGAATTTAAAAGGACCTGTCATCTGGTTTAATTCTTTGGCCACATTTGATTTTCAAGCACAGTTCCCAAATGATCCCTACTTTGTAAAACCATGATGCAGACCACAAAAATATCCCAGCTGGGCCTGGCTCTTTCTCTGGTGACACCCTCTTCCACTAATTTCTGTAATCTGTAATTTTAGTACCTTTTGACTTCCATTTGGGGGGGAGGGGTGTGAAATCAATGAATCCTGTCCATACATGGACTCATGAGGCTTTTCACCATGGGCTAGGATAGTGGTCGGCAAACTCATTAGTCAACAGAGCCAAATATCAACAGTACAACGACTGAAATTTCTTTTGAGAGCCAACTTTTTAAAACTTAAACTATATAGATAGGTACATTGTTATTAACTTAATTAGGGTACTCCTAAGGCTTAGGAAGAGCCACACTCAAGGGGCCAAAGAGCCGCATGTGGCTCGCGAGCTGCAGTTTGCCGACCACGGGGCTAGGAGAGAGGTGGAATTCCCTGCAAACAATCTGCCACCAGGAACTTAGGCCCTGCCTGACTACACTTGACGTTGGACTTCTAATCAGCTATTGGAGATGGTGTAAATATCAGGGAATTGATACCTGGCAGATATCTGAGTTAATTTATTTTAGTCAAGAAATCAAATCAAGAGTATGTCTAAAGAAGCAAATAGCTGGGAAAGCCACCTCACCTATAACTTAGAAAGTAGGAGAGTGTACACATACCTGTACCAACACAGACATACAGATGAGATGAGAGTTGCACATACACCAAAGATACATCAAGCAAGTGCTTTTTTAATCAATTCATCAAATGATATTCTAGCTGGCTTGAGGAACCTTCCTTCTGCCTGGTCTGCCATTCCCACCCGCTCTCTCAACAGGGATAGGAAGAAGAAAGAAATTCCTTTATAGACCCAACATTAGATAAACATAACCAAGTCTTTACATGTGGCTTTGGAGAAGGCTGCTAGAATGCTCGCAAACACGACATCAGGGGTCTGGGAGGCGTCGATGGCAGCGTGGATCCCCCGTTTCTTGTAGTATTCCACCAGCGGGGTAGTCTGCGTGTGATAGCCCTCCAGGCGGATTTTCAAGGCCTTCTCATTATCGTCTGATCTTCGGATCAATGGTTCCCCAGTGATCTGAGAACAGGAAGAGCACAATGGAAGGCCGGGACTGTTAGCCAGATGCAGATTTGGGCTGCTCTCTGATCCCAAAGTCCATCAGAGGGAAAAACAGACAATCTAGACCATATCAAAATCAGGGGTGCATTAGCAATTATAATCTTATTTGTCTAAGTATTTCCTGGTTTTACTAGGGTGTCAGCCATCAACAATCTGAAAGTAATAAGTGCAAAAGAACTGAATGGTAGAACTACTATGTGAAATGTGACAAAATGAACACATGATGGCACTGAAATCTGTGTGAGCTAATGAACTTGTCTTACAGAGGTTAACACAAGAAATTCTTACTATTGCTAGCATGCTCTAAAACATACAAAATGGACTACTTATGGCAAATGACACAGTGAATATGTATGAGGCCCTCCCTTTTACACCTGCAAGCAATTAAAGACTGTCATAAGAATGTGACAGTCTAGCCCAGCCGTGGGCAAACTACAGCCCGCTCCGTTTGAAATGAATAAAACTATTGAAAAAAAAGACTGTACCCTTTTATGTAATGATGTTTACTTTGAATTTATATTAGTTCACACAAACACTCCATCCATGCTTTTGTTCCGGCCCTCTGGTCCAGTTTAAGAACCCATTGTGGCCCTCGAGTCAAAAAGTTTGCCCACCCTGGGCTAGCCAAAATATTCTGAATCTGCAGGGCACGGGAGAATCACTAGAGAGAGGACATTCTTCTGAAGGTCAACAAACTTCTGTCCAGTACTATCCTTTCCACCCTGACTGATTCTGGCCTTCCAAGCAGCCCCTCCAATTAATTGGCCATTTAGGTTACCGTGGTGTCTGAAAGGTGCTGTTTTGGACAAAAGGCAGGTACAAACTGGGCTCTGGGAAACAGCTGGCGCTGGTAGCCATCTCCAGGTCGAGCAATAAACCAGCTGGAGAAACGCTGCATAGATGAGCCACAGCCCATGTGGTTTACGTGACTAATATTTCTCATGGTTAAGTTAGTAATACTGGTAGACACAGAGGGGACATGGAAAAAACAAAGAAAAAAAAAAAAGCAAAGA
The DNA here is from genome assembly GCF_000327345.1 of Myotis davidii. Taxonomy (NCBI): domain Eukaryota; kingdom Metazoa; phylum Chordata; class Mammalia; order Chiroptera; family Vespertilionidae; genus Myotis; species Myotis davidii. Next base: position 5,268,460 of record NW_006300377.1, on the reverse strand, counting down.
AAGAAAGGAGAGGGAAAGAAAAGGAAATTTTCTGTCCTGAGTCTACATACGTCATCTTTCATGGGCTCCTTTGGGGGGTTGAACTCCTCGTGGTAGGAACGGCCACTCAGGGGGTGAATCAGCCTGAAAGACAGCAAAGGAACACAAGTCAGGTGGCCCCAAAGTATCCCGAACAGCAGGGTCTTCAAGATGATGAGCAGAGTAAGGGAGGCTAGGTACAGGACCTTAATCCAGCAGAGAACGCGGCTAGAGGCAACTCTTGCTTAAGAAGATACTGGGCTTATGCCTGAGTGGGTGTTTTCTATTCTGACCCAACATTACAATGAGTGTCTGGCGGAAGAGCTGGTATAACCACCTAATTCAGGACTTGAACAAGGAACTCTGGTGCTGGTCTCACACAGCCATTCATTCCATTCACCCGTTTATTCAACTGTTACTAAGTGCCTAGTCCAGCCATGGGCAAACTACGGCCCACGGGCTGGATCCGGCCAGTTTGAAATGAATAAAACAAACAAACAAAAAGACCATACCCTTTTATGTAATGTTTACTTTGAATTTATATTAGTTCACACAAAGACTCCATTCATGCTTTTGTTCCGGCCCTCCGGTCCAGTTTAAGAACCCATTGTGGCCCTCGAGTCAAAAAGTTTGCCCACCCCTGGCCTAGTCCCATTCAGGCCTTAAGCTGAATCCAGGGGCTACAGAGCAACCAGTCAAGTTTCCTGCTCACAAGCGGTGCTTAATTCAGTGCGGGACGCAAATGTGGAAATAAATAACCACAATAAACCAGACAATCCCTTAACAGAGATTTGTCTAAAATGCTATGGGGACAGAGGACAGAGAAACCAACCTTATTTCCTAACCTAGTTTGGTTATAAATCCAGAAAGGTGCTACTGGGAAAATATGTGCCATGGATGCACACACCACCTCACGAAGCAGCACCGTTTGGGATCACGTAGATAAAAGCGAGCCCATCCACTGAAGGGCAAGAGTCAAGGTGCTGGGAAAAACGACTCACTAAACAGGCCATGGAATAAACCATGGAATTAGGAGCCCAAGAAGAAGCACGTGTTTGGCACTGGAGCTGCATCTGTGCTGTGCCCCTTAGGCAACATGCCTGTGTTCCTGACTGGGTGCGGCCACGCCACAGGAGCCCAGAAACCTAAGAAGGGAAGGAGGCAGGCCAAACACGGCTCAGCAGCCAGGGCCCACTTGCTCAAGCTCATGTGGTTTCCCAAGTCCGTGCCAACCAAGGTCTGCCTATTTAATTGATGGCAGCTCTCCTCAAGGTCTATTAGACCAGTATGTCCCAACATTTTTCAGCTCTTGGCATGCACAGAAATACAGTACTCAGGTGCTTGCTCCTCCGGGGGATGTATGGCCTCCCCAGACCCGCCTGCTGCTCTGATGGCCAAAGGGATCAATATCTCAGCTCATCATTTAGGAAAAGTCTGTGTTAGACTTCAGAGCTGCAACTGTGTAAAATATGATGTTGTGTTTCAATAACCGCATTTTTGGGGGGTCAAGTGGTCCATTTATAGCATAAGATGGTTCATTTCTAGCACTGGGGAGAGGAGAGGTGATGGCAGAGCAAATTAGCTACACTGAGTGGGCCAGTGACTGCAAGCATGTAAGGTGAGGATGGGCCCTCCTGTATTTCAGCTGTGGGAGACCCAGGGGAGGAAGCGCAGGCCGATCCGCTTATCTAGCTTTCCCTTTGGGAATGGGGTGGCATGAGATGTGGACCCTATTTCTTCACTTCCTGGAGAGCACAGGGCACAGAGCAACCAGCTGGCAATAAGCACGACTCTCTCCTGTCCACCTCTCTACATCTCTTGCTCACTCCCACATTCCCTCAGCTTCCAGTTACAACAATAGTGCTCCTTCCCCACTCACAAACATCATTTAAAGAGGAATGCAAGACTCATTCCTTAAAAGGAAAAAGAGAAAGCCCAATCTCCAAGTTCACAAAACGGAATTGGTCTTAAGTTCCGACTAAAACAGCTCCATGAGTCACAGAGCCTGGCCTTGAGGGGGAGGTGAAGATGTGGAGGGGTCGGGGCTGGGAATCTGCAGTCACTGGGACCTTGAGTGCGGCACTTCAGACACCTGTATTCTCATCCACAGAATGGGACGGTAGGAGACATTAGGCTAATTATACCAGAGAACAAGCTGGTAGGATAATTAGGATACTAGAGAGCCAACACTGAATAGGTTAAAACCCCAAACTACCAACCATACTTATTCAAGAAATAAAATAATGACTCATAAATTTATTAGAAGTGAGGTCTGTGCTCATTCAGAGGATATCTACAGGGATCCTTAGCATGTCAGATTTAAGTAAGATCCACATGAAACTACTAGGTCCTGACTTTTAATTCCAGGAGGCAGAAAGCAGGCTTTGGTGCCAGCTCTGTCACTGACGTGTTGAGGGAACTTGGAAACAACAGTCTGGCTGCCCATTTCCTCCACTGCGAGGGAGGAGTCACACCAAACCACTCACTTCCAAATTGAGAGACTGAGTCTTCTGTTTCGTCTTCTACAACCACCCTGTAGTTTGTTCTTCAGCATCTCTGTCACCAACCAGCCACGCCCAGTTAAAAGCCTCCACTTCACATGTGGGTCAGTCAGGCTGCTAGGTGGAGTCCTTGTCTGTTTCTCCTTTCCCCATTTAGCCTGTATGCCAGGACCAAGCTAATGTTCTTAGAATGTTGTTTTTGCCACAATACCTAGTAGCTTAAGAACATGCCACGACTCCTGACTCTGTCACGTCCTTGGCAGACCTTCCCCAGTCTAACTCCCACCCTCCCTTCCCAACAGCACTCATTCTACTGCCCAGCCCCCCAGGCCATTCCTCTAACTCTGTACAGACCCTTGCCACCAACCCCAGCTAGAGTCCCTCCCCCAATCCATACTCATTCTGGCCTCTACTCCCTTTGGGAAAGCCAACAAAATTCTCTTTATCCAGGAAGGTCAAGTCTGACATACACCTCTCCAAGGCAGCCTTCTCTCCCTCCTCCCAAACTCTCTTCTTGGACTTCCTACTACACTAACAGCTCCAGTTTCAGGTATGGTTTGTAAACTCCGAGGTCAAAGATGGGCATGTTGTTGTTCTTCTATACCAGCGGTTCTCAACCTGTGGGTCGTGCCCCTTTTGGGGGTCGAACGACCCTTTCACAGGGGTCGCCTAAGACCACCGGAAAACACATATATAATTACATATTGTTTTTGTGATTAATCACTATGCTTTAATTATGTTCAATTTGTAACAATGAAATTGGGGTCACCACAACATGAGGAACTGTATTAAAGGGTCGCGGCATTAGGAAGGTTGAGAACCACTGTTCTATACCCTCTCCTGCTCCCTGCCCCAGAGTCTACTACTGTGCTGAACACAAAGCAGGCACTCAAGAAGCTGGCCCGAATGAATTAAAGGTCCCCAATGTCACCTATTACTATTAACATTTGCTTTGCATACGAGGGACCCAGGCCTGGTAAGTCCCATCTTATCAACCCTACCACTGTATCAACTTTGTCTACCCTGTGCCAGTGGGGGTTCAAAGGAAGAAAAGTTCCTGTATTGAAGGAGCCCATGGAAGAGCTAGGAACATGAAACCTGGACGCTTGAAAAGAAAATTAACGTAAGATGATCCCACTGTGTCTAATATAATCTTACAGGAAACTACCTGTATCATGCACTCTGCTGTCTGTTTACATGCCCGCCTCTCTCCTTGAAGATTTGGACTGCAGACACATGGAAACAATGTTCAACCTCATTAGGAAATCAGAGTAATAAAATTTACAATAAGAAAACAGTTTCCCCTTAATTAAATCCAAGAATTTACATGTATTATGATGATCACAGCATCAACTTAAAAGTGAACAACTGGAAGAAACACAAATGTACAACAATAAGGAAACGATTAAGTAAATGATGGTTCATCCATGAAAAATTATACAGGCAATAAAAATAATGGTCATCATGCCGAAACCGGTTTGGCTCAGTGGATAGAGCGTCGGCCTGCGGACTGAAAGGTCCCAGGTTCGATTCCGGTCAAGGGCATGTACCTGGGTTGCGGGCACATCCCCACTGGGGGATGTGCAGGAGGTGGCTGATCGATGTTGCTCTCTCATCAATGTCTCTGACTTTCTATCCCTCTCCCTTCCTCTCTGTAAAAAGTCAATAAAATATATTTAAAAAAATAAAATAAAATAATGGTCATGGATGTCTGGTTCCATGACGTATGCTGACCACCTTCCTGAGATTCCATTAAAATGGCCACGGAATATAAAAGCTAAAGCCCACAATAAAAAAGGGGTGGGAGGATCTATTAGTGGCTGAGAGCTTTCAACACATTTCTGGGAGACACAGTGCAGATGGCAGAGTGATTAGTAAAACAGGACAGAGGAAATTGCCTGCGATCTTTTAGAACCAACTCGCTTGGATGCAGTGCATTTGTGTTCAATGTTGACTACACTAGAGAAACAAGCACTTTAAAACAAAACATGCACAAACACGAAATAACAGTGGTTTTGGCAACAGTGGCTGCTTCCCAAGTGGGGGTGAGTGGAGCCCTTCCCCACCCCCTCACAACCCCTACATTTTCTAAACTTTGTGTAGATGGTCATATTATTTGTATAATTAATAAAAACCCTACAGCAAGGTATGGCAATTCCAACTGAAATCAGATTTTTAAAAGCATTAAAACAGAGGTACACATGGAAAGAATTTAGCACTTCTTAAGCACCTACTATAAGCAAGGCTTTGAATGATGCACTTTATATGTTACACTAGAGGCCCAGTGCACGAATTTTGTGCACAGGTAGGGTGCTTAGTGGCTGCCAGCTGTGGCCTCCCTTTGTTCTGCACTGCCCCCCTGTGGTCAGCGCACCTCATAGCGATTGATCGAACTCTCGGTTGGTCAAACTCCCAAGAGGACACTTTGCATATTAGGCTTTTATATATATATAGATAACATGCACAGTAGTTCCTCAAACAGGTATTATTAACCCCACTCTAAATGTGAAGAAACAGCCTCAGAGAGATTAAGTCACTTGCCTAGAATCAGAGTAAAAGGGTGACAGGACTGAGATGTCTGACTTCAAATCCCTTACTCTTCTTTCCACATCCCATTCCATCACCACCTCAGCAGATATCACCAAATAAAATCAATCTGAGTTGAAATGGCATTAAACTTCATGACTGGGGTTAGGCAAGAGCAGTTCCCATGGTTGGATGAATCTCTGAAGAAGCATGAAAAGAAGGGACCTTCTAGGGACAAATACCTTCCTGTAATTCTCCGGATCAGCAGGGAGTCTGGGATGCGGAATTCAATCACAGAATCAAGCTTCTCTTTCCTCTTCTCCATGAGGTCGTCAAGCTGTAAAAGAGTGTGTGTCCCACCTAAGCTACCGGAGCTTGATCAGACCCATTTCCCTCAAAGGAATTAAGAGATTAAGGGCCAGAGTTCATTATCATGCAGTGGTGATACAAAACAAACCCACTCACCATTTCTGCCTGCCTCACAGTCCGGGGGAAGCCGTCTAGAAGAAAACCATTTTTGCATGGAGGGGTGTCCAAATTCTTCTCAATGAGTTCCACGACCATTTCATCACTCACCTGAAAGTCAAGGACAAAATAGCCTTGGGTTTAAATCCATAAACTAGGTCAGTGGTCGCCAACCGGTGGTCCGTGGACCACTGGTGGTCCATGAGGTCCGAAAGGTTGGCAACCACTGAACTAAGTGACATTAACCCAATTGCAGGGTCACAAGTTTGTGTCTATATAACCTGACGACTGCAGGAGATGGTGGGGGTTGACCAGAATGCAGAAAGGCTCCAACTTTCCTGTTTCCCAATCTTGATTAGGCTCACAGTAAAGTGACCCGGGCCACCCTGGACATGACACAACAGAGAAGTTCACTGATTGGCAAGATTGGATTGGCACCAAGGAGCTGAGGAGCCAGCCCAACACACCTTTGAGCCTTTGTGAAAACCCCAATGAGGTCCCCTCCCAGCTTTCAAAGACTGGTTTTCCTCTTGGGCCTTCAGAGAAAAGGTTCCCTGCTAGTATTACAGTGACGACTGCCCATCTTGGTAGCTAATGCTCTTATCTCCCGGGACCAGCTGTGAACTTGGGGACAAAGTGTAAGCTTTGCAACGAAGTGAAGGTTGGAGATAAGTAATCTCATTGCCACATCCCAACTTTTTCTCAGTACAGGATCTTCTGCCAAGACCCAAAGTCCAGAATAGCTAGCTTTCTAGCTTGACAGGGCCTCACTGACATGAACGGAAAGCTGGAAGCAAACGGGCAAACGGACAGGTGGTCAGGGGTACCATTCCATACCGGCACTGAAGCTCAAAGCCTGACAGGAAGTATCAATTTGGGAGTGGAGGCAAAGTCCAGCACCTTCCCTTCCATGTTAAATAAGATATAAAAAGGCCAGAGGACCAAGCAAAATATGACTTCTAAAGGTGATTTGCGGAAGCCATGTCCCAGAATAACTGTTACAATTAAGCTCTGGCACTAATCAATGATTTAGTAAATATCAGATTGTGTATTTCCAATCAGATTAACTGGACTAGAAACAAGAGAAAATACTATTATATCTCCCAAACAGGAAGGACTACATCTGTCAAAAGCAATTCCTCTGATAGCGACACAGAACAGTTACAGAAGTAGATTAAAACCACCCTGTGGCTCCTAACTCCTTTCTTTAACACATCCTTGAGTTCTGGCCTAGTGATGACAGTTTCATTTTTGGCCCTAAAAATTGGGTATATTACACATTGCATCAGCACAGAGGAACCTCCAGAATACTGTGAATAAAATAAGTGCCACAAATTCAGAACAAACCAAGTAACCTGCTGCTCTAAAAGTTCCTATGATGTGCCAGTTTGTTCAAACGCCCTGGAGTACAGGGCTGTCCAACAGAACTTTGTAGCGATGGAAACATCCTGTATCTGTGCTGGCAAGCAAATGCATGACATGTAGCAAGTGAGACTGGGGAACTGGCTTTTACGTGAAATTGAATTTAAATAGCTCCCTGGGACTGGTGGCTACCCCAGGAGGCAGTGCGGATCTAGACGCTGGGGAATATCAACGTTCACCGGTACCACCAAACCTACCAGCTTCCCGGCATCCATAGTCGCCTTCAGTTTTTTCCCCAGCTCCGAGCCAGAAGCCACCATGGCCCTCAGCATGTCCCCAGTTGCCAGATGGCAGACACAGAAGTTTTTGGCCAATTTGGGTGCCTGTGGAGGGAAAACAAAACCAAAATCCAGTTACCACTGCAGGCCCTGGAGTCAGACTTCCTGGGTATGAACCTGACCCTGGGACTTACTGGCTGTGTGAATTTTGGCAAATGCCAATTTCCTTGCCTGTAACAGAGATAAAAGCACCTGTAGTATAGTCTAACATATAATGACATGATATAATACATGTAAAGCACTTAAAGCAGTGCACCTAGCACACAAGACGCTGTCACAAATATTAGCTATTTTCACTCCTTCTGCTAGATACATTAGTGACAGATCAGCCTCAGTTTCCCCATTACAAATGGGAAGAATAAAAAAAGTAGTATCAATACTTCACATGGTTACTGTGAAGTTTGGGTTCAAGTATATAAAGCACAATGCCTGGCATGTAATGTGTTGAATGAATATTTGCCAAAGGATTGAATGTGTGATTGTCAAGTGCTATGGCCACTGGAGGCAGCCGGGGCAAGGTGAAGAACACAGGTTTCCCCCAGGCAGACAGTTCTTCCCCTTCCCTGGCACTAGGTAGCTGCATTATCTTGGCCAAATCACTTAACCTCCCAGAGGCTCAATTTCCTCATCTGTTTAAAATGAAGGAAAAAGGCTCCATCAAGGAAGGTAGCTGTGAGGATCAGATGAAATATATACAAAGAGCACTGAAAAACAGTAAGCACTTGTTAGTTTTAGGAGGCAGTAAGGCCCTTCAGCTAAGAGCATGGGCTTGAGAATCAAATGACCTGGGTTTCAGACTTCAGGCCTGCCAATGACTAGACAGATATGTTACTTGAGAGAAATTATATCACCTTTCTACGTTTCAAATTTCCTCTAAGTAAACTGGAGATGGTAATAGTACCCACACCACTGGGTTGATGAGATTATACACATTTCAGCATATGCAGGGCCAGGCTCATAGTAAGTGCTCAGTGAACATTAGCCATGACTGTAACCCCTGACCTAAGCCCATATTCATTTTTACAGAAATGAATTTACCCATTCATCATATTGATGTCTCTTCCAAGAACCCTCCTGGGAGCCAAGGAAACAGATGAATAGGAGACAGAGATTCTGTCCTCTGTGAGCTCATAGTTTGGTGGACTACACGTCAGATTGAAGACCAGAACAACAGGAGACCCTGGGCGGTTCAACATTGGTTGTGAACAAAACAAACAAAAAAACTGCAGAACTCATGAGGAATAGCATCAATTCAAGGAGCTTAATAATTAGCTTTCTGGCTCACTTGTTTTGTTAAAAAAGTGGGCTTGGATCCTTGTTCAAACCAGTTACTGGGAGTTTTTGTAGGTGCACATAATAAAAAATAGATGGGACCCAATGCAGCAAATTCTGGTTTGTGATTCATGGAATGATTCAGTTCAAGCAAAGAAATAACTTCATAGCAAAACAGAACCTCCAGTGAGTTGTTAAAAGCTCTGGAAAACAAATGAAGGTCAGGGCCCTCTACCTTCTGGTCTTCCAGACTGGCCCAGTGGCCACACACCCAGAGAACTGTGCTTGTCTGCCAGTCTTCTCCTTGGTTGTTGAATTAACTTGGGTGAAAAGTGTGAAGGTCAGGCTTGTTCAAGGGGAAAGGCTGACGAAAACACCAGAAAAGTGCTGTCAGCAGCACAAAACCTAACTGTTATTTGTATCCCCCGCTCACTCTCCCACCCCCAAACTACAGGGCTCTGGGCTGTTCCAGGTGCCACAGGGAAGAATGCTCCAATAGGGAAGATATGGCATTGCAGACTAACGCTTTATTCTCTGCTGCTGCAAGGGAGTCAGGGTGATGGGCTGCAAAGAGCTCAGACTTTGGAGTCAGACAGCCTTGCACCTGAATTCTGGCTAAAGCACTCAGCATCTGTGTGACCTTGGGCTAGCTAGTTACTTAACTTCTTAGAATCTCAGTTTCCTCATAAGTCAAATGCAATT
>NW_006300377.1:5251575-5259075 GCF_000327345.1 Myotis davidii | reverse complement strand
ATCAGAAACACAGTAAGCATTCAGTAAACAAAAGACCTCCTTTCATGACTTTTTTTGCATTACTCTTTTAAAAAAAACATATTTTTATTGCTTTTTAGAGGGAGGAGAAGGGAGAAGGAGAGATAGAGAAACATTGACATGAGAGCAGACTATCAATCAGCTGCCTCCTGAGCATCCCCTACCAGGGATTGAGCCCATAACTGGACATGTGCCCTGACTGGGAATAGAAGTGGCAACCTTTCAGTGCACAGGATGATGCACAACAACTGAGCTACACTGGCCAGGGCTCTTCTCTGTATTACTCTTTACTTGTAAACTACAAAAGAAGCTTGATGAAGTAACTTTACCATATTCCCCTCACATTTCAAGCTTTCACTTTAGAGCAGTGGTTCTCAACCTTCTGGCCCTTTAAATACAATTCATGTTGTGACCCGACCATAAAATTATTTTCGTTGTTACTTCATAACTGTAATGTTGCTACTGTTATGAGTCGTCATGTAAATATCTGCTATGCAGGATGGTCTCAGGCGACCCCTGTGAAAGGGTCCTTCGACCGCCAAAGGGGTCGCGACCTGCAGGTTAAGAACCGCTGCTTTAGAATAATGCTACTCCAAATCACAAGGGGGGCCATGGAGGGAGGGTGCTTCTAAAATGCAGATTCTGATTTTTTTTTTAAATATATTTTATTGAGTTTTTCACAGAGAGGAAAGGAGAGAGATAGAGAGTTAGAAACATCGATGAGAGAGAAACATCGACCAGCTGCCTCCTGCACACTCCCCACTGGGGATGTGCCCGCAACCAAGGTACATGCCCTTGACAGGAATCGAACCTGGGCCTTTCAGTCCGCAGGCCGATGCTCTATCCACTGAGCCAAACCAGTTTCGGCCAGATTCTGATTTTTAAATCTGGGGCCTGAGAACCTGTATTTTTTAAAATACATTTTTATTGATTTCAGAGAGGAAGGGAGAGGGAGAGCGATAGAAACATCAATGATGAGAGAGAAGCAGTGATCGGCTGTTTCCTGCACACCCCTCACTGGGGACTGAGTCTACAACCTGGGCATGTGCCCTGACCGGGAACTGAACCCATGGACCATTGCTGAGTCTGAGAAATAGGCCCATCACCTCTATGAGAACCTTTGGAGAAGGGGATGGACTGTGGGAGGGGGGCGTGGGTAACAATGGCTAAAGCCAATAGGGAGGCAGAACAATAGCTTTAGCGCTCTCAAGCTTCAGTGTGTTATAACAATCATCTGGGGCGCTTGCTAAAAATACAAAGCCAGGCCCACCTTAAAGTTTATGACTGAGTGTGTTGGGATGCTGATGCACACAGTCTGTGAAGCCCTGGGGGAGTGGGGGCAAGACTGGGCTTTATAGCGGGACAGATCTTGGGTGGGCACCAGATTTACAGTTTACTCACTGTATCCCCTTGAACAAGTAATGCAGCCTTCTTAAAGCCTCAGTTTCTTCATCCCTAGATACAGACAACCATATCCATCTGCAGAGCTGTTGTGGGGATTTAATAAGATTATATATGCAAAAGCATCCAGCACAGTGCCTGGCATTTAGGGAAATAAAGGGAAGCTAACAGTTGTTCAGATTTGATTTAATCTCAAACTTACTTGTGACATCTTTCTGACTCCAGTTTTTTCGGCTCCCATCTCTAAGGTTCCTGCATATGTAGCTAGAATCATCTTCTAAGACACTGTTGGAAATGTTACGCCACCCCATTCCTCTACCCCCAACACACACATTCAGGAGGCTTCAACGTCTCCCCAGTGCAATGGGGAAGTCCATATATCTTAGCCTAGCACTCAGCGTCCTCCACAATCAACTTTCTAAACCCCCAAAGTTCTTCAAATTTACCCCCACAAATCCCATTCTGTATTCCCTGCACCACTGCAAACAGCTGCTCTCTGTATAATTCTCAGACATAAAATAAGTCTCTCCATGGACATTAGCTCAAAGCTCCTCTCTATGCAGGAATACCCTTTCCCTTCCTGCTACTGGTCTAATCTAACCTCTATTCTTCCCTGCAGTCAAATTCTGAGCTTATCTCTCCCACCCAATTATCACTTCTTCCTCCAAGAAGTCTTAACATCAGCAAACTTTGAGTTTACAACATGCCAAGCAATTTTTCCATGTGTTGGTTTATGGTATTTAGTACCATAATACATTACAAATCCATGAGGTAGGAATTATTTTTATCTGCATTTTACAAATGAAATTCAGAGGCTAAGTTGCCCAAGATCACGTAGCTAGTAATAATAGTTAGCAGCAGGCCTCAAGACTATTGAGCCCTAGCTCTTAACCATGATGCTCTATAGCAGTGATTTTCAACCTTTTTCATCTCGTGGCACACATAAAATTACTAAAATTCTGCAGTATGCTAAAAGATATATTTTTTGCCCAACTGACATTTGATTCATTCACACCAGATGGCTCTTGTGTTGGCTGTCATTTTTAAAATATGACAATCTAGGGGAAAAAGAGGTCAGTGCCCGACTAGTCGGGTATTACATGTTTTAAAAATTCCTGCGGTATACCAGTCGAAAATCGCTGCTACATGGCCTTGTTAAATCACAACCCAGAGCCTTAGTGGCTGTCCTTGGGAAAGTGTGTGTGTCTGGAAGAGAGCACAGGAGGACATCACAGACCAGGCAATGTTGTTTTTTGCTTATGGGTGTAAGCTACACAAATACTTTCATTCACATGGTGAAATTTCATCAAGCTGCTTGCTTATGACATTTGCACCTGTCTCTCTAGATAATACTTCAATTTAAAAAGTTTTTAAAAAGCATAGAAACATGTGTTTGAATTTCAGCTCTGCCTCCTAACTTACCATGTAACCTTAGGCCAGAGATTCTTTGAGGCTGTTTCCTTGTCTATAAATTGGGGATATTATTACCAAAATCACTGAGTGGGTAGGAGGAAGAACAGAAGACTGTCAACAAATTCTAGTTCTTGATCTAATCCTGAACTAACCTAGTCACTCACCTGCCCCTTCCCACATGGGACTTTGCACTAGCATGTATTGTTTGCATGAGTGTTCACTTCTGCCCCGATACCTTGACTAATAGTGACAATGTAAGGTGGTGACTCTGCTGCTCAAGAATCAGAGTTCAAATCCTGCCCTCACTACTTTATGAGCATCTTGGGGGAGGATACAGCCTCTGGGCTTCAGTTTACCAGTAAAAAGGCATGGATAACAGGACCTACCTCTTGGGTTGTGGGTTTAAATAATAGAACACGTGTAAAGTCTGTGACCAGGAGTCTTACATAATCGAGCAAAGGGTGACTATTTTGTATATTACACCCCCTCATCCAGGGCAAGGGCTGCTCTCTCCATCTTCAGCATGAGACTTATCCAACAAAACATGCATAGGGCAGGAGAAAAACCTAACCCAGGGCAGCAGATAGCAGCAGAGAGAGCAGGAGCTCTTGAGTCATGCAGGTACAAGATCTGCCAAGTATTTGCTATGTCACATAGAGGACAAGCCCTTTGAACTTCAGTTTCTCTAACTGTAAAAGGGGAAATGAGTGTCATTGCACGGACATAACTGACAGCCCGACTTGCAAGATGATAACTAATTGCTTAAGTGTGCCTGGCCTTCATTTGGTATAGATTGGACACATGGAAAAAATGTGAAGAGGGGCTGGCAAAGAAAACACATCTATGTTTTGGCCACACTGTAGGAACATCCAACCACAAAAGGGACACAGGGAAGTAAGGTCATTTAAATAAAATAACCCACATATTCTAGATGTTTTAAACACCATTATGTTGATGAAAAAGTAGGCAGTTCCTGGCCAGTGTTGCTCAATGGTCGAGCACCGACCCATGAACCAGAAGGGCACTTGCCCCAGTTGCGGTTGCAGGCTCCATCCCCAGTGGGGGGCGTGCAAGAGGCAGCCAATCATTGATCTTTCTCTCTATATACACCTCCCCCTTCCTCTCTCTCTCTCTAAAATCAATTTTAAAAATCATATTTTAAAAAAAGAGTTTTAATAGGAAACATTTAATTTCAGTCACACCAACATAAAAACATTGAATGAGTTATGCAGGTATAAAAAGATGTACTAGTGGGAAGAAAACAAACATTACTGAGTAGGTACTAGGCACAAACCTAGGATAAGGATTTTACATCAAAAACTGCAAACATTTACCAATAGGGGCCAGGCAGGCAATGCAAGTGAATGAAGTGGGGCAAATGTAAGCAAGCAGGGCAGAGGACTCTGCAGGGGACCACAGAGCACAAGAGCCACCCAAAGCGGCCTCACCGTTCAACTGCATGCCAGGCCGGATTGGAGGCCCAGAGCCCCCAGATCTGACTTCTCAAGAGAAACTAGAGCTCTGGATATAAACTGAAATTTCACAACTGAAAACTCTGTGTGGTCAACTTATTTATTTATTTATTTATTTGAGAGAGAGAGAGAGAGAGAGAGAGAGAGACAGACAGACAGACAGACAGACAAACAGACATCAATGTGAGAGAGAAACATTCAACTGGCCACCTCCTTGCACGCTCCAGACCAGGGATTGAACCTGCAACCTGGGTATGTGCCCTGATCAGGAATCGAACCAGCCACTTTCTGGCATAGAGAATGATGTTCTAACCAACTGAGCCACACCGGCCAGGGCTCAACTTATTATTTTGAAAGTTGACAAATAAACAAATCAGAGCCGTGGCTGATAGCTCCATTGGTTAGAGCACTGTCCTGATATGCCTAGGTTGCAGGTTTGATCTCTGATCAGGGCACATATAAGAAGCAACCAATTAATGCATAAATAAGTGGAACAACAAATCGATGTTTCTCTGTCTCTGTTTCTCTCCTTTCCTCTCCCTCTAAAATCAATAAATAAAATTAATTAAAACAGCAACAAAGCAAGCATTTATTCTGCCTTTTCTATACAAACCATACCAAATAGCAGGTGGGAAGTTTCTCTTTATAGAAGCATTTCAGTTAATAAATAAAAAGAGAATGATATAATTAGAACGCCACCATTTTGCCACCCACGATGGATTCTGGAACCGGCATCATCAGAGACAAGTAGACCTGATGTGCCTCCTAATGCACAGCACAGCACTACCTGTGATCTAGGTGGGCTGCGAAACTAAACTCAGATTTGGTAAGTGTATGATTAAACTACCAATTCACAGGAAATAGAGAGGAAAGGGGAAGATGTTAAATATGCCATGGAGATACAATAAAAAATTCCCGGAAAAAGGGACACTCCCAGTACAATCAACTCAGTTTCTCCCACAAAAAAACTGCAAAAACAACACCAAAACTAACCTGCAACAAACAAACAAACAAAGCTAGGAGGAAAGCTGTAAATTAAGACTTACAATGATCACATTTGTGAGATAAAGGGAAATGTGAACATTGACTACTAATAAAAATTGTTAATATTTTAAGGGGATATTGTGCTTGTTTACAAAAAATAATTTATCTTTTAGAGATACACACTGAAATATTTGCAAATGAAATGATATAGTGTCTGGGTGCTGCTTTAAAATAATTTGAGAAGGGAGGGTAAATGGGGAAGGAATAGCCCCTAGCTTATGGTGATTAAGGCTGGATAATGGGTGTATGGGGGCTCATTATACCATCCTGTCTTCTTTTGTGTATTCAAACTCCATAATAAAGTTAGGGAGCACCTGCAGGCTAAATGTTGCTGTAGGCTGCCACTTTGCAACCTCTGATTTATGAACACTTTTTTTTTAATTCCATAAAACTACAACCACCTATTGTTCCAATTATGAAAAGCTGTATAGGGTAACTCATGTAAATCTTACCCTTCTTCAAGTCCCAGCTCTAATTACATCTCTCTACTTCAAGCATGCTTGCTCTACTTCCACAAAGCCTCTGACCAACACCCTACATATCTGCACCCTTACATATCAGCTCATAATTTTCTTCAACTCTTTCTGACTACATCATACTTTATACTGAAATACATCTGAGTTGGGAGGGTAGGGAGATGTGTTACTAAGATGAGGGAGTCAATAACTATTGAACACCTACTATGTGCCAGGTTGTCATCTAGGTACCTACAGGTGCTCTACACACACATATAACATTATCTTCCAAGATCCTCATTTTGGTCTATATGGGCACTGCTCTATCTAAATGAGCAAGGTAGTAAGGTAGGGGACCTACTTTTCATGTGAGAACACTGAGGTTTGGAAGTTACAAAGTTTGCTAGACTATAAAGCCATTGCCCAAGCACTGGGCTGAGATATCCATTTCACCACTACTGAAATTATTAACTTCAATATGAACTAAGAAAAAATAATAACCAATGCCTTTGAGCTACCCTGTTTATACTCACAGCAAAAATCTGCAGAGTCTTCTAAGACGGCAGGTTACCTAATAGCTGAGGGTGGTAGCAACAGGAAAGAGGAGACAGCAGTGTTATTAAGGACAGGTGGATTAGGCAACAGTGAGTTCCAAGGATCAATCAGCTCTGGCTAATAAGAAAAAAAGGTTAAGTGCTCCTTCTTGACCTAGTACCCGGAGCTAAAAAGCAAAATCCCAGGAATGAACGGAATCTCCCAGACGTCCCTTCTCATCATCCACATGAACCTGTATGCATCCATTTCCAGTATCCCCATCAAGTACCAAGTAATGTGCTGGGTGCCACCGGGGTCCCAAATATGAGTAAGACAAGATGATCTGTTTACCAAGACTTTGAGAGTATAGTAAGAGAAGAGTGGGCACAGAGCAGTCCCCAGAACCCCATTCATTTAGCAGCAAGAGTCTGGGGCCCGGGTGGGGGAGGGGAGTAATGCCAGACCCTAGGGCGAAGGGTTGATAATCCAACCAACGGGCTTCCAAATCCTAAATAAGATCATAAATCCCAACCTTGATCTCTAGGCCCATTCCACCCCAGACACCGAGTGAAGCCCCACAGTCTGCTAGGGCAGAAGGTAACTTCAGACTCCAATTACGTGGAGCCCCATGGCTCCTGAGGTTCCAGGCTCCATTAAGTCAATTTTGCTAACGTTGGAAAGCCACCTGACCTCTCGGGGCCTATTTTCTTACCTGTAGATTGAGGTGCCCTTTCCCATCCCCCCTTCTTAACTCCCAGCTTCACTGGTTCACGCGGGTCTACCTCCCTCCTCTCAGCAGCAGCACAATCAGCACATGCCAGCTCCCACTCTGCCCCCAGCGCTGGAGGTGCCCCGTCGCCTTCAGGCATTAATCATTATAAGAAACGATCCCCTATCCCGGGTGCCTGGAACGTAACCCTGGGCAATTCACTCCCGAGCAGCATCCGGGGTCCCTGCCAATACTCGGGCTGCAATCTAGACGTCTCAGCCCAGGGCTCGCCCTACCCTTCAAACCCGCTCAGCTTCTGACTCCTTACGAGATCCAATCAGTCCTTGGCCCTCCTACCTCCACACCTCAAGCCTGGGTCCCTCAAGAACGCTCATCCTAACTCACACTTCCCCGACCTCCAATTGGGACCGCCCCCGCCAATGCCTGGCCAGCA
>NW_006300377.1:5245839-5251499 GCF_000327345.1 Myotis davidii | reverse complement strand
GTTGGGAGCCATGGCTGCCGAAGCCTCCCACTGCAACCGCCTGCACACCTCTCAGGTCCAGCGCTTCCAGGCCAGCGCGCCACGCACGCACGCACGCACGGCCCGCTCGCCGCTCACACTGGCCCGTCTTCACGTCTGTCAGTCTCTTATTCCCGCCCCTGAGCGCGACGGACACTTTAAGCTACCAACCACGCGGCAGGAGTGAGGAAGGGGTGGGCCCTCGTAAACCGAAGGGGGTGGGGTTCGCGGCGGGTGTGCCGAGTGGGCGGGGAAAAGGTGAAGCCAGGCAAGAGGGCCCCTGGGAGTAGTTCTGGTTTAGGCTTTTTGACAGTTAAAGGCGCCGGCAGCTCCAGCGATTCCTATGAAATCGCCCGTGGGAGTGTAAATGGTGAAATCAGTTTTAGAAGACAAATTGGCAATTTGTATCAAACATCCTTTGGTCCGGCAGTTCCACTTCCAGGAACTTAAAGGACATAATCAAGGATATGTATAGACTTGTGTAACAAAGATACTAATTGTAGCACTTACAATAGCCCCAAAGTCCAAAAACTAACAAAAAACCAAAGGAAATATCCCAAATGTTCAACAATAAGAAATTGCTGAAATACATGGTAACAAATTTGTATACTGGAATTTCCCCTGCCCCCTAATCCCTCAGTCCCCACGATATTTAATCACATGGAAAGATGTTCACCAAATAGGAAACAAAATTGCAGTTACAACAAAACCCCAATTTCATTTGATAGTTATAGTGTCATTACATGAACTTCTCCCCTTCTTAGGGCATTTTTATATTTTCAAAAAGTTCTATAATGAATTCTAGAATAAACAGAGATTACTTTTATAATAAGAAAACAACCTTTTTAAGTCAGGGAAAGGTAGTTTTTTTTTTTTTCTCAAAAGAGATGACCATTCTTGGACAGGGAAATGGTTTCTGCAGCTTTTGGGGGTGTGAACGTTTCACCCACACCCCCTATGAAGCAACAACCCCTGAAACTCTGGCAAGAGCAGCCCCAAGGGCCCCTTTGGACCTCTAGTCCAGAGTGTGATTGTGAAACAGTCATGTTTCCCCATAGGCTCAGAGTAACCCATTTTCCACGTCCCGGGAATCAGCTTGGTCTCTTCTATCTTACCTCCTCTCACAAAATAAGTTAACATCCGTTCCTCATCTCCACCCTGTCATTCATTCCACAAGGAGCCTGCCCTGGAAGGGGCAGGACTTGTTATGGCCATTTTCCAGGAAGATTTGCAGAGGCCAGTCCAAAGCCACACAGAGACAGAGTCACAAGGCTGGGAAGAACAAGGTGGTGCCATGAGGGTTGGGGTTCATGAGCACAGGGTTCACGGGGGTTGGGTGAGGGTGGGAAAGCAAGCATATATTCCCCGGAGGCAGCTTCTTTGTGGCCAAAATTCACTTCAATCCAAGAAGACCAGAGTTTATCAAGGTTTGCCCAGGGCTCCGGCAAGGGGCATAGGGTAGCCTTCCTTCTCTACCAGCCATCCCTACAGTGATGCTGACCAGGCATGGACCCCACCCCGCCCCCAGGAGGAAAAGCAACTATGACTACACATTAATACACAAAATGCAGGGTTTATTTATTCAATTTTTAAAAAATGTTCTATGGGCCATGGAAAAGCCACAGGTCACATGCACTTACATTTCACTTGCCACAGCAAGGCTCATGGCCCAACTGTGACCACTGGGACCAGGAATATCCTCCTCTCTCTGGGACAGACCCAAGTGAAGGAGCAGGGAATATTTCTGAGCAATAATACAATCTGGAATCAAAGATGAGGACTGAGAAAAGCCCCTTGGAATTGGCCTCAACGGGTTTGTCCATGACCTTTAACAAGGCGGCTGATCCAGTTGGAGGTTGAGATGGGGAGGCGGGCGGTGGATTGAGGTCACAATGTCTGAGTCAAGATCCTTCTTCATTCTTGAGGCTTTTCAGGGGAAGGAGGGAGACAGGTGAGCTGGTAACCTGAGGGGGTGGCCATGGGGAAAGCAAGGTGTCTTCTAGAAAGAGGCAGCCTGTTTATGGGTGGGCATGAGTGTCATTTTTAGTATTAACTAATCTCTTTCTGCAACTACTGTTTTCCACCTTACACTAGGGATGACTCTAGAGAAGGCAAAGAGTGAAAGAGAAAGAGAAAGAGTCTCATTTGAGGGCCTCCAAGGCTGAGGTCCCGACCTCAGGAAAAGAAAAGCAGAAGAAACAGTCAACTCCCGACTGTCAGAAACTAAACACCTGCGCTCAGAGGGGAGCAGAATCCGTGGGAAAGTAGAGGGCTGAACTATATGGGTGACTGAGAAGGGGTCCTGGGCTTGCCTCTCCATGACCTGAGGGCAGCTGGCCTGTGGAGTGGCAATGATAGGATTCCCAGACAGGTGTGGGACATCCTAGAAGAAAATCTATCACTTTTCTGGAGGCAGGGGGCGGTGGGAGGGCCCAAGAGAGACAGGATCTCAGAGACCCACCCCACCCCACCCCGTGATGCAGGGCAAGGACCTGAGAGGCCCCCACAGGCCTCCCCCCCCCCGCCCCATGACCCAATGTCCTGCAGGGGGTGGCAGAATGTGCTGCTTCCCATTGTGGGTTGGGGGATGGTGAGCACCTTGACCAATAGACTGGAAGAGGCCCTGAGGCGGGTGCCTGTGGACCAAGGAATGGAAAACAAGTGGAACCCAGGACAGCCCCACAGACCTCTTGGGAGGAGCTTGTGCAGTGGATAGCTGCCTCACCGCTGCTGCCACTGCTCCAGGCCCACAGTCCCTTATCTCAAATCATGAGTGATTCAGAGCTAGGAATTCCTTTGGACTTTAGACAAAGGTGATCCAGGGCATCTGCATGCAGCACATTAGTATGGTCCAAGACAGCCCATGCCATGAGAGACATTAATATTTCCTCAATAAAATGTATGGGATACATAAAGATTATAGAGTCTATATCTGTCAAATTGGAATGTCTTTCCGGTCAGATTTGCTGACAACTTACTTTCGGTGCCAAATTAAAAAAAAAAATCTTTCCTAGATCAGTCCTGGGCGTCGGCCTGACCCCTTCCTTTCCCTCCTCACTCCCCCCAGATCCACATGGTCAGAGAGTTCCATCTGCCTGAATCTCCTTAGCACCTCCCACCTCCGTCTCCTTCTTCCATCCTTCCTGCTACAACACGGCTTCCCCTCTTACCCGGATGATCACAACCTTCTCCTGGCGGACCTGCAGCCTCCAGCGCCTCCTCCGTGCTTCCCCAGAGGAGTTACTTTAGAATCCAAACGCTTGGCTTTGCCCGGGTGTCCCATCAGGCTAGAAGTGTGATTAATTGAAAAGAACCAGCAGAATTAAAGAATGGCCCTGTACTTCCCTGCTTGGATAAGCAGGGGACAATGTGTAAGCTCCCAGGTCGTGGTACAGGTGCCTCAGGCCTTCTAAGATTCCCTTCAGAGATGTAGGCTGCTGCCGGTCCAGAGAAGGAAGGTTCCTCACGTGCGTGCGAGAGCTCCCACTTCCCATTCCCAGGAGGCTGGTTCCCTCCTGGCTTCTGACTGCTCAGGCAGGAGCGGGTTATGTGGCTGCCTGCACATCAGGTACGAGTGATGAGAGCAAAGCACACATCCCAGAGTCAATTTCTCAGGCATAGGAGGGCCAGGCTTCCTGCAACCCTGAAACCCAATGCTGACCTCCACAGAGCCTGGCTGTCCATGCCATGGCTCTGTTTTATAGGCTCCATTGGCCTTGGCTGTCAAGAACCAAAGCAGGTCAGGAGGTCCATTCTGTCTATTGTGTCCAACAAAATCCCTGGCCTGCGAAACAGCCCTGAGCTCAGCTCCTGACTGTGTGAGAGCGAAGGAGAGAGAAACGGCAGTTCCAGGGGTCTTACTCTTCCAGCCTCAATGAAGGAAGGCGCCACCGGGCTTTCACTTTACTCCTGCCTCTTGGCATCCACATGAGTCACCATTTAATTTTTTAAAAGTTACCGTTTAGGAGAGAGCTTTCAAGATGGCGGTAGAGTAGGTAGATCTTGCACTCAACCTCCTCCCAGGACCAAACTGGAGATACAACTAAATTGGGGAAAATCACTCTGAATAACCCGCTGAGGACTAGTGAAGAGCGTTATAACCGAGGATTGCAGAAGAAGCCATGTCGAGACTGCACCTCGAATGCTGTGGTCAGGGTTTGAGCCTCCCTTGACCAAAGACCCCTAGTTGATTCAAATGAGTATATTGTTTGAGCAAAACATTTATTTTGATGTTTTAAGCTACGGGGATTTTCCAAGTTGTTTCTTACTGTAACAAAACCCCGCCCATCCTAACTGAGCTGCCCTTCAGTAGGGTCAGAATAAAGAGGCTGGGCATTCTTAGTTGGTTTAGTTCCGTGGATAGAGCGTCAACCTGCGGACTGAAGGATTCAATTCCGGTCAAGGGCACGTACCTCAGTTGCAAGCTCTGCAAGCTCAGTCCCCAGCTCTGGTCTGGGCACATCCAGGAGGCAACCAACCAATGTGTCTCTCTCACATCGATGTTTCTCCCTCTCTTAGTCTCTCCACCTCCCTCCCACTATGTCTGAGAATCAGTGGAAAACTGTCCTCGGGTGAGGAACAACCAAAAATAAAAAAAAGAGGCTGGACAGGAGGCTCTTGCCAAGTGAGCCAGGACCTACTTACATGGGCTTTGAGTTCCAGGTGCCTACACAGACCCATCCCTTCCCATCGACAGAGCACACCCTTCTTCTGTGTCCCTCTGGGGCTTCACACCCCACCGGACCCAATCTCTATAACATGCTTCCTGTCTCTCTGACACCCAAGCCACAACACTGAGATGTGGTTTTCTAAAAAACCAGCTAAGCCCATGCCACCTGAACAAGCAGAGCCTTTCAGCTGCCCTTTTGAGGTCACTGTGGCCAAAAGCTGATTTCCGTAAAAAAAGAAAAAGCCACCAGCCTTCTGAGAGAAGGCTTATGATGTCAACAGCAACAAATACACATTTTGTTGGGAAATGCTGCACACTGGACACTGTGAGATCACCCTGGTGGGATGAACCTAGAAACTCTACTGGAAAACGGTGATGCAGAGCAAAGAGCCCTGGGTTTGAAGAGCCCCTAGAACAACATTTATTGAGCACCTACTATGCCTGGCAGTCAGAACTCTGTGTCAGGGACCTCAGATAATGGCGGAGGCAGACAACTGAGTGAGCAGAGGGTGATAATACAGGTGGATAAATGGCTGGTTAATTTAGTTATTCACTCATCTGAGGTATATTTGTTGAGCTCTCCTGATAAGCTAGGGACTAGACATTTAGTGTCAAGACTTGTCCTCCTGAAGCTTATAGTCTAGCAGACATGAGTAAAATAGACAAAGTGCGAAGGGAGCGTTTAGCAGGGCACATAACTTAATCTGGGGTGGAGGGATATGGGGTTTGGGATAACTTTATAAAGGACATGACTCCGGAACTGAGTCCTAGAGGGTGAGCAGAAAAGAGTCCGTAACGAAGAAAGGGAATCGTTTAAGTGAAGGCCTGGAAGCATGAACGAGCCTAGTGCATTTGGTAAGTGCTGGTAGTGTGGTAGGACTGAAGCATGGAGTTTAAATTAAAGAGGGACAAGAGATTAGGCTGACAGAGGCTACATCTCAAAGGGCCTTAGGGACCAGGTTTAGGGGCTTGG
>NW_006300377.1:5238662-5245797 GCF_000327345.1 Myotis davidii | reverse complement strand
AGAGTCTTGAGTTACAGTGTTTATTAGTCGGAAAACGGGTTCAGCTATTATAACAAAGACTCCACAATAACAATGGCTTAAACAAGATAGGATAGGTGTTTACTTCTCACTTATGAAAGAACCCGGGTAGGCAAGCCAGAGCGGGCATAGTGGCTCCACAATCATCAGGAACCCTGGCTGCTTCTGGCATGTGGCTCTGACATCCTTAACATATTTCTTCCTTCTTGTGGTCCAGGAGCGTGGCACCAGCTTCCACGATCACGTCTGCACGTCAGCCAGCAGGCAGGAGTAAAGGGGTCATGGAAAACACTCCACTTCCTTTAACCGCATAACCTGACACTCGCACTCATCACTTCCATTCACATCGCACTGTCCAGAATTTAGTCACATGACCATCACTAGCAGCCAGGGTGCTGGACAGACAGATGCCAAAATTAGAAGCTCCATTACTAAAGGAAGGTTGGATGCTGGGGGACAACTAGTCATCTTCAACAGGGAGTGGCAATCCTGTTTGCACTATGGAAAGGTCTCTCTTGAAAAGGGTCGGAGAATGGACTGGATAGTAAGAGATCAGAGCGAAGAAAACAATCCAAATGAGAGTTACTGAGGCCTGAGCCAAGCCAGAGACGTTTGGGGTGGGGGAAGTGGACAAAGGCTTAAGAGATAGTTGGAAATTGAATGGACAGGACATGATGATCAATGGACTGCACTTCTAATTTACTGTAGTTATCACAGCACGGTGCTTAGCACAGTGCTGGGCATACAGTAAGTGCTTGTGAATGAATGAATGTATGATATGAAAGGAGTGAATGAGTGAATGAATGATTGAAGTGAAAGAGGAGGAGCCAAGGATGATGATGATGATAATAATAATAATAATAGCTCCTGGAACTAGTTTGATTGAGAAACATTAACATGTAAAGATAAGTATCAGTCTTTAAGAACACAAACTTCTGCCCTGGGCAGCTTGGCTCAGTGGGTAGAGCGTCGGCCTGCGGATTGAAGGGTCCCAGGTTCGATTCCGGCCAAGGGCACATGCCTGGGTTGCGGGCTTGATCCCCAGTGAGGGGCGTGCAGGAGGCAGCCAATCAATGATTCTCTCTCATCATTGATGTTTCTATTTCTCTCTCCTTCTCCCTTCTTCTCTGAAATCAATAAAGAAATATATTTTAAAAAAGAAAAAAAGAACACAACTTCTACCAACTGTAATCTGCCATTCTCCCTTTACTGATGGGCATCTGGCTCCCTTGATGACATCTCCACCTGTTTCCAAAACTCAGTATTTTTGGTTATGAATGAAATCTCTTGTTTTGGGCATTCACTTGGTCTCTGCATTTTCAAAGGTCAATTGCTATTGGATTCAAAGTCCCAGCAAACTGGACTTGTGGCCTGCGAGGAGACGGGCGTGGCTTGCTCCCTTACCCTCTGGTGGGAGGAATGAAAAGGAAGAAAAGGACTTGCTTCCTTAGGTAGCCCCTGCTGGGCCCTGGCTGGCTCCTTCTTTACTGCTTGTAATGTGGCTGTGTTCCTGTCCTCTCAGTCATCACAGCTGTTCAGCCCATTAGAGACATGGTATGTGTGCTTGTGAGGGGCGTGGGGACCCCACAGGCCATGCTGGTGCCAAACAGCCCTCCTCAGCTGGTGGTCACAGGCTCACCCTTCACGGCTCATCTCTGTGCCCCTAGCAGGCTTGTTGTCCTCATCACTTTTACCCTCTGCAGCCCCAGCCCCAGGGCCTGTGGACATGGGCTGACTCTGTCTGTCTTCCTCTTCTTGCTCACTTGCCACCTGGCCACATCCTTCCTTGGCCTGCTTTCTGCAGTGCCCTTTCCCTTATCTCAGTAGCCCCAGGGCAGTGGGCAGGTGCAGCGGCTCAGGTGACTCCCACCAGGAATGAGAGGTCAGGCTCCCTCTGGTGGCAAGCTGGATGAATTATTCCCTTGCCTCTGTTCCAGTTACCTACTGTTGTGAAACAGATCACCCCAAATTTCACAGCCTAAAGCAGGGGTCCTCAAACTTTTTAAACAGGGGGCCAGTTCACTGTCCCTCAGACCGTTGGAGGGCTGGACTACAGTTTAAAAAAAAAACTATGAACAAATTCCTATGCACACTGCACATATCTTATTTTGAAGTAAAAAAACAAAACGGGAACAAATGCAATATTTGTAGTTGCATGTGGCCCGCGGGCCGTAGTTTGAGGATCCCTGGCCTAAAGCAATCATCGTTTTATCCTGCTCATGGATGCTGTGGATCAGGAATCGGACAGGGCACGGTGGGTGGCGGTGGTGGCGGTGGTGGTGGCTGGGCTCTGCTGCGGTAGGCAGCCTCCAAGATAGTTTTCAATGACACAAGCCTCCCAGTATTCATGCCCGTGTGTAGTCCCCTCCTGCTTTGTCTCAGGGCTGGTCTGGGTGGCCAGTAGAATGTGGCAGAAGCAATAGTATGTCCCTCCGCTTTTGAGTCTAGGTCATGACTCTCTGTCCTTTAGATCACCCACTCTGGGGAAGCCAGCTGCCATGTCTGGAGGACACTCATGTATGGAGAGGTCCATCCGGAAAGGAACCCAGGCCTACTTCCATCGGCCATGTGAATGAGCTTGGAAGTGGGTCCTCCAGCGCCAGAGCAAGCCTTCGATGACTGCGGCCTGGCTGACAGCTGGACTGCAATCTCACGAAAGACTGACCCTGTGTCAGAACCACCCAGATAAGCTGCTCTCAGATTCCCGACTCTCAGAAACGGTAGGAGGTGATAAATGTTTGTTGTTTTCAGCGGCGATATCTTGGAGTAATTTGTTATGCAGGATAGATAACTAATGCATTCCATGACATCTGGGCCCTTAGCTGGAAAGACTCGAATGGCTGGGGCTAAAATCGCCTGGGAGGCTGCTTCATTCACGTGGCTGGTACACAAGCCAGAAGGACCTGAAGGCTCAGCGGGCACGGTCACCTGGAGCATCTGCACGTGGCCGGGTCCGTGTGACCAGGCTTCTCACAGCACAGCAGCCGGGCTCTGAGAGGGCGTGTCTCAGGAGAAAGTGCGCTTTCCAGGAGGCCAAGGAAGAAGCTGCAAGGTTCCTTTTGGCCTCACCCCAGAAGTCACGGGGAGTCACGGGGAGTAACCTCTGCTGCGTTCTGTTGTTACAGGTGAGTCACCAAGGCCAGCCCAGATTCAAGGGGAGGGGATTTGACTGGTCCTCTTGATGGAGGGGTGATAGGGTCACGTTGCACAGGAGCAAGTGGGAGGGTGGCCATCTTTGCAAAATACAATTAGATGTATCTGCCCTGGCCCTGGGGGAGGAACAATCCATTGCCCCCTGCGCTGCCCTTCAGGGAGAGAGGGTCGGGTGGCTTCTTTCCTTACCTCCAGCCCTGTGAGTAGTGCTGGTCCTGCTGCAATGGCAGGTCCTAACCACGCCCTGAGGGAGCCAGGCGTCCACTGAGCTTGGATGGTGGAGCACTTCATGCTTTTTGCTCTGGGCTCCAGATTCTGGTGCTAAATCTACCTTTCTGGGTTAACAATTTTTAGAAAAGGTCCAACTGACACCTTGTCCCACCGCAGCACATCACCCTTTCTCTGCCAGCCACTGTGCGGAGCACTTGACCTCAGTCAGTCCTGCACTCACCCTAGCAGCTGAGAATTACGCTCCCATTTACAGAGGAGGAAGTCACTGACCGAGGTCACTCAGCCAGAGGTGGCAGAACAGGGACTCGGCCCCTGAGCCCTAAGTCTACCCTTTAGGGGTCCTGGGATTCCAGAAAGACTACTGGGTGTTGGAGCCCTAGCCCTGGTCTCCTCTGGGCTTGCCAAGGGCGAGGCCAGTGTGAGTGTGAGGAGGAGCTGGAGGGAGGTACTCACAGGGGGTGGGGCTTCAAACCCCTGCCTGAGGGGCGGGACTAGTTGTTGGGTGTTTGGGTGAAAGGGGAGGAGGAAGGAGAGGGAGAATACGTTTTTTACTTTCTTTTCAGACCTGTCCCCAGTCAATGAGCTTTTCAGTGGCCAGAGGGTGACATCCAGAGTAACAGTCCTGCACTCATGGCCCCTCAGTGTTTGTCAGAATGAAACCCCTTCTTTGTCCAGGAACCTCTGATTGGAGGCCCTCGGAGCGCTTGGGGTCTGTGGACGGACCTGGGTCTTGGAGTGATTTCCGGCCCCAGTGAAGAGGTCCTGCGGATGTCCGATGTCGGGCCTGCCTGCCCCGTGTTCCTGCCCACCGCTACCTTCCAGATGGGCCAGCTCCCAGCACCTGCTGCCTGCTAGGCACTGTGCTCACGTTGGGGACCCAGAAATAAAAGAGAGACAGCCGCTGTCCAGTGGAAGGAGAAACGTGAGGAGTTAACCACCACCCAGGAGAGGGCTCCTGAGTCCAGGGCACATCGAATGAGGGTCAGAATCACACAGAGAAGGGAGGGCCTAACTCAGCAACAAAAAAGAACGAACCATTGATACAGGCAACATCATGGATGAATCTCAAAATCATCATGCAGAGCAAAGAAGCCAGACACAAAAGAGTACAGGCTTTGTGATTCCATTCTTAGGACGTTCCAGACCAGGCAAAACTGTGGGTTATATCCAGATAGAAATAAGACCAGTGGTTGCTTGGGATGAGAGGGGCTGGACTGGGGACATGAGGTGCTGGATGTTCTGAGGGACGTTCTGAGGATGAGGAATATTCTGAGGTGGGAAAGATGTTCTAAACCTGGGTAGGAGTGTGGGTTACACAAGAACATTCGATAGCTAAAACTGACCACACTGTACACCCAGGATCTGTGAATGTCATCATATGCAAATGATATCTGTGATGGGCAGCACTCCAAATAGTCCTCAGCAAGCCCTGGTGTGCTCCCCCTTGTGCAATCACACACACACACACACACACACACACACACACCGTATCAGGTAGGTCTGTGTGGCCGATAGGGTGTGCAGAAGGGATAGTATGTCACTGCTGAGAACAGGATACTGGTCTCTTTCTCTCGGATAGCTTGTTCTGGAAGAGGCCATGTGTTAAGCATCGCTATGGAGAAATACGCTCGGCAAGGAACCGAAGCCTCCTGCCAACAGCTATGTGCGTGAACTCACACTCAGTGTATCCGTCAGTCCCCGTGAATGCCTCCCGAGGTCTGCAGCCTTGGCTGATTGCTGGACCACAAACTCATTCGAGACCTTGAGCCAGGCCACCCAGCTAAGCCGTTTCCTGATTCCTGATCCTCAGACTCTGAGTGAGAGAATACGTTTGTTGTTTTAAGCCATTAACTTTTCGGAATTATTTCTTTGGCAGCTCTAAGTGATGAATAGAATGTTTCAATAAACTAAACAGGTGGGGGAAGCGTCTTCTAAGTG
Source organism: Myotis davidii (assembly GCF_000327345.1). Taxonomy (NCBI): domain Eukaryota; kingdom Metazoa; phylum Chordata; class Mammalia; order Chiroptera; family Vespertilionidae; genus Myotis; species Myotis davidii. The sequence continues at coordinate 5,240,457 of NW_006300377.1, read as the reverse complement.
CTCCTGGCCCAGATGGCTTTCCCAGGGACCTTCCAGTGCTTTCTGTGACTCAGACTTCTGGGCTCAGTCTTCAAAATGGGGAGACGAGGGGCCTGGAGCTCTGTCTAAAGGTCAGGGGCTGGTGTCTCCTACATATCCACAGCCCCGCAACAGTTACACACAGTGGCCAGGCCCACACCCGCTGTGCAGAGAGGGCTCCAGAAATGCCCCCGTCTCCCCATCCTCCCCCCATGTGTACATGCAGTCACCCACTCAGGACTCAGAAGCTAATAACAACTACTATTTGGGGAACACTTTCTATGTGTCAGGGGACATGCAAAGTGCTCTGTATGCATATTTTAATTAATTCTCCCCAACACCCTCTGAAGAAGATATTACTAAACCTATTTTACAGGACAGAAAACTGAGACCCAGAACACAGAGGCAACTGCCAGGATCATAGAGCCACCAGGGTGTGGCAGCTTTTGATTCAAATCCAGATCTAATTCCCAAAGGAAGAGGCAGGCAAGCAGCACACCCAGGCCGGCGAATGCTTCTCTCATCTCTTCCCTCTGAGAACAAGCCACACTTTCTGCCATCAGGGAACAGGCCACAGTCTCCACCCAGACTCCCCGGGGTGATGATAGAAAGAGACTGGAGGGTGATGTCCATATCACCAGGAGTGTCATAGGTCGTGGGAACTGAGACCCAGAGAGGGAAGTGACTTTTCCAAAGACTCCCATCTAGTGCTCTTGGCTCCACACCGCCCTGCCTCTCAAGGACAGCTTTGGGGTAGGGGATGGAGAGAAAAAGGGAAGTCAAAGGTAAGGATGACAAAATTGAGATCTCATCATTTGGGTCAACCCCACAATGGGTAGGATCTACATAAACCAGTGTCACAGATGGTCCCAGTGAGAGCCTCTGCAGCCTCAGGGACCTCACAGAAAAGGTCTGAGAGCAGTGCCTGGCCTGTGGCAGGGCCGGATGAAAAGCCCTGCACCATTCATTTGCTGTGACCTTGGGTTGCCTCATTCATTCATTCATTCATTCATTCAATAAGTATTTACTAACCATCTGCTATGTGCTGTTTTAGGAGCTTGGGATATTTCAGCGAACACAAGATCCTTGTCCTTATGAAGCATAATAAAAATACAGAGGTTTCCTATATCAGTTCTAAAGTATCCTTCAAGTGAAAGGTGCTGAGGAAAAGCAAAAATTTTTGTTGCATTCTCTCACAGTGGGCTGGGTCCAATATGTTGATGTCAGCAAGCAACAATAGGAAGGGAGGGATATATATATATCTCCTGTGCAGGACAGGGTAACCAGTCCAACCACGTGCAGTTGGGAGGCCAGATATACCAGGTGTATCGATTAATAATGCAGATTTTTTTCAATAGATGGAGTTACACATCTGTTGATATATATGCGATTTGATACCACTTGTCCCGATTGATGGCACAAGCACTTTCTGAGCAGCACTTCCAAATGTATGAAGAAGTGAAAAATTGGGTCTCTGAATGGTTTGCCTCAAAACAAGAAAAGTTCTATTGGGACGGTATCCACAAATTACTCGAAAGATGGGGGGATGTGTAGCTAGTGATGGAAGTTACTTTCAATGAAGCACTTTTGATGTTTCTCTTGAAATTATAGTGTTTTCTTTGGATTACAAAATCGGCATTATTAACCCGTTAACATTTAATCCGGATTATTAACCGGTTAACAGTTAATCCACATTATTAACTGGTTAATAATTAATCCGCATTAATAACCGGTTAATTGTTCCGCCCGGAGATGAGGTGAGGAGCGGGCTGCGCGG
>NW_006300377.1:5232448-5238057 GCF_000327345.1 Myotis davidii | reverse complement strand
CGGAACTTGGCCCTCGCCGCGCCGGTCCAGGCAGCGCCGCCTGAAACTGCAGCAGATGCCGACTCGGGACCGACGGGTTTGTTTGCGCTCCTCCGCCGGCATCCTGCGCTACGCAGTCACGGCGCACACCTCATGGAAACAAGTCCGATAAAACGTGTAGGTGATAAAAACCAATACCTACTGATTAGTGCACCCGGAAACCTCAGCGCGGGCAGCGGGGAGGCGGCCTCACTAATCCCTGGAACAGGTGAGCTCGGGCATCTCCCGGGTTAGGTGGTGGAGGGGCTCTGGGGGCAGGCACGGGGCGCAGCTGGCTAATGGGGTGCTCCTCTTACCTCTAAAATAGGCATGTATTTGTCGGGATGCCCTTGTTATGAGATGACTTAAGGTGCTTAAACACCCCTCAAAGTTATGATTTCTGTCTATCTCTGAGAACTATATTTTTCTTTCAATTCTTTTTAGTAATTTACTTGAAACATTTATATTGTCTTGATGGGTTTGATGTTAGCTCTCTCTCTCTCTCTCTCTCTCTCTCTCTCTATATATATATATATATATATAGTAGATGCTCAATATATATTTAAAATATTGAGAGGTATATATATATATATATTAGATGCTCAATATATATTTAAAGTATTGAGGGGGTCAATGGGAGAAAAGGGGGATATCTGTAATGCTTTCAACAATAAAGATAAATAAAAAAAGAGAGTGCCAGGGTATGTGAAGGAAATGTTCAGGGTGCTGGCGCAGAGGGAATGCTTTGGTGGTTTTTACCTGCCTGCAATGCACCTCCCTTCTTCAGGTAACAATACCCCATTTATTCCTTGGAGGAACCGCCCCTCCCCCACCTTCCTTCCTTCCTAAACCCATCTCGAAGCTGGGGAGGGGGTGGCCCGAGACCCACGTCAAGCAACAGGGCCACGCAGACACAGTCCAGGGGCCCAGGGCTGCCTGAGGAGGAAGCCTGCCCCGCAGAACGCAGAGCTGACACTTGAAGCAAAGTCTGTGTCTGAGGTTTGATCCCTCAGTGGCTCTCTTACATGAGGCATTAAATTCCCTTTGCACTAGAGCCAGTTTGAGCTGGATTTCCTCCTTCTCCCAACAAGAACAATGTGTTGATGATCCAAAGCACCAAGACTGCCTCTCCGAGGAGAGGACACTTACTAGGAAGCAGAGACCTGAAGGTGGAGAGTGGCTGGGTCACCTGAAGAGGCAAGGGGAAGGCCCCAGGAGAGGAAAGCGTGTGGCAGGTGTGAGGAGCTGCAGGAAGGCCCGATGGTGGTGGCAGGGGGAGAGAGGAGCCGAGGAGATGCAGCGGGACCTAGTTCCCCGATGGAGGGCCTCACAGGCTTTTTAAGAATCTGGGACTTCATCCCAAGAGCAGTGGGAAGTCAGTGCAGGGTTTTAAACAGGGATCGACTAATCTGCATTTGGACATTCTTTGCATTTTAATAAGAACATGGGTGATAGCGTGGGGACTAGATTGGCAAGAGGTAGGAGTAGCGCAGGGGATTACCTAGAAAATTATTGCAGACCTCTGGGTTAGAGACGATCATGATTTAGACCAGTCGTTCTCAACCTTCCTAATGCTGCGACCCTTTAATACAGTTCCTCATGTTGTGGTGACCCCCAATTTCATTGTTACAAATTGAACATAATTAAAGCATAGTGATTAGCCACAAAAACAACATGTAATTATATATGTGTTTTCCGATGGTCTTAGGCCACCCCTGTGAAACGGTCGTTCGACACCCAAAGGGGTCGCGACCCACAGGTGGAGAACCGCTGATTTAGACAGAGTGGGCACAGTGGATGTGTAGAGATTGGGTTTGTGTCAACTGGTTTCCAATGATGTCCCCCGTAGACCATGACTCCCAATACTCACGCCTTGTGTGGTCCCATCCACACTGAATCTGGGGCTGCTCCGTGGGACTTTAACCAATGGAATGCAGAGGAAGTGGCGCTGTGCCTTCCAAAGGCAGGAGATCTAGTGTCCATGCTATTGAGGACTCTGCTGTGTGGCCGGAAGCCTCGGAGATGGAGGCAAACACTCTTTGGCTCCTTCTAGAGTGGATTCCAGTCACCCAGGCTCTGACTTCTCACCCAACCACAGTCTCTGTGTCTCTGATTGGTCAGTTACCTGGAGGTACATGGATGTCCTAAGGTTCAATCAGCACTGGGGGAGGGGGGAGGAGGGGGAAGGGAAGGGAGAGCCGGAGGTGCAGACATGGCTGCCTGGCTCCACTTTCCCTGGAGATGAGCGAGCAGTTTTCGAGAGGAGAACGTGACTACAGCCATTTCAAAAGAGGCTCAGCTTGGGACAGGCTTGCATGACTCAGTGCTCAGCACGTTGGCCTGTCCCTGTGCAATCCCACAGGGGATGGAATAGAATCACCCCCCCACCCCCCCAGCATGCTGACCCTCTTCCTGGACCTCGGACCCTGGCTGGGTGTTCCTCAGCTCAGGTTCCCAAACCTCCTCGTGGGCTGCTTCTCCCATCCTTCCTCAGCTGTATCCCTGACCCTTTGCCGGACTTTCTCCTCTGACCCCCTGGCTCAGGGTAATAATACCAAGAGCGACCACTTAGAATGCATTTACTAATGTATGAGCCAAGCACCCGGCAAGAGCTCATGGACTCCTAGAACCAGTTCTAGAAAGTAGGCACTCTCTTTTCATGCCCATTGTACAGATGCATAAAGTCAGGTTCACACAAGATAAGTAACTTTTCCAAGGTCACACAGCCAGTGAGAGTTGCCCCAGGAGGTGAATTGAAGTTTATATACCCCTGGAGTCTGTTCCCTTATTATCTGGGGACACACAGCTCTCCAGCCCAGGTTGGTGTTTGCCTCACTCTACCTCTCACCTGAGCGGGGTTGGGGTGAGAGCCCAGTGCTTTCTTTCAAGGGTACACAGCGTTGACCTCTGTCTGCTGTGCTTCAAGTTCATTCAGGCCAGGGGTTTTCACAGTGTGGTTCCTGGGCCAGCAGCATCAACGTCGCCTGGGAAGTTGTCAGAAATGCATACTCTAAGGCAAGCATGTCAAACTCGCGGCCCACAGGCCTCATTTATTTGGCCCGTGTTAGCCTTTGAGTTTGACATGATCGCTATAAGGCTTGCTGACTCGGAAACTCTGGGGTGGGCCCCAGAAACCTGTTTTAGCAAGCCTTCCAGGTGGTTCTGAAGCCCACCCATCTGAGCACCATTGGATCAATCCCTTTCCTTTCCACTCTCAGGTGGCTCTGGAGACAGCAGCTGGAGAAAGTGAGGCTTTTCAGCTGAGTATTTGTGGGGTTTTTTGGTGGTGATGGTTGTATTCTCATCACATTTGCCAGAAATGACCCAGGTCTGGCTTGAGAGAAGGTGTGTGGATTCCTTAATTGTTGCACACTATTATTTTTTCACATTTGCATTCAGCCTAAAAGAGAGTGAAAAGAAACATAAAGAAATCCAAACTACCCAATTCAGCAACTTAGCATTTTGTCGGTCTAGGGACGGGTGTGACTGTAACCCCATAGTCCAGCCGTGGGCAAACTACAGCCCGCGGGCCGGATCCAGCCCGTTTGAAATGAATACAACTAAAAAAAAAAATAAGACCGTACCCTTTTATGTAATGATGTTTACTTTGAATGTATATTAGTTCACACAAACACTCCATCCATGCTTTTGTTCCAGCCCTCCGGTCCAGTTTAAGAACCCATTGTGGCCCTCGAATCAAAAAGTTTGCCCACCCCTGCCATAGTCAGTCAACACGCTGAATTTAGAAAAATATTCTTGGGTGGGGATTAACAACACAAAACCAGGTCCTGGGCTGGGTTCTGAGGCACAGACCAGGCCTCCGTCCTGCCTGCCTTTGTGTCAGGGGACAGATGCCTTACTAATAACTAGGATTTGGGGTTCCAAGAGTTGGGGTCCAGGATCTGCTCCAACATGATCCTGGCCTGTACCATTTCAAATTCCTCACCAGTGCACAGCCCCGAGCCAGAGCCCTGGCTCTGTCATTTGCCAGCTGTGTGATCTTGGGCAAGTACTTGGCATCTCTGGGCCTCAGATTCCTGAATTGTGAAATGAGAGTAATAATTTCCACCTTGCAGGCTTGTTGTGAAGATGGAGGAAATGCATGTAGCATAGAGGTGCCATTTGCTAGCTGTGTGACCTTGAACAGGTTAGTTATCCTCTCTAGCTTGTTTTCTCTCTTGTAATATTCATAGCACAAACTTCAAAGGATTGTTGTGAGATTCAAGTTCATATAGATTGTACAGGGTTGCTATCATGCAACTACTCTGGTAATGTAAGCTATTATTAATGTTAAATACATAACACAGTTTCTGGAGCATAGTAGATGCTCAACAAATGGTGGCTGTTGTTATTAGTTTCCATCCTTCTCTTAAAGACAGCTCTGCCTTTACAATGCCCACGGCTGCTTTCAGCGTCTGGCTGCGGTGTCTTCAGGGTCTCCATCTCACTGATGCCTCCAGGGAGTGGGCAGTGCTGACTTCAGGTTGATGCTCTTCTACCAATTCATCTGTGATCTCCCTCTGAGTTTCAGACCCCCTCAGGTCTCCTGCTGTTTGCTGTTGGCCTGATTGCAGCATGCTTTGTTCTGGCTTTATGCTCCATTTTCAGGGCCCATTTCACAGGCATAAAGTTTCAGACCAGAGTTAAGTTCAAGCTCTATTGCTCACACTAACAGTATAGTCTTGGACAAAGGATTTAACACCAATTTTCTCATCTGTGAAATGGGGTCAGTAATGCCCATCTTGCTGGGTTGTATAAAGATGAAATAGCCCTGGCTGGTTTGCTAAGTGGCTCAAGTGTCAGCCCTCAGACCAAAGGGTTGCAGGTTTGATTCCTGGTCAAAGGCACATACCTAGGTTGCAGGTTTGATCCCCAACCCCGGTTAGGGCCCCTGTGGGAGGCAACTAATCAATGTGTGTCTCTCTCACATTGATGTTTCTCTGTCTCTCTCTCTCCCCCTCCCTCCCTTCAACTCTCTCTAAAAATCAATGGAAAAAATATCCTTGGGTGGGGGTTAACAACACAAACAAAGATTAAATACAACCATGTATTTGTAAACATTCATCATGGTAACTGTCACACAATAGGTGCTTAATAAATGCTTATTTACTTCTCTGTTCACCTCTCCCTATGGAGTAAATCCCATAATCGTTCTAACCCGTATGTGATCAGTAAAAGGGGGAATAACCTTTCCTACTTGTGGCAGAGACTGCCAGTCTTCACACAATAGCCAGTCTCCCTTTCTTCTTTAGTACTTTGACTTTATTGGGTGCGGGAGGAAGTAACAACATACCCAACTACTGACTATATCTTCCCGCCTCCCTTGCAGCTAGGTGGCACCATGTATCTGTTTTGGCCAATTACCGTATTTGCCGGCGTATAAGACGACTGGGCGTATAAGACGACCCCCTAACATTTCCACTCAAAATACTGAGTTTGTTATATACTCGCCGTATAAGACTACCCCCTCTTCCGCACACCTTCCACACACCAAATAAAAGGTAAAACAATATCGGATTTGATTTTAACATTTTAATTTATATTCAAATGCTTATGACATGCAGGAAAACTGTCACAAGGCTGTATGTACT
>NW_006300377.1:5227682-5232039 GCF_000327345.1 Myotis davidii | reverse complement strand
CTGAACGGTATTGGGAATGAAGTGGGCGGGCATCGGGAGGCCACTATGGCACGGGGCAAGCACTATGGGCAGTCTCTCTGAAGTGTACCTGGCGTATAAGACGACCCCCGACTTGGAGGCATATTTTTCAGGGCCAAAAAATCGTCTTATACGCCGGCAAATACGGTATATGAACGGAAGTGTTGGTGGTTGTAATCATTGAATTGTGCCCCCCCCCCAAAAAACCAGATATGTTAAAATTCTAACTCAAATACCACAGCATGTGACCTTATTTGAAAACAGGGTCTTCACACAATCAATTTAAAATGAGGTCATTTGGGTGGGTCCTAACTCAGAATGACTGGAGTACTTATTAAACAGGGAAATTTGAGCACAGAGACAGACATGTACAGAGGGAAGATGCTGTGAAGACACAATGGGAGAAGATAGTCATGTGACTGGAGTGATAAGCCTAGGAATGCCAAGGATCTCCAAGGATTGCCAGCAAACACCAGAAGCTAGAAGCGGCAAGGGCTCTCCCCTAGAACCACCAGAGAGAGCATGGCACTGCCAACACCTTGAGCATGGACTTCTAGCTTCCAGAACTGTGAGACAATAAATATCTATTTTTTTTAAATATATTTTATTGATTTTTTACAGAGAGAAAGGGAGAGAGATAGAGAGTTAGAAACATCGATGAGAGAGAAACATCGATCAGCTGCCTCCTGCACATCCACGGCCGGAGATGTGCGCGCAACCCAGGTACATGCCCCTGACCGGAATCAAACCCGGGACCCTTCAGTCCGCAGGCCGACGCTCTATCCACTGAGCCAAACCGGTTTCGGCAATAAATATCTATTTTAAGCCACCCAGATTTTGGTACTTTTTCACAGGAGCCCTAGGAAATTAACACAGGTGGAATTTGAAGGTGGCTGCTTAACAGGAGGCTTCCTGATGCTTGGAATGTGCAGGGTTGGTGTTTATAATATTTAACAACCTGTGTATGGAGATGGGCACTGATCAATCAAAAAGGACATGGACCAAGAACAAGGTGTGTGGTCACACACATTCACATATTGGTTAGATCAGTGGTCGGCAAACTGTGGCCCCTTGAGTGTGGCTCTTTCACAAAATACCACATGCAGGCGCACAAGTACAGTGCGATTGAAACTTCGTGGCCACACTCAAGAGGCCAAAGAGCCGTATGCGGCTTGCGAGCTGCAGTTTGCCGACCACTGGGTAACATATTAGCCCTGGGAACGTGGCTGGAGCTCCAACAGCCATTTTATACCACGAAGCTAGGAGCTGGCGATGGCAGACTCGGCTGCATACCTCCAATATTATCGACTACATACTTGGTAGAATAAACCTATGTTTGTTTATGGCTCTGTTATTTGGGGATTTTCTATTTTCCTCAGCCAAACCTAAATTTAGCTCACATCCAATCCCATGAAGTACTGGGAATCCTGAATGAAATGATCAACAGGAAAGTATTTTTGCAAATTCTCCAGCTCTAGGCAGACATAAGACATCTTTCTTATTGCAGTCTTTGTGATGATGATTATGATTGGTTTAGGAAAAATAGATTGAAATTGACTGACACGATCCTGGCCAGAGATCAGAGGTTTTTTTTGTCCTGCTTCAGCAACATATTCATTTATATATATGAATTTATTTATATATATATGAATTTATATATATATATATCCCAGAGAGGAAGGGAGAGGGAGAGATAGGAACATCAATGATGAGAATCATTGATCGACAACCTCCTGCAACCCCGAACTGGATATCGGATATTGAGCCTGCAACCTGGGCTTGTGCCCTTGACCAGAATTGAACCCGGGACCTTTCAGTCCACAGGTCGATGCTCTATCCATTGAGCAAAACCGGCTAGGGCAGCAACATATTCTTGAGGGCTCTGCACAGCATCCATGGATAACAGTGGCATGAGAGACTGGCAGGAGAGGGGCTGACAACTTTTGGGCTGGATGCCAGCAGGATGACTGGGTGATTTTTGTTGAGTTGCAGCCAGAATGCTCAGCCACTGGTTGGCAGTTAAACATAAAGGGTAGGAGTCAGGACAGATAGCTTTGAATCCAGGCTCCACACTTACTTGCTATGTGACCCTTGGCAAATTCCTGAACTTCTCTGAGTCTCAGATTTTTCACTTGTAAAATGGGAACAATTATAGCCCCTGTGACATAGGGTTGCCATGGAGATTTAGTGATATAAATACCCAGTAGGGAAAAAGATACATCCCGTTTATTTGTATCCTGTCCACTAGCCCTTGACAGATAATATATGAACAGACTGGATTCTGATTCATTCCTTCTTACCTTCATTGATTCATTCATTCAGTAAGCCTAGTGAATATGCCTACTCTGTACCAGGGGATGAAATGAGCTCGTGAGATAGATTTAGACCATGGTAGCCAAATACAGCCAGCTCAAAAGTGGTTTAAAAAAAATAGAGCCGCCCTAGCTGGTTTGGCTCAGTGGATAAAGTGTTGGCCTTCGGACTGAAGGGTCTCAGGTTCGATTCTGGTCAAGGGCACATGCCTGGGTTGTGCCCCAGTAGGGGGCATGCAGGAGGCAGCCGATCAATGATTCTCTCTCATCATTGATGTTTCTCTCTCTCCTTCTCCCTTCCTCTCTGAAATCAATAAAAATATATTTAAAAAAATAGAGCCAAGGTTTGTTTGGGCGCCCCTCCCCTCCTCTCATCTTTTCCTGAGGGTTCCCTTCAGCGTTTCATTCATGGCTGTCCTGGTCTACCTCCTCACAATCAGTAGATGCTTGTTCTCAGGGGGACCTCAGCCACTAATTCATACTATAGTGGAAATGACTATGAATCTCTCAAAGAAGGGGCTTGCAACTGACCCCTCCTGTAAAGTGACTGCCCCCTGAAAGGCTGTTCTTATGCATAGAAAGCAAAAAGGTTCCAAGTAGAAGGGCACAGAGGAATCATTCAGTCTGAACCCAAGCCAGGCAGAAGTGACTGTCTAAGCAGAATGACCCCAACCAAGTACACCCAGCAGTCCTGTGGCCAGGCTGGGTGGGAAGTAGAAAATGGCTCCCTGGACGCCATTAGATGGTCACTGCTCTACACCATCTGTGCATGCTCTGATCAGGTTTTTCAGGTCGCCCCTGGCAGGTACTGAGGCAGGACCAGAAGTGCCTCTGCCGTTCAAGAAGCCTGCAGCCTGACAGGGGACATGAACACATATGAGCTCTTTGGCCACCCTGATTTGAAATGCTGTCTTCACTGTGTACTGCATCCTCCAATGTGCACCTGGCTATTCTAGACTCTGTTTGGTGGTGCTACTGCCGTCTCGTCCTGCACCACCACCATGCTATTTCAAAGACTATCATTTTAAAAATATGTTTTTATCCGGTACAGGGAGGCCTCTTTCTTCTTTTTCCAGAATGTCTTAGTTGTTCTCATATCATCACTGTTCCAGATGAACTTCTAAATTAGCTTTTGAGTAACAGATATTGAATCCTCTTCAGCACTTTTATTTATGCCAGGCACTGGGCACTGGGAGGAGCCAGGCCCGCGGTTCCTGCCCTTGAGAGCTCACACACTCCACCAGAAGTGTAACCGAACAAGGGGTGTAAAACGACGTCAGGAATCTCACCCTGTGGGTAACCAGAGCCAAAGGCCTGAGGAGTCCCCACAGATATGAATTCCATTGTCCCTCCACTCTAGGGAAGTCCGAGGAGGCTCGACAGGGGAGTGGCATACTGGACTTAGACGGATGAGGAGGAGTTTTTCGGGGATAGAAGAGGAGAAATGCTCTGAGTGGGGAAGTCAGAGAACGCTTACCTTAGGAGACACATTTCCTAGGAGAGTTGCTAGGCGTTTGCCGGATTCAGAGGATGAAATGAGGAAGGGATGGCCCTAAGCTGAGAACATCACAGAAGGCTCTCGGAAGATACTTCGGCTGGGTTCGAGCTGGAGGTGTCAGAGAAGATGCTGGAAGAGGCAATGAAATAAAAACGGGTTTTATTAGAAAAGTAATACAAGATGACCTTTTACCTGGACTGCGAGGGAGGAGCCAGACAGGGCAGAGGAGGTAGTCACAGAAAAGTCTTCCCAGGAGCAAATAGGAAATTTGGCTTCCTGCCCGCACTCTACGATCCACCACCAGGAACTAAGAGTCCCACCGCGTCGACGCCGGGAATTCTGAGATGGTGACGCTGCGGTTCTGATTTCCAGGGGTCGGGTAGCCGGTTCCGATTTCCAGGGGTCGGGTAGCCGTGGACAAGGGATCGGCCGGGAGGATAGAGGCTCAGATTTGCGGACCCTCTGGCAGAGCTGAATGCTTTATGTCAGAATTGACCAATGGGATGACGGCACGAGGTTGCCAGGGCTA
>NW_006300377.1:5226694-5227430 GCF_000327345.1 Myotis davidii | reverse complement strand
GCCCAGCCCAGTGGGGTCACACAGGAGGAAGGCAGCAGGCCACCTGGAAATGCATGTCTGGTCCTGAAAACTCCTGGGGTGTGCGTTGTGTGTGTGTGTGTGTGTGTGTGTATGGGGATCGGGGGCGGGACCTCGGACCTGCACTCGGGAGGGCTCCCGGGGAAGGACCCTCAGCCTTTGATCCTCGCCCCTGGAGCCCGCAAGGCGCCCCCATGCACGCTTAGAATCCTAGCACTCCAAGGCCAGCTGCCCCCCTTTAAAAATGTAGAAGCTGAGGCTCTGAGAGGGGATGGGGCATCCCCAAGGTCACGCAGCGGAGAGCGGGCTCGAACTTCAACTCGGGTGCAGGGCTCCGCGCAGCCTCTGCAGCCTCCTTAGGTGGGCGTGGTCAGGGCTGGGGCAGCTGGAAGCGGCCTCCCGAGACGCTCGGCTTTCCTGCTCCCTTACTCTCTTTGTTTCCTTTTTTAAAACTAAAACTGGAAAGAATCTCCAAAACAATGCATCCATTTTATGGATGGGGACACTGAGGCTCGGAGCGGCACTGACATCTAAGCCAATAATGCCGTGTCCCAGTCCAGGATTCGCGATTGTCTCTACCCTTCTCAGTGAACCTGAGCTCCCCAGGCTAGTGCTAGGGGCGTGGCGGGTGTGACAGGACTGGGCACCGTAGCTTGGGGAAGTGAGGGGGTCAGCGGAGGCCAGCCGCCCCCCCCCCATCGACCCCAGGCCAGCAGCA
>NW_006300377.1:5221943-5222196 GCF_000327345.1 Myotis davidii | reverse complement strand
GCCTCGGCTCCGCAGCTGCCACTCCTCCTCGGGGTGTTGCACAAGTTTCGAGGTCACCGGCGACCCCCCCTAGCAGTGCGCCTGGCTCTGGCCCCTGCGGAGGAGGACGGGGCGTGGTAAGGGTGTGTGTGTGTGTGTGTGTGTGTGTGTGTGTGTGTGTGTGAACAACTCTACTACCATCTTCAAACTAAAAAGGAATTGTATTACTTGAATTTTTAAGGATTAACAGGGGAAACAAAAATTAAGTGACCAC
>NW_006300377.1:5219186-5221182 GCF_000327345.1 Myotis davidii | reverse complement strand
TCCTCCTCCTTCTCCTCCTCCTCCTCCTCCTCGGCATGGCTGGCTACCTGAGCGAAACGGACTTTGTGATGGTGGAGGAGGGCTTCAGTACCCGAGACCTGCTGGAGGAGCTCACTATGGGGGCCTCTCAGGCCACCACGGTGAGGGGGTGCGGGTGGGGTTGGAGCCCCGGTCCCTGGTGCAGGCCCAGCTGCCTCCTCTGAAAGGACCCCTAGGGCCTCATCTTATTCTTTCACTTGCTATTCATTCCTTGCTAATTGCAAGAGCCAGACCCATTTTGTCCCCAGTTCCTGGTCCTTGCCTCCCAAACCTGCCCCTCCTGTTCCTGCCTTGAGAACAGCACCACTATCATCTACCCAGGCCCTAGTCAGTGACCGCGAACCTTTTGAGCTCGGCGTGTCAGCATTTTGAAAAACTCTGACTTAACTCTGGTGCCGTGTCACATGTAGAAATTTTTTGATATTTGCAACCATAGTAAAACAATGCTTGGGTGAGAGCTTCTTAAAGGCTGGGGTTTTTCCTCTTTGTGTACTCAAGATCTAGAACCTGGACAGGGGGATGCACACACACACACACACACACACACACACGTTACCACAGCCCTGCTCAAAATCAGAATTCTTTGGCTGTTCCCAGTTGCCTATAGAATCAAGTCAGAACCCCTCTGCCTTCACAGCTCCATTTCTGGCTTCTCCCATGGTATATATCATGCTCCACCAGAGCTGAACTACTCTGCCCTGTGTCCCACTGGTGCCATGTGCCCTATTATCACCCCTGTGCCTAGAACACTCTCTTCCCGGCCTCTTACCTATTTCTACTCATGCCTTATTACTCACCAGTGTCACCGTTTCCTGATGGCCCAGGCAGATTTTGTATATTCTTTCTCCATGGCCCCAACTGCATTGCATAGAAACTTCCACCTGGCACTTACTGAACGCACTTGTAATTGCATAGGGATGTGTTCTCTTCCAGACCCTAATCCCTTCAGGGCTGGAGCCCTGCCTGGTCGTCTCTGTCCCTTGGCATAATGTCCGACATCAAGTGGGCATCAGTTAAAAAAAAAAAAGTGTTGCCTAAAGGGAAACAGTCCCAGCGGAGGTTTCAGCAATGTGGTCTCACCCGTAGCCTTAAGCGTAGTCAGCCCTCAGCAAATCTGTGGTAACCAGCTGTCCACAGGCATGGGTGGCAGTGGGACTCCCGCAAGCACCAGTATGTGAAAAGCAATGGGCTGTGGGCCACAGCTTTGGCCTCCAAGGAATTTATTTTTTTTCTGGGGAAGACAGATGCATTCACAGTTGTGATACTTTGGAAGCAAGTGCAAAATGCAGTGGGAGCATTAAAGCAGAGCTGCCTTTTTGGATTGGGGGAGGTAATGCCGCAGGTGAAACTGAAGGTAGATGAGGTATTTGCCAGGCACAGTGGGGATAAGGTGTTCAAGGTGGAGGGCAGGGTGGGAACAGAGGCTGGGAGGTGGGGAAAATAAATAATTCAGCCTGCAGCTGGAGTTGGCGCTGCAGGAAGGGGCTGGGCCACAGATCCTTCCATGCCGGGCTGGGGAGTTTGCCATCTGTCCTGTAGACTTGGGGAGCCCCCCAGAGAACTTAGAGCAGGAAGCTTGGTGGCCATAGCCACATTTGGGGCAGATACTTGGGAAGACCAGGGTGGCATGCACAAGGCGGGAGCTGGGGGTGGGGGGTCTCTCTCACATTCGCCCATCTTGTTGTGCAGGGTGAGGCCACTGCCTTCTTCGTGGCCGACCTGGGCGCGGTAGTGAGGAAGCACTTCTGCTTTCTGAAGTGCCTGCCTAGAGTCCGGCCCTTTTACGCTGTCAAGTGCAACAGCAGCCTGGGCGTGCTGAAGGTCCTGGCTGAGCTGGGGCTGGGCTTCAGCTGTGCCAACAAGGTGAGCCCCTGCCCCCACCAACACACTGACCCTCGCAGCCTACTGAGCACACACATGGCTGGGCCGCTGTGGGTGGGGCCTGGGGAGGCAGGGG
>NW_006300377.1:5218092-5218583 GCF_000327345.1 Myotis davidii | reverse complement strand
TCTGTGGTCTGGGTCCTGGATGCCATTGATGAAATGAAGATTAAGGTACCAACCTCTAAGACAGTAACGGCAAACCTTTTGATCTTGGCGTGTCAGCATTTTGAAAAAGCCTAACTTAACTCTGGTGCCATGTCACATATAGAAATTTTTGATATTTGCAACCATAGTAAAAAAAAAAGGTTTATACTTTTGATATTTATTTTATATATTTAAATGCAATTTAACAAAGAAAAGTCAACCAAAAAAATGAGTTCGCATATCAGAGGTGTCATAGGTTCGCCATCACTGCCCTAGATCTAGGTCAGAAACCTAGAAGGCCCTTCTTCTCCCACTGCCCCCCCCTCCCCGATCTAGGCATCTCCAAGCTCTGTAGTTCAGATTCCATCTCTCTAAAGGCCCCCCAACCTCTTCCTGCCTCACCCCCCGCCACACACACACACACACACACACACACCCACACACATACACACACAAACACACACACACGATCT
>NW_006300377.1:5192848-5217767 GCF_000327345.1 Myotis davidii | reverse complement strand
AGGAATATATTTTTTTTCTGGGGAAGACAGATGCATTCACAGTTGTGATACTTTGGAAGCAAGTGCAAAATGCAGTGGGAGCATTAAAGCAGAGCTGCCTTTTTGGATTGGGGGAGGTAGTGTCCCAGGTGAAACTGAAGGTAGATGAGGTATTTGCCAGGCACAGTGGGGGTAAGGTATTCCATGTGGAGGGCAGGGTGGGAACAGAGGCTGGGAGGTGGGGAAAAATAAATAATTCAGCCTGCAGCTGGAGTTGGCCCTGCAGGAAGGGGCTGGGCCACAGATCCTTCCATGCCAGGCTGGGGAGTTTGCCATCTGTCCTGTAGACTTGGGGAGCCCCCCAGAGAACTTAGAGCAGGAAGCTTGGTGGCCATAGCCACATTTGGGGCAGATACTTGGGAAGACCAGGGTGGCATGCACAAGGCGGGAGCTGGGGGTGGGGGGTCTCTCTCACATTCGCCCATCTTGTTGTGCAGGGTGAGGCCACTGCCTTCTTCGTGGCCGACCTGGGCGCGGTAGTGAGGAAGCACTTCTGCTTTCTGAAGTGCCTGCCTAGAGTCCGGCCCTTTTACGCTGTCAAGTGCAACAGCAGCCTGGGCGTGCTGAAGGTCCTGGCTGAGCTGGGGCTGGGCTTCAGCTGTGCCAACAAGGTGAGCCCCTGCCCCCACCAACACACTGACCCTCGCAGCCTACTGAGCACACACATGGCTGGGCCGCTGTGGGTGGGCCCTGGGGAGGCAGGGGTCACCTGCAGTTGGCCCCTTGCCCTCTGGGAAAGGCCACTCCCTTGGAAGGGGCGTTAAGGGTAAGGGAGGGAAAAACAAGCATGGAATTTGCCAGCCTTGAAGTTCCAAATTAAAACCTTGTGTATCCCTGGGGTAGATGGGTCGCCTTTTTAAATAGAGTCTTTCAAACTTCTTGGCATAGAATTATACATGGTATTCTTTTAATTAAAACAAAACAAAAACATCCTCTTATTGATGGTTTTCTTTTTTCTTTTATAATCTTAATAATATGTCGCTACATTTTCTTAATCCTTTTAGAGTTTTGTTATTGTTGCCAATTCTGTTGCCTTTCAATTTTATTAATGCTGTTGTCTTAATTCTCTTTTGCTCAATTTGGATTTACTTTGCTTATTTACTATTATTCTGTATTCACTGAACTCTCCTACAATGTGCTAGTCACTGTGCTGGGTAAGGTTGACTTTAGAGTGTTGAGTAAGACAGACTCTGCTGTCCTTGAACCGAAGCCTTAGCTTACCTATTTTCATTCTGTTCTTACTTGAGAAATTTTAAGCTATAAAGTTTCCTTGGAGTATAACTTTGGATGTATTTATTTACTCAGCAGACATTTATTGAGCACCTACTGTGGTGCCAATTACTATTCTAGGTGGGGATTTAGCAAGAGAACAAAACAAATGAAACAACAACAAGAGGCCCTTTTTCATGGAGCTTGCTTTCTAAAATAAGTTAAATAAGTTAAACAATGAAAATTGATAGTATTTAGATGGTAAATGCTATGGAGAAAATGAAAACGGGAAAAGGAAGTAGGGGATATTGGGTGAGAATATAGCACTTTCAGATAGTTTGGCCAGAGAAAGCTTTGCTGACATTTGAGTTCAGACCTGAAGGAAGCAAAATATCCAGCCAGGGGGGTGACAGGAGAAGGGTGTTCTCTGCAGAAGCAAGTGCGGAGGCCCTGAGGCGCTTCGGTTGGTGATAGTGGCACTCCTGTCATTTCTGGTAACAGTCAGAAACGATTGTTTTGAGGGGAACCCCTTTTTATGACCCATTTTAAGCCCCTTAAAGGCGTCAATATGACTGGGTGTTGTGAGGAGAGTTTAGAAGGGGTTCCTGGGGGAGAAGGGAGAAGAGCTAGCCTTGGGTCGGATGGCAGGGCTGGTGGGGTTCCAGGGGGAGACAGGTGTGAACCAGGGTGGGGCTGTCAGAACGAGCAGGTGAACCTTTATCATCAGAGACTGATGTTAATGTTATTGACGGATGAGTTTCTCCCTCTTGTCACCCGCAAAGCCCCCTTGCATGAGCTCTTGCTTTACGCACCTAGTGTTGTGCGTGTGGTCCATAAAGCCCTGGGAGGGCCCAGGGAGAGGGGCTGCCATTTTACACTGGAGGCCGTGGGGACCAGCTAACAGCCTGCTCGTGGCAGAGCCAGGACTGTCCCTGCACACCTGGGCCTCTGCTGCAGCAAGGAGGAAGGGGGTCTTTTCTGCCCTCTGGGTCTAGGAGTGAAGAACAGGACCGAACCCCACTACTACAGTTCTCTGCTTCTGGAAACCAAGCTGGGGCCCTTGGCCCTCTAGCCTCAGGGGCTGGCCTCCCAGGGGAGTTAGGGCTTAGAAAGACCTTCAAGTCAGTGGGGACTTTAAAAGCATCTGCCATTCGCTGAGCGCTCCTGTTGTGCCAGGCGCTTTGCCAAGCGTTTTCTGTACGTGATCTCATTTTATTCTCGCAACAACCCCGTGAAGCAATTATTATTATCCTGATTCTGACTGCTGTCCCGTGCGGAAGCATTCAGTGCAGTGGTTCCCAAACTTATTTGGCCTACCGCCCCCTTTCCAGAAAAAATATTACTCAGCGCCCCCTGGAAATTAATTTTTTAAAAATTTTAATAGCAATTAAACAGAAAGATATATGTATTAATGTTTCTACCTTTTTCATAAAATATAGTAAAGAAAGGTGTAAATTAGAAACATTGAAGTTTGAAATTATGAAACTATTTATTGAACTCAGAATAGAAAGGTAATACAAAAAAAGTTAGAGCGAATGCACCTGTGGCCATCACCGCCCCCCTGGATCGCTGCCTGGGGGCGCTGCAGCGCCCACTTTGGGAATCACTGATTTAGTGTGTAAGCACAGAGGTTGAGTGTGTAAGCATTTAGTGTGTAAACACAGAGGTTGAGTGACTCACTGGGCAGTGGCTGCTTGTGTATAGCAAGGGGGTCTCTGATTCGATAGCCGCTGTATTTTCCAAGATCCTAGGGAGAGGGTGGCTGAGCTGGGACTAGGCTAGTGACAGATGCTAACTGGAGGGCGGAAAAGGCCAAGACGCCCTGCTGGTGGCGGGTATCACGCAGTCCTTTGGGTGCCTTTACTGAGAGGTGACTGAGGGGTGCCCAGCTTTCTATGGAAGTCCACAGCTGCCCTCTTCTGGTCAGCCACAGCTGGTGGCCACACAGCACACCGACTGAAGGCTTGGTGGTGAGCTGGGG
Organism: Myotis davidii; assembly: GCF_000327345.1. NCBI lineage: Eukaryota > Metazoa > Chordata > Mammalia > Chiroptera > Vespertilionidae > Myotis > Myotis davidii. The sequence continues at coordinate 5,214,538 of NW_006300377.1, read as the reverse complement.
CTGGGAGAACAAATCCACATCAAAGGGCTCCAGGGTCCAGGGCACAGGCCACGCCTTGCACGGGGCTCTGGTCCACCCACCTTCCCAAAGACCTTATGTCATCTCTCCTGACCCCATCCCTTGCCCTCTCTGGCTGTCTCCCTCAGCATGCTTCCATCTTAAAAAGCCTTTCCTGGACACATCGTTGCCCACACTCATCCCTTGCTCCTTCTTCAAGTCCAAAATGAGTTGTCTACACTCGTGTGTCTGCGCTTGTCACTTTTCTTAGCACCCACTCCTTATGCCATTGCTTCCGACATCCACTCTCACGACTCCAGGGAAACTCCTCTTGCCAATGTCCCCAGGATGCAGTGAGCACTTTATTTTAAACCTTCATTTTGAATTATTCAAATAACATATGTATTCACACACACACACACACACACACATGCACACGCACACACACATGCACACGCACACACACACATGCACACGCACACACACGCACACATAGGACATCAGCATTATGTCTCCAGAGTTAATTGCCATCATGAATTTGAGTTTGGTAGGTATATAGTATTTAAATGTGACCTATAGAAAATATACACAATATCTTGTGATTTTGCAATGAAATATAAAAGATGGTCATGTATGTACTGTTCAGCAATAGCTTTCAACTCAGCAGGTCTTGAATATGGGTCCATGTTGATGCATTTAGACTTTGTTGGGGACACTCCTTGGTCCTCTAATTATTTGGCCTCTCGACAATATTCAATGCAGGGACTTTTTGTTTGTTTTTGGTAAGGACACTTAACATGAGACCTAGGATACTCTTAACGCATTTTTGGTTCAGCGTGGTTGACTAGGCACAATGTTGTTGGCAGGCCTCTCGATCTTACTCATCTCGCCAAACTGAAACCTGATGCCCACTGAGTAGCCACTCCCCATTTAATGACAAAAGATATTCAATAGTAACAAGTGCTCCTGCTTTAAAAGACTTGGGAAGGCTATCAGATGAAAGTGAATGCTGCTCTGCCCCTGCCCCACCCCACGGGGTGCCTCCCACAGTGACATGGCCTCTCATACAGACATGAGTTGTGGGCAGGCCTTGCTTGGACACGAATGGCATTATGATCTCTGTATTATCCTCACCTCTTTGCAGATCCTGGGTGCCAGCTTTTCCTCGTCTTCTGCTCTTTCTTTCTTTTAAAAAAAATATTTTTACTGATTTCAGAGAGGAAGCGAGAGGGAGAGAAAGAAACAATGATGAGAGAGAATCATTGATTGGCTGCCTCCTGCATGCCCCCCCACTGGGGATCAAACTCGAAACCTGGGCATGTGCTCTGACCAGGACTCGAACTGTGACCTCTTGTTTCATAGGCCGACGCTCAACCATTGGGCCACGCAGGCCGGGCCGCTCTCTCAATGGGAGAGTCCCTCTGGGTTCCGTCTCAGTCTCCCTTCTCTTATAAACTCTCCCTCTGCTTTAGGGAATTCCAGCTCCTCCCATGGCTTTCGATGCTATCAATACGCCACCACCTCCCACGTTTTGATCTCCCTCCCAGACCTATCTACCCAGCTGCTGGCTTGATAATGGAATCCAGTGCATTCAAATGCACTCACAATCTTCCTTCGAGAGGGGTCCCTTGGTCTGCTGGGCATGGAGCCCCCCTCAGACATCCTCACCCTGCGTCCCCACGTGTACCCCACCCCCCCAGCCTGCCAGCCCTGCTTCCGGAACACAGCTCCCTGCCTTTCTCGTGCAGACTCTGCCATCTCTGCCAGGGTGATGGGGACCGGTCTCCTCTCTCCCGCTCAGGCCCTTCCGGGGAACCAGACTTAGAGTTTGCCTTTAAAATGCAATCTGAGCATGCCAGTTCCCTTCTTGAAACCCTTCAACCTGTTTCCCATCACTCACAGGACAAAAGGTGAATCCACATCAGCCTCCTTGGTTTCCCCATTGGCTCTGCCCACCTCCCGCCAACCTCATCGTCCCCACTGTGTGCACCCTGCCTGCCCAGGCCACTGCTCGTCCTCCCGGATCAGGCTGAGCACCTCTGGCCTCAGAGCCTCCGCACAGGCAATTCCTTTTCTACTGGAAGCCTCCTTTCCTGCCTTCCATCTTGGCCTGGCACAGGCCTCCTGTGGGTCTCAGCACGGCAGTCCTCCCCTACACCCGGGTCTCCCCACTCACATTCTCCCCCGGTATCCTGTACGTTTTCCTCACGGCTCTTATCCATTTGTAATTCCACTCTAATTCAGTGTTCATTCATCCTACCCGTCCGCCCCTCCAGCCTGAAGGAACACAGGGTCAGAGGCCCGTCTGCCTTACCTACCCCTTCTTTCCATAGCACCCAGCACCGAGCCTGGCAGCTCCTAGAGCTCCAGGAACACCTGCCAGCTCAGGATCGAGGGTGATTCTCCATGGTCCTGTGGCTAAGAGCTGGCTGCTCAAGTCTGACAGTTCTGGGTTAGAATTCCAGCTGTGCCGCTTATGAACTGTGTTACTTTGGATAAGTGACTTAACCTCTCTAAGCCTCTGTTTCCGATCGCATAAGATTATTATAAAAATTAAACAAGAATATAAATAAAATATTTGATGCAGTGGCTGGCATACGTTTATGTTTTTCTTTTTAAAAATTTATTTTAAATTTATAGTTGACATATGCAATTTTATATTAGTTTCAGGTGTATGACACAGTGATTAGACTTTTATACACCTTATGCAGTGATGACTGTGATAAGTCTAGTGACCATCTGTCACCTTACATAGTTACTATATTATTAATTGTATTCTCTGTGCTGTACATTACATTCCCATGCCGTATTTTTTTAATCCTCACCTGAGGATATGTTTATTGATTTTAGAGAAAGAAAGGGAAAAAAAAGAGAGAAACATCGATTGGTTGCCTCTTGTATGCACCCCAATAGGGGATGGAACCTGCAACCTAGGTATGTGCCCTGACAAGGAATCAAACCCGAAACCTTTTGGTGTATGGGATGATGCTCCAACAAACTGAGCCACCTGGCCAGGGTGACTTATGTGTTTTATAACTGGAAAGTTGTACCTATTTTTCCCCCTTCACCTTTTTTTTTGCCCTTCCCCCATTTCCCTTTCCCTCTGGTAACCATAAGTTTGTTCTCTGTATCCAAGAGGTTTTTCTTTTTTTGTCTTTGGTTTATTGCTTTTTAGATTCCACATAGAAATGAAATCAATTCTCTTCACTTTGCCTTTTGGGGACCTGAAGGGACTTATTTTGCCTTTCTGTGTCAGACTTATTTTACTTAGCATAATACGTTCTAAGTCCATCGATTGTGTTGCAAATGGCAAGATTTCATTCTTTTTTTATGGCTGAGTAATATTCCATTGTATATGTATGGAATATTACATCTTGGCTATTGCAAATAATGCTACAGTGAACATGGAGTGCATCTATCTTTTTAAAAAGATATTTTTATTGATTTCAGAGAGAGAAAGGGAGAGGAAGAGAGAGATAGAAACATCAATGATGAGAGAGAATCATTGATTGGCTGCCTCCTGCACGCCCCCTACTGGGGATCAAGCCCACAACCCGGGCATGTGCCCTTGACTGGAATTAAACCCGGGACCCTTCAGTCCGCAGGCCAATGCTCTATCCATCAAGCCAAGCTGGATAGGGCTGCATATATCTTTTTGAATTAGTGTTTTTTATTTCTTCAGATAAATACCAAGAAGTGGGATTGCTGGATCACAGGTCTTCATTTTTGAGAAACCTCCATATTGTTTTCCATCATGGTGGCACCAATTTACATTCCCACCAGCAGTGTGGGAGGGTTCCTTTTTCTCTGCACAGCAAGCTCTTGCTTGCTTGTTGTTTCTTTTTGATGATAGCCATTCTGGCAGGTGTGAGGTGATATCTCATTGTGGTTTTGATTTGCATATTTCCATGATGACAATGATGGTTATTATTTAAATATTTATAATCAAAGCTAAACCTCAGGTCCCCAAAGGGCTAACACTGCTTCTTCCTCTCACCTCATGTGGTGAAGTGGGGAATAAAGCAGCTTCGTAGCCACTCAGACCCAGGCTCTTGGGGAGCGAGCTGTCCGGCCCTGGACTCGGACCTTTGTGTCCTGGCTGTCACCACAGGCAGGTGGACCTCTCTGGCATCTGTAACATGCGACTAATGAATATTTCCTAGGATAGTTATAGACATCACTCGAGATGATACACCATCAACACCTTGTGCTGAAAAGGTGCTAAATGAAAACTAGAGTCTTATTACAAACTCAGGCTGGTTAAAAATGGCCTCTGTCTCCTACCATGTTTCCAAACTGACTTCCTCTCAAGTTCCGTCCCTTAATCATGGAGAGTCAGACCCGAGTGTGAAAGTTGGTTCTGCCACCTACTTGCTACATGGCCTCTCTCAGCACCAGGCTCCTTCTCTGTTGAATGGAGCTGACACCCCTCTGATGGGGTTGCTGTGAGGAGTAAATAGAACAGTCACTCGACAGTGAGGTTTGGCAAGCAGTGGGTGTGGCCCAGTTCAGCCCGCCTGATTTGTGAAGTTGTATTGGGTCCCAGCCTTGCTCATTCACTTATGCATTGTCTGTGGCTGCAATGGCAGTGGGGTAACTGTGACAGAAATTGTGTGGACGGAGCCTGAACTATTTGCTCTCCGGCCCTTTGTAGAAAAAGTCTGCCAGCACCTGATGTAATAAGCATCTCATTGGGCACGTGCTTGTGGTAGGTGCTCAATGATCATGGTGGCTGTCATTGTCATCATCATTGTATCATTACTGCTACCATCAGGTGGAGCAGTGTTCTGTAAAGGCGAGGGAGAGGGGGCCCGGGGAGAGAGGGGCTATACACACAGCAGGCCTGTGTCAAAGACTCCAAATGCTGTGAACTTCCTTATACATCAACTAACATTCTGTGAGCATTTAAACCTGCCAGGAAAGTGTGTCGGAAGTCTGTTGCCAGGGCCACTGAGTCCACATAATGCCTTTGTGTGAATTAGGAAATGTGTCCCTTCCTTAAGACACTCAGTTGTTATAATAATGTACTGTCTTTGTTAGGAGATGCTTTACTGCCTGGAAGCTGTAATAAATACATGCATCTACCATGTGTTGTTTGTGAAGGGGACCCCCTCGGGCTGTGCAGAGCATCACCTGGGCAGCCATACCTGGCAGCCCGGCCGGTCCAACAGTGGGGGGCCAGCAGGACTCCCGGTTTGTAGTATCTGCTGTTGAACAGCGAGGCCCACTTCGTAGTGATCTCTGCATGCAGAGCTAGGATTTTGCCCCTCATCTGTGTTTCCTGGGCTTCTGTGGGCCCAGCAGGCCCTGGTGCCTCCTCACTACCACCTTTGGGACCCCACAGGCAGAGATGGAGTTGGTCCGGCGCATTGGCGTCCCTGCCGGTAAGATCATCTTCGCCAATCCCTGTAAGCAGATTGCACAGATCAAGTACGCTGCCAAGTACGGGATCCAGCTGCTGAGCTTTGACAACGAGATGGAGCTGGCAAAGGTGGCGAAGAACCACCCCAGTGCCAAGTAAGCCGAGAGCCACTCGTAAGGGAGGCGGAGGGGTGGGAGGAGTGGAGCTGGAGCAAGGACCCTGCCCTGACCCCACCCACGGTCACAGGGGGTGGGGGCAGGCACCCTTGGACTGGACAAGGATGCCAGGGCCTGCCTCCGACAAAGGCAGAGATAACTGATTATAGCCATAGTGTGATGGAGGTCGAGGTCATGGCTGAGATGGGGTGGTTGGGGAAGGTTCGTGAAGGAGGTGGAATTTCAGCTGGGCCTTGAGTAGTGAATCGAATTTGGGGAGGGCACATACAGTGTACCAGAGCCAGCTGTGTAAGCAAATGCATGGAGGTCAGAAATCGCACGGGGCCTTTGAGGGACAAGCAGAAATGTAGTGCGAGCATACCATGTGCAAGGGGTGAGGGAGACAGTGAATTTTGCTGGTCACGGGGTAGGACCTGGGCTTTGCCAGGGGTCAGCACTGGACGGTTTGCTCAGGCTGAGGCCCTCACATGGTCATTTGTGCCCTGGGATTCCATGGAGGGGCCTCGGGGTGAAGGGGAGCCAGGTGGTGGGCCACTCTGGTTCACCCACAGCAGCTTCCATTTTGTCTGTTATACACGACATTGGGGTGCTCAGCAAGACTGTGTCTGAAAAACAGAATGGCTTCCCTCACACAAGAGAAGCTGGAAAAGCCTGGCGGGTGTAGTGGCTGAGTCGGAGGAAGTGGAACTGCCAGGGAGAACTAGAGAGGTCACGACCAGGGCAGGGGCTGCAGGGAAGGGCCTAGGGATGTTTAGGGAATGGAATGGACGGGACTCAGAGGCCTGCTGGCTGTACAGGGAGAGGAAGGGGTCGGGGGCCTGTGGGGTTGGAGGGCTCTGAGCCGCAGGGGATCACACCCCTTGACTCAGAGAAGAAGTGGTTGGAGTGGGGGAGGCAGGCCCGCCCGGCAGAGGTGCTGTCTCCCCTCAGGATGCTGCTCTGCATCGCCACCGATGGCTCCCACTCCCAGAGCTGCCTCAGCCTCAAGTTTGGAGCTTTGCTGGATTCCTGCAGACACCTGCTCCAGAACGCCAAGAAGAGCCACGTGGAGGTGGTGGGTGTGAGGTGGGTGCCTGGAAGCCCCACCACCTCCTCCCACACCAGGCCCGCGGCCTCTTTCCCAGGAATTCATTCTGTATGAGACCTCCCCAAGGTCCTCCAAGGAGGGCCTGTCCCTGGGCCTGGAATTCTGTCTTTTGAGAGTTTCCTCTCTTTGTAAAGAGGGTTTGGCATGTCCTACTGCCCCAACCTCACACTCCCCAAGTCTTGTCCTGGGAGGTTTCAGGAGGGACCTGGCTTTTTAGGAGTTTTAGCCTATAGGCCACACCCTTGCAATGACTTAACAACACAGCTTTCATTTATTCTGTACTTAGGACATTCCAGGCCCTGTGCTAAATGTTACATGTGCATTACCTCACAGCCTTGTGGGGTCTTATCCCCACATAACAGATGGGGAAGCTAAAGCCTCCGCAGGCCACACCACTGACGGAGGGAGGCATCCAGATCTGGCTGACTTGTCCCAGAAGGCTCAGTCCTACGGGCAGAATGGAGGGATGGCAAGGGCACCCAGTGCCAAGCTTCCTGCCCACTCCTCACTTGCCACATGGCCCTCAGCCACCCATTTAACCTCTTAGGCCCTCAGTCATCACATCTGTCAAATGGGCACATGTCCAGTGTGTCTTTCCTGGCTGGGGCTGAGGTCGCGGCACCTGGGGCCCTGGTGTAAGCCAAGGCTTTTCCTCCTCCCCCAGTTTTCACGTTGGCAGCTGCTGTCCTGACCCTGAGGCCTATGCTCAGTTCATCGCTGACGCCCGGATTGTGTTCGAAATGGCCGCCGAGCTGGGCCACAGGATGCACATCCTGGACCTTGGTGGTGGCTTCCCTGGAGTGGAGGGGGCCAAAGTGAGATTCGAAGAGGTAATCCTGGGGTCAGAGTGTCTCATTGGGCTCTGTGCGGCGGCGGGGACGGGGAGGGTTATAATGCCGATAGGGAGTCCACTGTGAGCTGATCCTATGTGTTAAGTCCTGTGCTTGGTGCTTTACCTGGATCTTATTATTAACCTTAGCTCCTGCTGAGCAAGTGCGGCTTACAGAAGTTATGTCACTTCCTGAGTCCACGGTAGAGCTGGCCTCACACCAGCTCTGCCTAGCTCCAGACCATGCACTTGTTTGAGGCTTAACCAGGCCATATTTTCATAATTCATAAAGCTTTTTGAAGGTCTGGGTTGATGAGAAATCAATTGAGAGGGCTGGAAAAGGAAAGCAAACCTGTCCACCTTCCCATCTGAGATGAAACCCAGAAAAATGTGTCGCTCAGTCCCCACTCCAACCACTAGGCGTCGCTTCTCCTTAGCAGTAAGGGCTTCATCGGGGAATATCCACATCCAGGACTGAGCCTAGGAAAATAACCTGCTACAGACCCAAAGAATGAGCCTCATAGATGAACACTGCAGCAGTGCATGCCACAGAATTCCACGGGACCTCCCTGGTCCACCTAACACTCGGGGGTGGTTAAATTATGAAACATTCTTATGATGAAACCATTTACATTCACAGTCTATTGAGTAAAACAGGTTATAAAAAACATATGTGTATAACTCTATCTTGTTTATCGTAAAAAATAGTTTGTATATAAAAAAAAAAGAATTAGAGCTACTCCAAAAAGTTAATAATTAGGTTAATCTGGATAACAGAATTAGGAATGGTGTTTTTAAAAAAGAACTTTAAATACAGTTTACATTCAGTATTGTTGTGTGTTAGTTTCAGGTGGACAGCATAGTGGTTAATAATATACTTTACAAAATGTTCTCCCCAATATCTCTAATATCCGCCTGGCGCCATCCATAGTTATTATAATATTATTGGCTACATTCCCTAGGCTGTACTTTACAACCTTGTGACTATTTTGTAACTATCAGTCTGGACTTCTTAGTACCTTCCCCTTTTTTACCCAGTCCCCCAGCTCCCTTCCCCTCTGGCAACCATCAGTCTGTTCTCTGTGTCTATGAGTCTGCTCAATTTTGTTTGTTCCTTTATTTTGTTCTTTAGATTCCACATATAAGTGAAACCATATGGTAGTTGCCTTTCTCTGACAGACTTATTTCACTTAGCATAATACCCTCTAGATCCATCCATGCTGAAATTAGGGGTGATTTTGATCCTTCTTTGTGGCTCTATTTTCTGTAAAAAAAAAAAAAATCGTGTCATTTAACAAATTGGTTATTTATGAAAGAAAAATCCACCCAGGGCTTCTGGAATCTGAGTACCACGTGTTACTTTAAGAGTGCCTCTTCCCACTGTGGGGGCATTGAGAAAGCTGATTTACACAAGCGTGAGGGGCCTTACCCAGCTCTGTCTCCCGCCTACATTCTTGGCCAGCTGTTCATGGTTACCAGCTGGGGCCTTAGCGGCTGCCAAGTCCCTCTTTCTGAAATCAAAGAAGTTTTCAAGAAATAAACTTGGGCCCTAGCCGGTTTGGCTCAGTAGATAGACCGTCAGCTTGTGGACTGAAGGGTCCCAGGTTCGACTCTGGTCAAGGGCACATACACAGGTTGTGGGCTCAATCCCCAGTAGGGGACGTACAGAAGGCAGCCGAGAAATGATTCTCTCTCATCATTGATGTTTCTCTCTCTCCCTCCCTCTCTGAAATCAATACAAATATATTTTTTAAAAAAGGAAAACAAAATAGACTTGGAGCTGTAGCAAGTTTTCAGCATAAACCCCACTTTCAAACATGTAGTTGTCCACCCCCATTCTCCTACCACCAGATTGCTTCTGTAATCAACTCGGCCTTGGACCTGTACTTCCCGGAGGGCTGTGGCGTGGACATCTTTGCCAAGCTGGGACGCTACTACGTGACCTCAGCCTTCACCTTGGCAGTCAGCATCATCGCCAAGAAGGAGGTGCTTCTGGACCAGCCTGGCAGGGAGGGTAGGTGCCAGTTGGCCCTCGGAGCCTCGTGCTGAGCAGGGTCTGGTGTAAGGGAGTGGGGAAATCTAGAGACTGGGTCCTTGCTCCTTGCTGTAGGAAGACTTACAATCAAGTCGCCTCACTCCCGACACTCATGTAGCATCTTTCATCCCATGCATGCTCGTATTTTATGAAGATTAAGATCAAAACAACCTTAGGTAAAACAGGTATTTTATTTACTTTTTTAAAAAAAAATATATTTTATTGAGTTTTTACAGAGAGGAAAGGAGAGAGATAGAGAGTTAGAAACATCGATGAGAGAGAAACATCGACCAGCTGCCTCCTGCACACTCCCCACTGGGGATGTGCCCGCAACCAAGGTACATGCCCTTGACCGGAATCGAACCGGGGACCTTTCAGTCCGCAGGCCGACGCTCTATCCACTGAGCCAAACCGGTTTCGGCAAAACAGGTATTTTATTAACTGTATTGTACAGATGAGGACATTGAGACCCAAAGAAAATATAAGTGAATTGCTTAAAGCTGTAAAGAGGTAAAGCCTGCACTTGATCCCAAGTTTGTCTCCTCTCCTTGAGTACCGGCTCTTACTCACCCAACTGTATCTCTAACATAATGAAAACCATTAATGACAACTTATATTTGCCTAAGCCCACTTTACAGAGGACAGAGGTAGGCAAGGAGAGGTTGAGTCACTAGCCCAAGGTCACACAGCTGATAAGGGGCAATACTGGCATTCAAGTTTAGGCTGGGCTGACTCAAGATGTCTCTGCCCACCCTGCTAACATCAGCGCTGTTCCCTGCACTTCCTGTTAGATCAGTCCTCTTGGCAGCCCCATAAGAGAATCCATATGGAGGGGTGGTGGGCTTCAGGTAGAATGGTGTGTGTGTGTGTGTGTGTGTGTGTGTGTGTGTGTGTGTGTGAAAGAGAGAGAGAGAGAGAGATTGATTTTCCTGGCCTCCTTTATAGATTCAGGGGGATTGTCCTACCTATTCCCACTGGGAGACCTGGCTTCTCATTCCAGTTCATGCATTGCCCCAGCTGTGTGCCTCTGAGCTAGTGGCTTAATCTCTTGGGGTCTCGAGTTTGTCTGGCCTCCTCTTCTGCCTTTGCTGGGGCATCAAGGTCTGTTGCAGACAAGGCATGTGTCTTGGGCAGCGCTGATCAGCTACAAGGGTGAATGTTTCCAACAAGGCAGTGAACCTCGTGTCACACACAGCAGGAGGCCGGGGCAACCCTTTCATTACTGTAGCCATCATCTTTGTGGAGCCCACCATTGTGCCAGCTGCCTACTCCCACCCCCGCATCTTGCTGCTTGCCTTGCCCCTGACCTCTCCCCTCCCTGCAGAGGAGACCGGTTCTGCCCCCAAGACCATCGTGTACCAACTCGATGAGGGCATCTATGGAATCTTCAACTCAGTCCTGTTTGACAACACCTGCCCTACCCCCGTCCTGCAGAAGGTGAGCCACTTTCAATTGGCTTGTTTTCATTTGTGTGGGTGTTTAAATAACATTTTTGTGTGGTGTTATCTAATTCTTAAAAGTAAAGCATAATCATTGTAGAAAATAGACAAAGATCAAGAAGGTTAGCACCTATAAACCTTCCCCATAGATGTCTTTTCAGTCTTTAAAAAAATGTATTATATTTTTTTCCCCATAAGGTTGGGGTCATATTGTTTTGCAACCTGCTTTTCCCCATTTAATATGGGGGTAGCTCTTTCCATGCTATTAACTAATCTCTGACAGCATGCCTTTTGATGACTGCAGAGTATTTTAACCCATCTGACTTTAGGGGTTGGCCGTTGGTTTCCTGTTTTTGAGCGCTGTGAGTATATCTTGACATCCATCTCTGATCATTGCTCTGGGGTAAATTCCTAGAAGTAAAAAGAAACAGCTCCTTTCTGATGAGTTTTCCCATGTCAACAGAGAACGGGAATTTGCAAAACATTCCTCCTAGCCTGTGAACCAGCCCAGGCCTCCCACCGCTTCCTGGGCATCTTCACAGAGAAAGTCGGACACACCCTTGTATTTTCACATTTCCAGGCCTCTGTTTGTGTGGTCCTGCTTCTGGGAGGAAAATTAAGAGCCTAACTAGCACTTACACCATCACGAGCCTTCAGTGTGTGTGTTTTTCTTCTCCATTTTGTCTAGTTTTTCAAGGCCCAGTCACATGTCAGCTCCTGTGGGGCAGGTAGGGGGCCTCCTTTGACTTAATTGGTCCTCATCCTATAGCTGTGTTGTTAAATGGCGTTATGTCTGCCTGTCTCAGTAAGCTGCCCTGATGTGCCCAGGAATTCAGTTTTATACTGTGATGCACCAGCACTGCCTGCATTCTTGTGGGATCCCACATCCGATTGTCCCCAGAAAGAATCAATTATTTTGGATAAACACCCAGAAGTGGGACTTCTGGATCACATGGAAGTTCTATATTTATTTTTCCTCACCTGAGGATATTTTTCCATTGACTTTTTAAGGAAAAGTGGGAGAGAGAAAGACAGAAACATTGATGTGAGAGAAACACATTGAGTGGTTGCTTCTTGCATGGGCCTTGACAAGGACTCGGGACAGGGAGGAGCCTGCAGCCAAGGTACATGCCCAGAATCGAACCCAGCACGCTTTGGTCCGCGGGTGCATGCTCTATCCACTGAGCCAAACTGGCTAGGGCAGTAGTTCTATTTTTCATGAGAAACTTCCATACTGATTTCCTCAGTGACTGTACCACTTTGCATTCTCACTAGGGTTCAATTCTCCTCAACCTTGCCAGCACATGTTGTCTTTTTGATAACAGCCACCTTAACAGCTGTGAGTGAGGTGATATCTCATTGTGGTTTAATTTGCATTTCTCTTGTGATTAGTGACACTGAGCATCTTTTCACATACCTGTTGACCATTCATAAAATAATTATATTTTGTTTTTTACTTTACAAAAAGGGTGTTGGGCTTTGTAAAAACACTTAATATCCAGTCTAAGTTTCCTCAACACTGCCGTATGTCTCTAAAGTTCTTCACTTGACTATTGTGTAGCACTCTGCACATGTGCAACTTTTGCATCCATTCTCCTCTCCAGGCATCTGGATTGTGTCCAAGTGTTTGTGACTGTGCTTACTGCTATGAATATTCTTGGTCTCTGTGATGCAGGAGCAGAGGGTGGAACCACTGAGCACAGGGCATACAAATGTTCAGCTTCATGAGACAGTGCCAGACTGTTCCCCAAAATGTTGGTACTGATTGACAATCCCACCAGCAGTGTATAAGAGAGTGGGAGGGTCTAAATTTTCTCCACACCATCATTAACATCTAATTTGTGGGGTTAAAAACAGGCTAACTTATGGTTAGGTTAGGCTGTGAGTAGCAGATCCCAAATTACACGACTTGAATACGATATAAAGGCTCCTTTCACCCCAATCTAAATGTCTGGATGCAGAAAATTCAGAGCTGGTACCATGGTTTCATAGTCACGTGGAGCCATATGGCTTCCAGTTGTACCTACTTTTAGGTGTTGCCTTCATCTTGGTTGGTACAAATGGAAGCTCCAGACATTTAGGAAAGAAGGTGAAGGCCATGTGCCAGTTGTCTTTTAAGGAAATTTCCAGAAAGTAGCCTCACAATACTTAGGCTTTTATCCCATGGCCATCACTACCTGGAAGGGAAATCGGCCTTCATTCTAGGTGGTCATGTGCCCAGTAAAACTTGAGGGTTGACATTACTGCAATGGGCAATTAGCAGCCCCTGCCACAAATAAGACAGAATAAAACACTGGATAGCAATAGAATGTAAGTTGGGAGATAAAGTGACCAAGTTGGCGTTCTAAGATTTTGAATTATTTGAGAGAAAGGTAAAGATATTGATTAATTTCTGACTTGAAGTTAGGCATGCTTGTTAAAATGTGAATGTGTAGAGTAACCACTAAAATAATAGAAATAGATAATATAATTTCTAACCTTGAGAGTAATTAAAATAGTTTAGTTGGACATCAGCATAAAAAAATAGACCATCAAAATGCAGTTGAGAGCACAGAAAAGAACCACACATGTGGAAAGTGTTGACAGGGCTCGCAAGGCAGGTCATGGGGGACTGTGTAATATGTGATGCTAGAACACCTGATTGTCCATATGCAAAAAATGAAATTGGACCCCTGTCTCACATCATACATGAATATAAACTCCAGAAACTAATGTAGGCACAGTGAAGGATATCTTAAAAATAAAAAAGGAAAAGACTGTCTACATTAAAATGAAGAGCTTCTGTTCATCTGTTAGCAAAAGGAGAGAGGCAATCATAAACTGGGGGAAAATACTGAAATGTGTATAAATTGATAAGGGCTTAGTATACAGAATATATGAGGGATTCTTAACTAAGAAATAGAGACAAATAAGAACCTTAAGGAAAAAACAATGTGAAATAGAAAGCAATAGAAATATGGGCAAAAGACTAACAGGCAGTTCCAGAAGAAGAAAACCAAATGCAAAATGAAAAGATGTTCAATTTCGTTGGCAATCAAGGAAATGCAAATTGAAGTGAAAATGAGGTACCATTTTATACTGACTACATTAGAAAAAAGTTTAAAGCAGGCAGTATCAAGGTTGGTGAGGACATGGAGCAGCTAGCTAGGTGGGAGTTGGTAGGCATTACTCAGATAAACATGCATATACCCTACCTTCCAGCAAGTTCCTAGGTATATACTGTAAAGAGATTCTTGGCATATGTGTTTGAGGAGATATATAAGAATGTTCACAGGAGCCATTTTTATAATATAAAACATTGGAAACCACCTTATGTTTGTTGGCAAGGTAATACATAAATAGATTACAGTGTATTTCATATAATGAATTTTCTATGCAGCATACTGCAAATTGCATTGGTTGGAATCTTGAGCATGTAAGTTTCAACAACAAAAAAGCAAGTTGTAGAGATTACACCCTATAATTCCATTTACATATTTTCAAAAGTGTGTGAACTAAATACTATCCTGCTTAAGGTTAGGTATGTTTTTGGAAAACAAAGTAAAGCAAGAGAATAATGAAAACAAAATTCAGGATAATGGCTACCTCAGGAGGCATGTCATTGGTGTGGGCCACATAGGAGTTTCAAAGATACTGGAAATTTTCCTATATCTTACAAATGATACAAATATTCTTTTGTATGAATTAAATATTTATCAAAAAAATTTTAATTCTCATCCAAGGACATTTTAATTAATTTTTAGAGAGAGAGGGAGAGGGAGAGGGAGAGGGAGAGAGAGAGAGAAATGTGAGAGAGAAACGTCAATCAGTTGCCTCCCCACCCCGCATGTGTCCCAACTGGGGCCAGGGATTGAACCTGCAACCTGGGCACGTGCCCTGACCAGAAATCAAACCCACAACCTTTCGGTGTAAAGTGCTGCTCCAACCAACTGAGCCGCTCGGCCAGGACAGGTTAAGAATATTGCCCAAGGTCACACAACTAGGATTTACCACCAGGCATTGTGGCTTCAGAGTCTTAAGAGGCAATGAGTACAGAAAAGTGGGAGGGCCTTAAATGCCAGGCTAGGAGGCCCTCCAGTCTTTATCCTATTGGCTATGGGAGCCATGGAGGCTTTTGAGGGCGGGAGAGATAAGGCTGTGAACAGTCAGCCCAGGAAAGCTGAATGTGCTCAACCTTCTTTCCTGCAGAAACCTTCCACAGAGCAGCCCTTGTACAGCAGCAGCCTGTGGGGCCCGGCGGCTGATGGCTGTGACTGTGTAGCTGAGGGCCTGTGGCTGCCGCAACTACACATAGGGGACTGGCTGGTCTTTGAGAACATGGGCGCCTACACTGTGGGCATGGGTTCCCTCTTCAGAGGGATCCAGACCTGCCGCATCACCTATGCCATGTCCAGGGTGGCCTGGTAAGGGGGCCCTGCTGGGAGATGGAGCGGGGTGGGGGAGAAAGAGTGGGCTAGGCAGAAGCAGTGAGGGAAACCTTAGGTTTGAGACCTGGCTTCTGTGAAATCCAATTTGACAAGTAGCCCTTGGTTATGGATTCCAAATAAGCCCTGTGCTTGGCACCTGGCTGTGGCCATGAATGAGACTGAGCTTCCCTTGAGTAGGAGACACAGAGAAGCAGACAGGACTCCTGATAAATTCTGTGCTGGGTAAAGGGGGCAGGCTGCGGAAGCTTAGACTCCTCCCTGGGGCCCAGATCCACCTCCCAGAGGAAGAAAAGGTGAAGTGAAGCCGGGAGATGAGTGGGAGTTAGGCAGCAAGAAGCAGGAGGGGCAGGAGGGGCAGGAGGGGTCCTCATGCCCCTTTGTAGTACCTTTTTTCCATAGGAGGGGCGGGAGGGGCGGGAGAGGGCTCTGTGAAGAGGAAACGGAGGGAGCATCCTACACAAGGTGGTTGTGGCTGGGGAGGGAGCAGGGCTGCATCGGAGAAGGCCTTAAAAACTGAGAAGGGCTTTGAGCAGCAAGGGGGTAGCACGGACTGGCTTGAAGCAGGGGAGTGACGTGATCTGATGTGGACTTTAGAAAGGCCACTCTAGCTACTGTGTGGATTAAGGGAGGCCAAGGGCATGTGTGGATAGAGCTGACCAGTCAAGTGGCTACTCTATGACCCAGGAAATATTGGCACTCACTTAGCCTCCATCGTCCCATCTAAAAAGTGAACCTAAAACTGGCCCTGCTTCCTCACCAGGCCAGTGTTGGGATTCAGTGAGCAAGATGGGAGGAACGTTGTTAGTTGGACCCTCCTGTCAGGCTTTATGATTATTTCCTTCAACCACACACAACTCTGGGATGAGTGCTATCACAGATAGGTCACTTGCTGAGGTCACACAGCTGGTCAGCAGGGAAGAGCCCCCGTTTTGGAGCTGGGAGATGGCTACGGATGGCAGGAGTGTCCACCCTCTCCACTAAGTGCTGACTATGTGCCAGCATGGGGCACCAGGCACGAACTCCCTGCCCTGATGTAGCTGAAGGAGGGCTGTAATTGAAGGCGTGCTGTAGCCGAAGCAGATATTGAACCCTTATCTTTATCAAGAAGTACATTGTGCTGTGCGATTCAGCAAAGTCTTTCCTGAGCTTCAGTCACTGAAGCTGAGACCCGAAGGCTGAGGAGGAGTGAGTCAGGGTTGATGATGCAGGTGGAACCACAAGTACGCGCACAGGCCTGGGATGGGATGCAAGTGAGCCTGAGAGATGGTTACTGTGGATGGCACACAGGGGGTGAGGGTGGGCACGGCTGGAGAGGCCACTGGGACGGATCTGGGGCCGGAGAGTGGGCGGACACTGCGGGCGACTCAGGAGCAGGGATTTACTGTTGGGAAGATGGCGCTGGGCCAGAAATGTCTGGAGGAGTCAGAGAAGACCTGGGAGACTGCATTCCCGGCTAGAGATGGCGGTGGCAGTGGCAGTGGAGAGAGGTGTGTGCTGTAAGGAGGGTCAGGAGCTGGTCAGCAGGATCACTGGGTGTGAGGACAAGATTCCCAACTGGTGGCTGATCAGAGGGTGGAGCCCCATAGTAACATGGGTAGGTAGGAGGAGAAAGAGTTTGTGGGATTTTTTGAATGGGGGCAGGAGATATTTTTTTTAAGTGCCAAGCCTGGAGTATGAAGAGTGTGGGAGTGAGAGAGCTGGGTGAAATCCTAGTTCTACCCCCTGCTGCTCCACCCGCCCCCCCCCCGCCCACCACTCTTAGAGTTTCTGCCCTGTAACCTTGGGCAGGTCACTTCTCTCTGTCTCAGTAAAATGGGGATGATAATGCTGCTCTTACAGGGTTTGGGGGAGGGAGTATACAATTAGGTAACTTAAGTAAAGTGCCTGGCACAATGTCTGCCACATAGTAAGTGTTCAACAAATGTGGATTCCTTTCCTTCTTGGGGGCGTTGGACTACAAGGGTGGGGGAGATAGTCAGCAGGCCTTCTCTTGCCCTAGGCTGGGCTCTGGGGCTCAGGTGAGACCCCTATACCCAATGGGGGCCAGGTCTTCTGGTGCAGGGCCATCAGGAGCCCCCAGCCAGCAGGTCCCATGCTGGTGGCCTCCAGTGCCCCTCTCTCACCCACAGGAAAGCACTGCGAGAGCAGCCGCTGCCTGCAGAACAGGATGAGGACTCTGAGGGCATGTGCAAGCCTCTGTCCTGCGGCTGGGAGATCACAGACACCTTGTGCGTGGGCCCTGTCTTCACCCCGGCGAGCATCATGTGAGCGGCTCTGTTCCCCCCGGAGAACCCCAGCGGGGCCACAGAGATGCCTCTGGGAGAGGTGGGGAAGGTGGCAAGCAGGGCACCCTCTGGCCAGGACTCCGGTGCTTGCTCTGCTGCCCCCGCCTCCACCCGTAGTGTTTCTGCCCTGTAAATAGGACCAGTCTTACACTCGCTGTAGTTCAAGTATGCAACATAAATCCTGTTCCTTCCAGCTGTGTCCGCCTCCTCTGCAGCGCCAAGGGGCTGGTCAGCCAGAAGTGGGGTGTTCTCAGGGTTTCCCCTAGTCTCCTTCCCACTTTTGTAAATATGATGCAAATAAATATTTAGGTTTTTTAATATTCCAGTGGAATCTAGCAGTTCAATTCCCAAACAGCCTGGCTAGGCCAGCAGAGAGATTCCCACCTGCACTGAGGACCTCATGGCCTCTGCCTTAGTCCTGACCTGGCTGCCGTGCGGGCATCTCCTGTAGCACCAGCTCCTCTGACTCCTCCTCTCCACAGGCCTCCGTGCCTGGCCTCCTGGGGAGGGTGAGCTGTCAGGTTAAGGTGGGGTCAGAGTTGCTTCCCTTCAGCCCTGGAGCTCAGCTCATGCCTGAGAGGCGCCTCCGTGTGAACCTAACAGTCCACCTAAGGCCTGACCCTAAGTGGGGGCAACTGAGTATTGACACAGCTTTGGAAATTCACACTAAAGATAAAGAGCAAAGGGATGGGTTTTGAGGAGACCCTGCACCGCCACTCTCCTTGCAGGTCTGCAAGGCAATGAGAGTAATGCCAATACCTGGTGGTTGGTTTTGTGAATCGAGGCAGTACTGTTATAAAAGGGTTGGCCATAGACATTGCCACGTTCAGTGCCAGGGCCCCCATGTTGATGTCTCCTCACACTACCGACCAAGTGAGCCACCCGGCCAGGGAAGAACTGGTGGCTGTAGTATATCCACAGAGTTTGTACAACCATCACCACCATCTAATTCTAGAACATGTTCATCACCTCAAAAAGAAACCCATCGGCGGTCACTCCCCATTTCCTCCTCCCCAGCCCCTGGCAACCACTAATTTATTTTCCAACTCTACAGATTTGCCTATTCTGAACGTTTTATTTTGACTTTTTATACATTCACTTGATCGTCTCTCTGGGTAAGCCTGGTATACAATGTGGGTTTTTTCCACACCGCCAAGCAATTCTCTGAAATCAGCTAGGTGTCCTACAATTTCACTCACTTCCGACACTATCTACCTGAAGATACAGGGCTCAGTCTACAAGACTGCCACCCCTGCCCCACTGCAGAGTCCAGTCCCCCAGTCCAGGCTGTCACCTGTGCTTCTGACTGACAGGCAATAAATCACAGGTTCTGACAGCCCCTTTCTTGGACTCAACTGATTTGCTAGAGGGGCTCACAGAACCCAGAGAAACATTTCACTTACTAGATTCCTGGTTTACTATAAAAGGGTGTAACTCAGAACAGCCAGATGGAGGAGATGCATAGGGCAAGGTATGGGGAAAGGGCACCAGCTTCCATGCCCTCTCCTGTGCCACTCTGCCAGCACCTCCATGTGTTCACCTACCCGAGCTCTCCGAACCCTGTTTTTTTCAGGTTTTATGGAGGTTTCATTACATAGGCACAAGAGAGTAAGCCACTGGCCACTGGTGAGTGAACTCAATCTCCAGCCCCTCCCCACTCCCCAGAGGTTGGGGGTTGAGTGGGACACAGCAAAATACACCTTCATCACTCTCACCACTTAGGAAACTACAAGAATTTTAGGAGCTCTGTGCCTAAATGGGGATGAAGACCGAAGAGATATTTCTTATAAATCACAATGTCATACCTGGACGTCCTGTTTCAGTATCTTGACAGTCCGGGGTCCTGCCCGTGGCTCTGAGGTCATTTACTGAGGCAATGTGTTCTGAGTGAATGAGGTTCTTGCCAAAAGCAGAAGTGTCTCCCATTTCCAAGCTGGGCTAGTCTTTGATACTTTGACAATAAGTAGGCTGAACTCTCAGGACACCAAGAGACCCAGAGAGCAGCCAAAAGGAGTTACTCTACTGCCCCTTTGTTCATCCAAAGCCACGTTTTACATATTACCACGCTGGGCTCAGCCCTCCATCTATAAGGCTGTTTCTGAGACTTCTCCTGTTTAAATGCCCAAGCACATCTGGACCCACTCATGGTTTTTTGTGTTTTTGTTTTTTTTTGTGGGGACGGGAGGTGGGGAGAGGACAAACACAGGATTTTCTGCTAGAATCAGGCATCTGCTTCCAAAGGTGGCAGGTGGCTACCGTGAGACCCAGGTGTAACTCCGTTCCTTGTCTGAGGCAGGTGCACTGTGGAGAGCCCTCTGTGGCTTTTAAAGTGACAGCAGCTGGCACAGAGTTTGAACAGATATCTCACTGGATCCTTTCAATTATTTCATGTTCCATTTGCTGCAAGAATGGGAAATCTACTTTTCTGAGAAAGATACCCAAAACTTGATGTGCCTTATTTGAGAATAATAAAGTCATTTCTTTTCAGTTACTTGTTTTTGTTGTTTCCATCTTTTTCTAAAGAGAAAGAAGAAAAAGGATTAAATGTGTGGAGAATAATGGGCTTCAGGCCCGTGCAGGGGAATCCGACCAGAGATCCTGGAGTCCCAGCTGCACTGGCATTTGCCTTCTTTGAGTGCCTCCCTAAGCAATCCACTGACAGGAACCCCTCATGCCATTCTGGCTGCCCCAGAAGTCACTTTCTTGTTGGGCTCTCACAGATCCACCCCGGCCTGGGACCTCATCACAGGGACATCCTCCTCCCACCAGCTCCCCACAATCTCCAGAAGCTCCTTCTGGCCACTCATTCACTCATTCTTGGAGGTTAACAGATCTGCTACTGCCCCACACCAAGTGGCCATCCTCCCTCACCCAAGGGCTGGTGCTCCTCTTCCCCTCCCCAGTCCCCTCTACTCAGCAGCCGGATCCTGTCACTCACCTAATTCCCATTTCTCCAAGAATAAAATGTAAAGTCCTGACTAAGCTACCTCTCTGACTCCCTCTCTCCCCCCTAACTCACTCACTACTCCTGGCAGCACAACCTCTCTACCTCTCAAACACTCCATACAAGGTACTCGTGCTGTGTTGGGAAGCATGAGACTTCATTGGAAAGTTTGTAAGGAGGACAGTCTGATAAAAGGGAAGTGTGTGGAAGGCCGCCTGCCCTGTTTATTGGAATTCCAACTTAGTGGAGACTTAATTGCCCTGTTTATTGGAATTCCAACTTAGGGGAGACTTAAGGGACTGTCGAAGGTGGCACCCCTAATTATTCCTTGACCTTTTCAAACAAGTCTGTGTATGTGCAGACCCCTGGGTGTTTACTGGAATCCTTATGCTTAATCCCTGGGTGCCCTTGCCTAGAGGACAATGTAAATATGAGTCTTCCCAAGATTACTCTCCCTACTGATTATATCTAAAGATAAACTTCATCTCAAATGGTAGTAAAAGCCTAGCAAGGCAGGCAATCAGGGTTGCCTGGTTGCTATAGCCAGGCCGTCCCTTAGCCCTCTCTTTCACAGCAAATGTTGTGCACTGCCCCGGGAGTCATGTGCAATCGCGCTGGTCTTGCTGAGGGAAATGTTGAAAATCCACTCATCTGTCGCTCAGGGTCTGCTGGCCAGCCTCGCCACTGCTGGGCCTGTATATACTGTCCGGTCTCTTTGGGATGATTGTCCCAGGTTACCTGTGGGGCTCACTCACTTCATTCAGGTTCTCCTCAAATGTTTTCTTTAGGTGAGGTGTTCCCTGACCACCCTTTAGAAAATGGCACTTCCCAGTCTCTCTTCTCCTTTAACTGTTTTTTTCTTCCCAGCAAAGTTTTGCTATTGTCCCCTGTGAGGCTTTTCCTCTTTAAAACTGTAACTGTCCCACTGCCACCCCAGCATTCCTTAATCCCCTTAGTCCCCTTAATCCTCCCCCCATATAGCACCATCTGACATACATTTTATTTAGGATTAAGCTCTTAAGGGCAGATACTTGTTTTGTTCTGTGCCCCCAGTGCCTAGATACAGATGTTCACTGCCCTACATACAGATGTCCAATAAATATCTGCTC
>NW_006300377.1:5186707-5192800 GCF_000327345.1 Myotis davidii | reverse complement strand
AACAGCTATTTCTGCTCCTCACTCAGCTGGGTTGACCTTGGCCTAGGAATACCAGTCAATTACAGGATGCAGAGTTAAATGTGAATTTATACAAGCGACGAGTAGTTTTTTAGTAAATGTATGTCCCCTGCAATATTTGGGATATTCTTATACTAAACCACTGTTGTTTACCTGAAATTCAACTTTAACGGGACGTCCTGCATTCCATTTGCTAAATCTGGCAATTCGACCAACCCTGCAAGTCCCTGCCTCTGTCGAGCTTCGTTTTCCCCATCTGTGGCCTGGGAATATTTCTTGAGTCTTTGCCTCGGGGACCGACCCCTCGGGCGCAGCAATCCTCACCCCCCAAGGGGTCGTCCCTCTGCCCCTGTTTTCCCCATCTGTGGCCTGGGAATATTTCTTGGGACTTGCCTCGGGGACCCTCGGGCGCAGCAACCCCCACCCCGCAAGGGGTCGTCCCTCTGCTCCCAAGAGTCATGTGCAATCGCGCTGGTCTTGCTGAGGGAATATGAGCGAGCCCCTTCCTCCAAGAGCTCAGTTCCCTCATTTCAGCATTCGAGGATGTCAGGGGTAGAAACGATACTCTTTACTGCTTCCCACAACCTCGATCTCGGGACTTCCAGCTGCCGGAGACTACCTCAGACCTCGCGGCGGCGGATTTCCGGTAGCGTGACGTCACTTCCGCGTCCAGTGGCTCCTGGGTTTCGAGTCACAAGCTCTCGCGCCCTCTGCCGGCCGGGAGGAGGCTAGGCCTTTACCAAACAGCCGAAGAGCGGAATCCCTTGGTTCAAAGACAGAGACGCAGCTCCCAGGGAAAACCGAACCTTCGCCGAGGGCGGGACTCCCACGGGAAGAGGGTCAGCCCACGACGCGAGTGGCTTGGGAAGGGGCGGCCTGGCCTCCGCCCGGCTAGAAAGGCCCAAAGTAACACCGGAAGTCGGCTCCTCGGCCACCAGCTACTTCCGCCCCCACTTCACACAGCAGGACACTAAAACAGAAATGGAACTTCTGTCCTTCAGCGGCTTACCTGAGCCCCTTACTGGGATGGTCACCCGGGGCTGCTGACCCGAGATCACTGGTGGCGTGTCTTCCATAAGATGCAGCTGACGACCAGCAGAGTGGACAAGGAGAGAAGGGCTGAGATGACGATCGCTGGAGTCTGCAAGCCACCACGTCTGGCAAAGGGACAGAGGCGGCAGGGTAGGGGTAGAGGACTGCGTCCCTGGAGCAGGCTGTGCCCCTGTCCTCAGTAGCCATGACTCACACACATCAGGGTCCCAGTTCTGGAGGGGGCATGATGCAGGGCAAGCATATAGCTTGGAGGCAAAGATTGAGCGACCTGGGCAAGTGGCCAATAGTCCCCTCCCCCCTCTACCCACTCCCCAGCGTTTGGCACTTAGAGGGTGCTTAATACATAGGAGAGAAGCGACATTAGTAACATCAGGTGTTTCACAGGCCTTGTCTTATCCAACCTGGCAAGCTGTTCCTGCTGTTATCATTTATCAGATGGAGAAGCTGAAGTACAGAGGCTGTTTTGGCTGAGGTTAAAAAGCAAGGGGCAGAGACAGGACTTGAACCCAGGTCTGCATGCTGCCAGGCCTCATGCTATCCACCTGCTTCCCAACAAGCATGTCCTGAACACCCACTGCGGGTCTGGCATGTGGCCCAGCCCAGTAAGACAACAGCTGGCACATGATAGTCCCTCAGTAAGTTCTAGCTGTCATGAGGTATTACAATTAATTTGATACATTTGGTCCACACAGTAACTCTGCAAGAGAAAATATTATTCCTATTTTTCAGATGAGAAGACTGAGGCTAATGAGGTGACGTGTCTTGCCTAAGATCATTTGGCTGATAAGTGCAAGGCCAAGATTCAAACCCTGGCTAACTCTCTTTTCCCCACATCAGCTAAGGTGCTTAGGTAGC
The DNA here is from genome assembly GCF_000327345.1 of Myotis davidii. Lineage (NCBI taxonomy): Eukaryota > Metazoa > Chordata > Mammalia > Chiroptera > Vespertilionidae > Myotis > Myotis davidii. Next base: position 5,190,874 of record NW_006300377.1, on the reverse strand, counting down.
AGAGAAATCCAATACTACTGCCTCGGTTTATTCAGCTGCAGAATGGGAAGGTGTCCTTGGTAAAGGAATAAACAGAGGGACCTGTAAAGACTGTCCAATGGAAAGGATGCCAGTCTTGTCTGGACGTGGGCGGGGAGCGGGGGCAGAGAACAGAGCTTGGACCAGTGAGAGGGCACAAGGGGACCCATGTAAAGGAAGAACTCCCAACCCTTATATTCCAGTATGGGCTGGGCTCCTGCCACCAGACGTTTACCCAGGGATATGGTGGGAGACTGCAAGAATCAAATTCTGAGGGTCCTGCTGCTGCTGGGAACAATAGGGGGCTCTGGGTCTTGTTCGGCAGAACCGCCAGCTTGCTGTGCCTGTCCTCTCCGAAGAAGGGGAGGGAGGCTGAGTACTCCAGCTCTGAAACAGCCCCCGTGCTCCTAGGAGAATTCACTGGCTCCTCACTTCTGCCCTCTTGTCCCTTTTTCCATCCTTCATCCCACCCCATGCGTCAGACTCACCAGCCTCTCAGCCTTCTCTCTGGATTCCCTGCCTCCAGCTTTGCCCTGCCCTATACTAATATGAGCATACCCCATTCCCCGCTTAAAACCTTTGTCATGGGCTCCCTGTTGCTCTCAGATGGCCCTGCTTTTCTCTTCAGTGTCAGCACTCTGCCCCTCTCCTCACATTCAAACCTCAGTCACATGACCTCATCTCCAGCCTCCTGTCCCTTGCACATGCTGTTCCCTCCTCCAGAAACACTTTGCCCAACTCTTACTCACCCCGTGGGTCTCAGATTCAGCAGTACCTGCTCCAGATGGCCCCTCTTCTCTGCGTTTGTGTGACTCCCCTCTTGTCCTAACCTAGCCCACAGCACGTGTGCCATGACTGCCTGGTTACTGTCAACTCCTTGATAGAGACCTGGGGTGCATCTGTCGTTGCTTATGTGAGTAAGTGATTTGGTGGGTATGTGATTCAATGAGAGAGTGGAGAGCACAGTGGGGCAGGCTTAGAGGAGCCCTCCTCCCCAAAGGTAATATCACCTTCCCTTCCTGGGGGACTTGCCCAAAGTCAACACTTCTCTGGACTGAGCTGGGACAGGGTGGACCGAGGCTGGGCTGAACAAACACAGCCTTCCCCACTTGACAGCCCTACCCCTCTTAGTTCTGGGCTCTTGAATGCAGCTCAAGGGCTGTTTCTGATTCGCCAGCTTCTGTCTTTGAAAACTAGCCAGTGCTGCTCTGCCATGAACTTGCTATGTGACCTGGAGGAATTCGCCTCCCTTCTCTGACCTCAGTTTCTTCAACTGTAGAAAAGGAATAATGATCCCTCCACACATCGCAGTGTGGTATGGGGGTGGGTGGATAAGGAGTGTGGGTTTGGGAGTCACAACCCTGGGTTCAAATGTGAGCTCAACCACTTAATTGGGAAATTGTCTTAACTCTCCAGACTTAGTGTTCTCATCTGGAAAATGGGGATGAAGTGGTACCACCTCTCAGACCTTGTGAGGGTTAAATGAGATGACAGCTAATAATTATAATTATGTTAATAAGGCCTCAAGGCCTGGTGCCGCTTAATTCAACAAATCATAAGGTGTGCGGGGGCTTCGAGAGAAAAGACAGCATTTGAAAACATGGCTTCAAATTGGGCTATAGAATTCCGGAGCTGGGAAGGTGCCTTAGGAACCACGTGGTATTGAGACCCCCGGCACCCCCCAGTGGAGAAGGGTCTTGTCCAAGATGACACTTAAATCCACACTATTTGACTAGCAAATTCCTGGGGCAGAGACGGCTTAGCCTGGGAAGCTGGGTATTTGCTTTTGGAGCCAGAAAAGTTTCAAGTGGCTCAGCCTGCTCCCTGCCACTCCTGGCTCCTACCTGCCCAGTTCCTTCCCCAGGGATCAGTATGAGGGCAAGCTGGCTGAAGTACAGGGGCACTCTCCACCCCCCAACTGGAGTCATCGCCCTCTCCCGCCTCACAGGCGAGACCACCTAAGTTCCCCACACCTCTCCCATTCTGGGCCAGGGCTCTGGAAAGTGGCAGAAGAAAGGGGCAGGAGTCTACTCACTGCACCGGTGGGCAGCAGTGGAGAAGTTGCAGGGGGGCTGCGTGCCTCTGTGGGGTGTTGGGGGCCTCAGCTCAAGGGGGGTCAAGGCAGCAGGTGCTCAAGGCCTTCCCGGGGTGTTCTCTTTCTGAAAGGGAGGGGCAGAGCGAGGTCACAGCCTGGAGCAACAGGTTCCAGCCAACTGCTGCTGCAGGCTCTCCATTCAGAATGAGGGTCAGGACAGGCAGGCTGCTAGGGGGCCCTGAGGCCAAAGTACCTTATCCTTCTAAATTGCTAAGAGGACATTTAACAACGTGGGAAAATGCTCACAAGGTGTTAGTGTCAAGACAACAAGGAGAACAAAAAGCTGGCCCGGAACAACAGCAGTGTCTGATTTTTGTAAATAAACAGACTCGCATGGCAAAAAAGGCTGTAAATCTTACCACCGAAGCACCAGCAGTGGTTCTCTGAACAGTGGCTAATGGGTAGTTTATATTTTGTGTCTTGACTATATTTTCCAAAATTTCTACAGTGAAGGAAATAAATTTACTTAGGAAATCAAATAAATTTACTTAGGAAATCAAAACAGGGAGGTGTTTAAATGAACAAGCATTTTTTTTTTTGAAATCCTCACCGGAGGCTGTTTTTATTGATTTTTAGAGAGAAAGGGAGAGGCAGAGAGAAAGAAACATCCATCATCTGCCTCCTGTGTGTGTCCTGCCCAGGGATCGAACCCACAACCTTTGGTGCATGGGATGATGCTCCAACCAACTGAACCACCTGGCCAGGGCTGAATGAACAAGCCTAAACCCCTACCAATGGAATTGTTGGTCAGAAGGCTTGTGCATTTAAACAGATCATAAACAGGAAGTTCTGTTTATGTTTGCGCAGAGCAGACATGCCCAGAAGGACTTCTGGGACCCGGATGAGGGACTCTCAGCTTGACAGTCTTACATTTATTTGAAATTTTAAAAAATAATGAGCATATGTTATAATTTTAAGAAGGCAACCATTCAGACAACTTTCCTAAGCTTTGCTGAGTCCCTGGTTCTCCCTGTGCAGAATCTGGCTGGGGTGGTCAGTGGGCTCACCCTAGGGCTCAGCATCCATCCCAGCATCTTTAGGGAAGAGCTGTCTCTGGTCTCTAAGACCCCCCACCCCCACCCCAACGTGGAGATGGGTGGTTTCATAATGCCAGCGTTGACACCAGTCAGTAACCATTTTCTGAGGCTCTTTCGGCATCCAGCGGGCAGAGCCGGGGGCATGATCCCTGCCTGAAGAGGCTTGCGGTCTAGTGGCTGAATTCTGCTGGACCAGAACCCCTGAGACAGCTTCACCTTGAGTGGGATGTGAAGTATGAGTATGATTTCGACAGAAGAAAAAGGAGAGCAAGGGCATTCTAGGAGGGGGTGGGAGTGGCAGTGAGTATTACAAAAGCAGGGGTATTAAGGACCAAAATATGCTTAACACTCTTCGTTTGGGATCTGAATATTCTAACACTAGAGGTCCAGTGCATGAATTCGTGCATGCGTGGGGCCCCTCAAGGTGGCCTGTGGGGATCGGGCTGAAACCCCACAGTCCAACGCTGCCTGCAGCTCCTACCTGCCACATCGCTCATCCCGGCCCCATTGCACCTGCCACGAGCTCGGACCCCATCAGTCCCAAGTGGGAGAGGCTTGCCAGCTGTGAGCCCTGTGTCTGGTGCTCTCTTGAGGGGAGTGGCCTGCAGGATCTGGCTGAAACCAGCTCTCCGACATCCTCGAGGGGTCCCAGATTGCGAGAGGGCACAGGCCAGGCCAAAGGACCCCACCGGTGCACGATTGGGCCGGGGAGGGACTGTGGGAGGGCTCCAGGATATGTCTGGCCCATCTCGCTCAGTCCCGATCAGCCAGACTCCAGCAGCAGACTAACCTACCGTCTGCCCCCTGGTGGTCAATGCACATCAAAGCACCTTAGCATATCATTAGCATACTATTGCTTCAACTGGTTGAACAGTCGACTGGTCACCAGACAACCAGACACTTAGCATATTAGGCTTTTATTATACAGGATGATATACAGTCTTTTGTTGTTGTTGTTGCTATCCTTTATTGAAGGGCCCCACATCTTCATGGGACCCCAGCCAAACCAGAAACAGC
>NW_006300377.1:5183034-5186557 GCF_000327345.1 Myotis davidii | reverse complement strand
ACTCTACCCATCACCCCCACTTGAAAAGAAAGTCAAACACTGGTTACACAGCCCCCCATCCCCCCCCCATAGCAGCGTTGGTGGGTTGGTGGGACTCCCATCTGCAAGGGGCGGCCCCCAGGCAGCTTCCCGGGTGGGAGTGGCAGTGAGTATTACAAAAGCAGGGATATTAAGGACCAAAATAAGCTTAACACTCTTCATTTGGGATCTGAATATTCTAACACTAGAGGTCCGGTGCATGAATTCGTGCATGGGTGGGGCCCCTCAGAGTGGCCTGTGAGGATTGGGCTGAAACCCCACAGTCCAACGCTGCCTGCAGCTCCTACCTGCCACATCGCTCCCCCCGGCCCCATTGCCCCTGCCACGAGCTCGGACCCCATCAGTCCCAAGTGGGAGAGGCTTGCCAGCTGTGAGCCCTGTGTCTGGTGCTCTCCTGAGGGGAGTGGCCTGCAGGATCTGGCTGAAACCAGCTCTCCGACATCCTCGAGGGGTCCCAGATTGCGAGAGGGCACAGGCCAGGCCAAAGGACCCCACCGGTGCACGATTGGGCCGGGGAGGGACTGTGGGAGGGCTCCAGGATATGTCTGGCCCATCTCGCTCAGTCCCGATCAGCCAGACTCCAGCAGCAGACTAACCTACCGTCTGCCCCCTGGTGGTCAATGCACATCAAAGCACCTTAGCATATCATTAGCATATTATTGCTTCAATTGGTTGAACAGTCGGCTGGTCACCAGACAACCAGACACTTAGCATATTAGGCTTTTATTATACAGGATGATATACAGTCTTTTGTTGTTGTTGTTGCTATCCTTTATTGAAGGGCCCCACATCTTCATGGGACCCCAGCCAAACCAGAAACAGACGGGTCCTCCATTTACAGCAGGAGTCCTAGAAGGGGAGGGGAATGACTTATGATCCCACCACACCTCCCTGCAAACAGAAACCACCACAGCAGACAGACAAGGGCTGGGGAAGAGAACTTGCCTCACTCTAGGTTCTCTCCCCATCACCCCCACTTGAAAAGAAAGTCAAACACTGGTTACACAGCCCCCCATCCCCCCCCCATAGCAGCGTTGGTGGGTTGGTGGGACTCCCATCTGCAAGGGGCGGCCCCCAGGCAGCTTCCCGTCACTTTGGTTTGCTCCTGGCATCTCCGTGCCCTCTTCCTTCCTTCAGCCTCTGGCCATCACCTGGTCATCTAGCACCTACTCAAACCTTCTCTCTCTTCTCTAGGGCTTCCCTGCCCCAAGGCTTCTGGGGAAGCAGTGTCTCAGGCATCCTCTCTCCTTCCAGCAAGGGGCCCACCAGGCCCCCTCTGCCCAGGTCATGGACTCACAGCTACCCCACTCTCCTTGAGGTCAGGGGCGGAGCGCTGCTGTCTCATTCGTGGGGGAGTAGTGTATGGGGGGTAGCGGGGCCCTGGGGGCCATTGAGCTGGGTATGATTGGAGCTGCTGGGGATAATAGTTGTGCTTTTTAGGCTGGAAGTGCTGAGGTTCAAGCTGTGCAGCACCCCCTCCCCGGGATTGGCCCCCTCCATCCAGGGAGATATGCAGTCTTTTCTGCCTCCACAGGAAGCGCTTGGAAACAGAAAGGCTGTGTTGTGTTGCCATAGGCCTGTTTTGGGTGTTGGTGAAGGGGAGTGAGGACTGAAGGCTGGGCGAAGAGTAGGATTTGGATAGGCATGGTACCCAGGGCCACCGTCATTTCTAGTTGGGCCTGTGCCCACAGTAACAGCTGCTGTATGACTGTTGTGTGGAGTCAGAAGTCCCCTCTCCCTTCCTGTCCCCTCTGTAACCTTTCCCCAGCTGCTTGGTGTGGTGCCTGAAATCCCACCGCTAGTCACTCTTTGGGAGTGGTTCCTGTTATAAGTGTTCATAGGCCAGAGAGGGGGTGGCATCTCTAACCATAAACCTTTAGGAATAGAAAGCCCTTCGGCCTTCATTTAATTCCTAGGGTGAGTGGGGAGCATTTTGCAATAGTAAGAAAGGGAAGAAGACTTGAAATTTTGATAAGGCTTTTCTGTATCCAGGGTAAAAACCCCATAAAATTTCATCCAGGTAAAAGGAAACACAAAAATGAGCACATTTTGCTGTTTCTATTCTGCTTTGCATAATTCCCTCTTCCATTCTGTGGTTCAGGATTTCCAGGGAACTAGGGAGAATCCTGGGTGTCTCGGTAAGGAGAAATAACCATGCCTTGGTGCACAATGATGATTCAGCACCTTGGCCAGCACCCCATCCCCTCCACTTCTCCCCACTCCCCCTTCCAGCCCCCTGCATTTAAGCCTGTGACATGTCCTTTCAACTAACATCCTAGGGGCCGTGACCAGAGCTCGGACCCAGACAGGGGGAGTGCTGCCCAGCTGTGAGCAGTCAGCCTCCCGGGATGGCCTCTTTGGCAGGAGGGAAGGCGGGTCCCCAGAACCCCTGGGCCGAGCTCTGTGCTGCCAAGAGAGAAGGCTGTTTCTGTTCCTGCTGCCACCCCAGAGAGAAGGATCCAGAGTTAATGGCCTTGTTAGGGGCTGAGCAGGCCAAACCCCGAGACTAACATTAGACTTACGGAATCCTGAACCATCAGAGCCAGGACCTTGGCTATCAATTCACTAGATCCCTAGCCCCTCCCCCAAAAGAGATGGGGAAACAGGCCCAGGAGAGAAGGGACCCGCTAAGCTTCACATAGTGCCTTCACAAGTCCGCCCCTGACCTGGAAACACATGAGGCTTGGCTCCCAATTGAGGCCTAACTCGTAACTGCACAATCCACAATGGTGTGGAGCCTGGGCGAAGCTCCCACTTCGAATCCAGGGGGATGACAGCTCTGGGGGCTGCTTCCCATCACTGACGCAGTCCTCATAGTTGAGATGTCTGGGGAGGTCCAGGAAGAGTCTGGCTTTAGCTTTGGATGGACCTGGGCCTGGTTTCCAGCTCTGCTGAATACTGTCTGTGGGTCCCCTGGGAAGTCATGTTTCTCCACTCAGACACTGAGATAATGATACCAACTTCACGGGTTTGTCTTAAAAACTACCAGGCTGCTGCACTGCACCGCTTACAGTGAGCACAGCCTGTGTCCACATGCAGGGCTCTGCCTGACTCCTGGCCAGGCTGCTTCCCCATCAGTCAGAGGTAGAGTGCATCTGCTTCTACACAGCAGACCTGGGCGCCTTCCTGGCCTAGGTGGTCCCACACTCCACATAAGGCACAAGCAGGAAATAGACGTCTTAGGGTCAGAGCCAATCCAGAGGTTCAAGAAACTCCCATGCTTCCAGGCACTGGCTCTGGAGTGAGGCAGCTGGAGTGAGGCAGGGCCTCCCTAAGGTATTCCATTTTGCAGCTTACTGATACATCATGTGAGATTGGGCTATTACCCCCATTTTCCATGTGAGGAAACCGAGACCAGAGACATTACATTCTCTCTTTAAAGTCACACTGTGATGGAGCCTGTATTCAAGCCCAGGTCTGTGGGATTCCAGAGACCAGGTTCTTGCCACTGTGTCATGAGCTCCGCTCTGCAACCAAGGCTACC
>NW_006300377.1:5178579-5182992 GCF_000327345.1 Myotis davidii | reverse complement strand
CTGGCTAGTAAGTGTGATGTGAGTAGTGGCTTCAGAACTCGGTTCTAACCCATGCTCCATCACGTACCCATGTGGGACAAGGAACTGTAGGCGATGCCCTCTATCTTAACCTCACTTTCCCACTCCTGTAGAATGGGCATAATCCTAGCTACCCAGTAGAGTGCTTTCTGTATTCTAATGTCCGTAGACTGCCTGAGGCACAAGAGGTAGGCCTTTTTGTTTGTCAAAATGAAAGAAATTGACCACTGGTATCCTGTAACTTTAATTTAGTACAAATTCACCATAACTCACAAAATGGGCAACATTTAAAATAAAAATACTGCTGGGAGTGGCCCAGATTCCAGTAGATGAAGGGGTTGGGTGAGACTGAGGATTCCTCCTGCCATGGGAGGCCCCAGTGGGCAGCAGTTGTGAGGTGAGAGCCCCCCAAGTTCAGCTCGTCTGGCTTCTTTGGGATGGGTGTGGTCAGAGACTCCAAGTTCGGAATCTAGGCCCCAGGCCCAGAAAGAAAAGTCAAGGCTGGGGACACATTTCAGCCTGGTCCTGCAGGCCCCTATGCTGGGCTCCTGCCCCTGGGCAGGGACTCTGCATGGAGCAGGAAACCTGCTACTTCAAAGCCAAGGTCTGGACGCACACTCGTGGCAAAAACCATGGGTGGGCTTATTCAGCATCCATCCTAACGTCCTTCTAATGGGCCTTTTTGTATGGCTGAGGCTAGAAAGAAAACTGCATTCCCCAGACTCCCTTGCAGCCAAGGTTTTGGATCTGATTTCTAATTCCCCAAACAGAATCCCTCATGGAGACTTGGATTTGGGAGCTGAATTGAGAGGGAGAAGGCAGGCCTCAGGACATCCACTTGCTGGGAAGCGTAGCAGAGGGAGCACAATTCTGCAGTCAGCGGCTTCCGGGGGCAGTGGTTTCCTGCACACGGGAGCAGCGTTCCTGGTCAGGAGAGACACGATGAATCTGGCAGCTGGGAGCTGTTCCTGGAAATTCAGCCAAGTGCCTGCTCCTTCAGCCCCTCCACTGGTTTTGTAAAGCCATCAGGGACCTGGTAATAAATCCTGTCCAGTTAAACGAGCGACAGCAGCTCTTGTTTTTGACATCAGGGTCTTAACAGCAAGCCTGGTGAGAGGTCCCAGCCAGCAGGCCGTTCCAGTACGCAGGTCCTGATGAAAACAGCTGCTCCCTGCAGCCTGCTCCACGCCCTCGCCTGTCACAGAGGTCAGGCTGGACCCTTATCCAAGCCTCATCATCAGGGATGCTTGTCCTGCAGCTGTCTTTAGGCTACTGGGCTCTGCATCTGCCTTGGGGTGTGCCATCACCCTGCCTTTAGACCTGCTGGCAGGAAGGTGGTGGCTCCGTGACTGCAACGTGGGCTCAGCTATTGGCTGCCGTCCACAGGCCACAGCACTGTCTTTACCTGCATAGAAGTTGGAAAAGCAAGAACCATAACGCTCTCGGTCCGGAGGAAGAAGGAGAGTGGTTCTGAGGCCACGCTAGGTCCAGCTACTGCCTGTGTCCACTGTGGGCTGGGGTCACGGGTAAAATAGCCCATCACTAGCTTGGTCAGGGACAGTCTTAGGCCTGGGAGCCCAAGAGGGTTCTGGGTATCTTCCGAGCTGCCAACTGCTGGCAACCACTCTGACGTGTCCTGAGGTTAGAGCATGCGGGCAGGAGGGAGGGATAGGGAGACAGCCCCCTGCCCCTGAGAGGATGGGGTTGAGGGTTGGGCAGGGGCTGCCCTGAGGAGAAGCCAGGTCACACTCCTGGACCGAAGATGCATCCCCATCAAGGTCAGAGCTAAAGAACATCAATGCTGGAAGAGGGTTTAGGAATCATGGAGCACAACCTCCATTTTACCGACAAGGAGAGGGAGGCCGAAGGGTAGACCAGCCACCTGAGATCTCAGGCTGGCCGGCGCGGGAGTCCAGGCCTCCTGTCCCCTGGACAGACTCCTGCTGATGGCCAGGGCCCTGGCGCCTTCGTGTCCTTCGCGGCATCAGATGCGGACGGTGTTGATCCGCAGGGGCTGCACATTCTTGCCATTGGCGTGGCTCTGCCCGGGGCTGAAGTAGGAGCAGAGCTTGCCCGGGAACTTCTCGCGGAAGGTGTAGAGCCAGGACATGTCGTCCGCATTGTAGAAGATGAGCAGGCCTTGGTCGTAGTCCAGGAAGACCCCCACCTTGTCCAGCTTGTCTCGGACGTTGAGCCGCGTCCAGGGCTCCGTGCAGGCACTGTACTGGTTGCCGTCGTGCATGACGATGCAGTAGAAGCCGCGGCTGGGCTGGATCTGGATGCTGCCCTTGCGGCTCGCTGCCTCGTGCGCCAGCCCGATCACCCACTGGGTCTTCTCGGCCACCACCACCTCCCAGTAGTGGACACCGCCGCTGAAGGCCTCGGAGCCCAGCACCGACACCTCCACGTCAAAGCGCTTGGGCGAGTCTTGCAGCGGTTGTGGATGCAGGTTGCCATAGGCCACGATGGTGCAGTCGTCGGACAGAATCAGGCGCTGGTGGGCGGTGCCCGGGTCCAGGGTCAGCGCGGCTGGCACTGCAGGGGATGGAGGAGGGAGACATGAGTGGAGAACAGACTATGGACCCTTTCTGTGGTACCTCCCGGAGGGTCAGATTCTGATTGGTCCCCAGGAGGCTGTGTGATGTGAATACAAGCCTCCCTGGACCTCAGCTTCCTCTTCTGTAAAATGGGAGGGTAAAGGCTGAGGTCCTCCCAGATGTCAACTTGGCTCAGGGGAGCACGAGCTATGCTGCTTGTTCAGGGAAGGTGCCTGGGGCCATATAGTGGGCACTCCACAAAAGTTTGTTGAATAAACCAGAATGAGGTCCAGAATTAGAGAATTTCAGAGCTGGAAGGGAGCTTAAAAGATTGTCTAAGGGCTGGATAGTCCCGTAGGGGGTGATTTGGAAATTTGTGGGAGGTGTTTGGATTGTCTCAAAGATGGGATTCAGGGATGTTAAATGCCCTGAATGGAATGCATAGGGCAGCCCCTGGCCACCCCCACCAATAATTTTCAAATGTTCCACCAGGCAATACTTTCTATACAGTTTTAATATATATTGAGTATTTTGGAATACAACTACCATGCAAACTGAGGAAAGACTAAGTGTGTTTTGTTTAAAACTTCACTGAGGCCCAGCCAGTGTGGCTCAGTGGTTGAGCATCAACCTATGAACCAGATCATGGTTTGATTCCCAGGCAGAGCACATGCCCAGGTTGTGGACTCGAGGCATGCAGGAAGCAGCTGATCAATGATTCTCTCTCACCATTGATGTTTCTAGCTCTCCCTCTCCCTTCCTCTCTGAAATCAATAAAAATATATACTTTAAAAAAAATCTTCACTGAGAATTGTTCACATAGTTTTTGGAAACTATATCTTTAAGAACAAGGCCACTGACTGATATAACCTACCTGTTCCGGCTGCATTTGAGTCAGAATGGTGTTTTACCTGACTACTTCATTATGTCTTCTAGTGTGGTTGTGAGTGAACATTTACATAGTGACATACACAACATTTTATTACAGATAATTTCCTTCTGCTTTTCCTTTACATTATATACTAGTGGCCCGGTGCACGAAATTCGTGTGGGGGGCGGGGGGGAGGTGGTTCCCTCAGCCCAGCCTGCACCCTCTCCAATCAGGGACCCCTTGAGGGATGTCTGACCGCTGGTTTAGGCCCAATCCCAGTGGACATCCCTCTTGCAATCTGGGACCACTGGCTCCTAACTGCTCACCTGCCTGCGGGCCTGATCTCCCCTAACTGCCTCTGCCTGTCTGCCTGATTGCCCCAAACTGCTCTCCCCTGCCGGCCTGATCGCCCCTAACTGCCTCTGCCTTGGCACCCACCACCATGGCTTTGTCCGGAAGGAAGTCGGACATCCGGAAGATGGTCAGTCTACCCAGTCTAATTAGCATATTACCCTTTTATTAGTATAAATTATAGTCAGTGTGTATATACGCATGTATATGTATATATATATTTTACATATTATATATACTTAAAATTATTAAAAAGTCATTCTGTCTTTGAGACGTTACAAATTATTTGTTATGAGAAGTAGAGAATCGGTCTGATAAAGCTGAAAACCAGTGATTCTAGGCCCACCCTCCCATTTGACAGATGGCGAAACTGAAACCCAGAGAAGAGACATGACCAGTCTCAGGTGATTCAGCAAAGCCAGGACTAATCTAGGCCATGTGCAATCCAGCCCCAGCCCTCTCTTCCAGTCTACCTCTCAGCAGCTGCTCCGCATCCCACTCAGGCCCAAGGCCTTCACTCAGACTGTGTCCTTCCCCACCTCCTCTCTGCTTGTAATCACCCCCTACCCCCCGAAAGCTCCATCCCATGGCTGATCCCCTGGGAAACCTTCCTGGTTACCCAGCAGGTGTGCTCAC
>NW_006300377.1:5173582-5177781 GCF_000327345.1 Myotis davidii | reverse complement strand
CTTTCCTCTGAGATTCTCTAACTTTGGGCCCTCTCCCAATATATTTTGTACCCACATCTTCCAGGGCAAGGACAGTGTGCGATCCAGCTAGCCTCTCCCTGTGTGCCCAGCGCATGGGGAAGGTTTCTGGAAAGGCTCCCGCTATGAAGCTGAGCCCGCTTGTGTTATCTTTGGGCAGGCGGCACAGGCTGGCTCACCTGGCTCTGGGCTGGCCACTGGCTGAGCAGCGCTGGCTCTCAGAGTCTCATGAACTCCTGTCTGTTTACTCTCGCCTCCCTGAGGGAGCTGGTGCCCAGCGGGAAGAAGGGGAACCCGGAAGCGACCCTGAGCGTGGACGACTGTTGCCAGGCCTGAGCAAGGCAGAGGGGAGGGGGGGTGGGGAGAAGGAATCCTGTCACCACTTCCTTGGCTTTCTGGAACTTTCCTTCTCAGTGAAGCAGGGACATGGTTACGCTTGGCTGGAGCACTGCCCCTACGTCAAGCACCTCTGTTGGCTCTGTCTGTGCACAGAAATAACACGCCTCAGTGATGGCGACGGTCTCCAACGGAGAGCAGCAGACAGCCCTGAACTCTGCTTCTGCTCATACATCCGTTCACAAAGCTGCCCTCTGACATAACCAAGCTCCTTCCAGCGGCTCTGTCAGGAGTGAATGTAGATTTACATTTTACACTTTTCTTTCCTGTTCTTAGAATTCAGAGGGCTGCATGGGAACAATCAGCCCTGTGACTAGAGGGGCCACCTCCTCTCTGGAAATACGACTCTCTATCCAGGGACACTGAAGGCGGTTGGGGGGGGGGTGCATGAGAAGGAAGACACTGAATCAGAGTATGAATGTGTTACCCTGTCATCTGACTGGTCACGGTGCAGCCTGTCAGAACCACCAGGTTCCTGCCACTGGAATGGAGGGATTCCCACAGAGGGGTCAGGAGGTCAGAGGTGGAGGGGGTGGGGAGGGGGAGCTAGGGAAAGTAGAATGTCATCAGGCACAGATGGGCCACTCCTCCTGGCTGTGGAGGCGGGTCCTATGCAGGTGTCAATTGCTGGGTCAGAGCGGGCACAACGCCAAGGTGTGGGCAGCAGCAGTTCCGAGTGCTCGCAGGAAGCTGGGCGTTATAGCTGAGGTGCCCAGATGATTTGAGGAGATCAGCAGCAGGCAGGAATCGTGGCTCAGGGCAGAAGGACCAGGAGGGAGACTAGACAGGCAGGAGGGCTCAGCCCCCCACTCTTAAGCCTAGGTAGAATCGCAGGCCAATTCCGGTGCCGCTGAGAATGGGGAGGCCGCTCTAGGAGGCAGCCCAGTGCGCTGTCAGTGGTTCTGAGATTGGGCCGACAGAAGGGAAAGGAAGGAGGTCCTGGGCACAGAAGCCCGGGACTGGATGAGGGCAGGGCACACCACTCATTGACAGGGGAGGCAGAACTAGGGGGCGGAGCCTGATAACAGGGGCCAGGGCACAACATCTCAGGGGCAGGGCTAGAGCGGGCCCTGGTGTGCTTATGAGGCAGAAGGCGTGGCCCGAGTCTAAGGAGGCTTTTACACCCCAAAGGGTGGGCTGACCACCTCTAGGGCCTCCCACCTCATCATAAACAGAGGGTCCTGTCTTCTGGACTGCCCCCTCGGCCCCCTGAGGCCAGGGCTAGCAGGAGTTAACAGCCTTCAGCTCAGAGAGAGACCCCTGTACCTTCTCTCCCTTTAAGAAGACAGGCAATCCCTCCGTCCATCTTTTATCCTCAGGAGAGGTGACTGAGCCAGAGAAACAAGCCCATTCCCCAGGGGTTTACTATCTTAGAGGTCAGAGCGTCTTCCTAGGTCCCAAAACACTATTTCAGAAAAACAACAAGCAGGCAGCCTGTCTGGTCTCCAGGTAGATTCCCAGTCTGCTTTAGCCTCTCTGAGACCTGGAGGCTAAAATGCATTTGGGAAGGAGTATGCACTGTGGAGGCCTCAGGAAATGTCTCTGGGCCATTGTCACCCACTCCCTACCGCAGTCCAAGCAGCAGAGAAACCCCGCAGTCCAGCGCCACTGCTTGGCAATGAGTAGTACGTGCCTCTCTGTTCTCAAGGACAGTGGCTTTGGCCTGCACAGCCCAACAGAACAGGAGATACCATAAGCTCTTGCCTCTGGCCAGGCCTCCCACCCACTCGGCCCTCAGCTGCACAGTGCTGGCATCTGTAAAGCATTTCACACCTACGAGCTGATGGGAATACCATAGCAGCCCCAGGAACACAAATGACTGTACCCATTTTTCAGAAGAGGAAAGTGAGGCCCTCTAACTTCAGTGGCTTGCTCAAGCTACTACTTGGGGTGGAAGTAGCATTGGAACATGCGTTAAGGTCTTTTCAAACATGTTCTTTCCTTTATGTGACCCCAGAAAGCCTGTTCAGTAAGACTGAGGAACCATCTGATGTTCATGATAGTAATGACAAGCAGGTATCAAGTACTAAGTGCGGGCTAGTTCTCACAAAGAAATGATTTTATTTAATTCTCACACCTACCAGGGAGAATAAGTTACACTTTCCCGATCGACAGATGAAGAAACAGGCTCAGAGAGGGCAGCGATGTGCCCTGGTCACACAGCTAGGTAGGCAGGGAACAGGCTGGAACCCAAAATGACTGGACTCAGATAAGCAGGGGCGGAGAGAGCAGCCCAGGAGAGGGAGGTGGTAGGAAAGTAAGGGAGCAGTGTCTGGTGTCCTTGGGACAATGGCCACCTGGCCTGGCCGGGGAAGGAGTGGATGCCTGGGAGCTGGGACAATCAGGCCGGGCAGTTGTAGGAGGGTTTCCAATGTCAGCTGAGGGGTGGGGTGGGGGAGGGGGGGTGTTAGTAGAGAGTGGAAGTTCCAGAGCAGGGGTGAGGGGGTGCGGAGGAGTGACAGGTGCTACATAAAGTTCTCAGATGAGCCAACAGGGAGCTTGAGCTGCCAGGGGGGTGTACAGGAAGCTGCTGGAATCCATGGGCTAGGTCCCTGGGGGTGCCTGCCCCTCCCATCTGGACATAAAGGGCCTTGGTGCTGGCAGAGGAGCCAGCGTGACTTCACAGGCCCTACAAAGGAAGGGTACTGTTCTTGGAACGCCCCAGGGGCCTCTGTCCTTGGCAGGATGTTGGGGCACATGTTCCTCTGCTCCCTCAGCCCCTCTCCCTACGGGCAGTGGTTCTCGCTGGGGCGCTCTGCCTCGCAGGGGACCTTGGACAGACGGAGACATTTCTGGTTACCACAACTGGGGGGTGGGGGCGGGGCGGGGGGCGGCATCTAATTGTGTAGACATTAGGGGTGCTGCTAAACATCCTACCATGCACAGGACAGCCCCCCTACAACAAGGAATTATCCAGCCCCAGGGTCAAGTGCTGGGGTTGAGAAACCCTGACCCGGGGCAAGCAGGGAGTTCCCACAGCCACGTGATCTCTGGCGAGGGAGTGCAGACGGGAGCACTAGCATCCCTACTTTACGGGGGAAGAAACAGGCTCAAAGGAGGAAGGAGCTTGTCCAGGGACTTCCAATGTGAGTAGCTCAGAAGAATGGATCCAGCAGGTGGAAAGGCCTCTGACTGCTGTGTGACCGTGGGAAATCAGTGAGCCTCTCTGAGCCTCAGTCTCCCAGCAGCTTTCCTGGGCTGGCCTGAGGCCAGAGAATAGCTGGTTAGCTTAGTGGGTAAGGACACAGGCTCTGGGGTCTGACAGATACGGGATTTAAATCCTGGCTGGACCATTGATAGGCTGTGACCACGGATAAGTTGTTCCTGGTAGCTCTATGCCTCAGTTACCTCATCTGAAAAAGTGCGGAGAATAGGAGTGCCTGCTCCTCGGGGAGAATTCCCCTCTATATCCTTGTCTTGCCTCTAAAGGACCTCAGACCTGACTCAGGAAAACACAGGGCTCCCTGCGGCCAAAAGGCTGGGATCTGCTGCCCTTGCAGGTTGTGTGATTTCGGGAAGGCATCGATCTCCCAGTCCCAGGTCCACACTAACTCTACTAGAGAACTGCTCAGACCCTCCTCTCTCAACAAGCCTCCCATTACCTCCTCTTGCCCCTCCTCAGCCCTGGTGACGACCTCGCTTCCTACCTCGCTGGGAAAGGCGAAGCCACCAGCAGAGACTTCCCACAAGGTCCCTGCCCCACTGCCCCTCTGCTCGGTGCCCATTATTCTACCGTCTCTGGGCTCCCAGCAGATCCCGCTCCTCGGGTGTCCCTCCAACAACTC
>NW_006300377.1:5167014-5172833 GCF_000327345.1 Myotis davidii | reverse complement strand
ACTCTTTCCTTGGATGAGGCCATGGCTCACTCCCCTTCCTTCAGGTCTTTACTCCCATGCCTCCTTCCCAGTGTGGTCCCCTAACTGGACCCCCTATCTAAAATCTCTGTTCTACGTCAGCATCCCCGAGTCCCCTTCCTTGTCCTTTATCATTATTTAATAAACTATGCATTTTTCCTATTTACCTTTGTTTCTTCCTCTCTCACACCCTAGGATGTGAGATCCATGAGGGCAGGGATTTTTGCCTGTTTTGCTCACTGCTATATCTCTAGCACCTGGAATAGTGCCTGGTGTGAGGTAGGTGCTTTATACTATAAACTGTACTTACAGAGTGAATGCGTGGCCTGCCAGGGCCTCACTCTCTTCATCTGGAGAATGGGTATACTAATAAAACCTACCTCCTGGGGTTGTATGAGGATTCTTTGAGCCAAGTGATTGTATAGGTGCCCAGCATAGGCTCTGGAACATAGTAGGTGTTCAGCAAGGCACTCTTTTCATCCCTCGGCCCTGCCCCCTTCCTGTGTTTAGAAAAGGGGGCTGGGCTGGGATGTGCTCAAGAGGCCTCCGTCCATGATAATCCTTGCCTCTTCCTGGACTCTCTTGTCGAGAGGCAGGCCAGGCCTTACCTGGGTGGATATCCTGGAACAGGGACTTCCAGATGGTGTACTGCAGGGGGCCTGTGTACTTGGAGGTTGGAAAGTCTTCATATGTCAGATTAGTCTCATGGATTTTCCCTTTGAGCCTGGAGGGAGAGCAGGAGAGCAGGTTGCATTGGGGGCTGGATTCCTGTCCCAACACTGGCCACCTTCAGGGTAGCTGACACAGGGTGAGGGCATGTGTGAGAAGTAGCCGGACCCACATTCAAGTGCCTGCTTGTACCGCTTCCTACCTCTCTAGCTGTCAGCCTCAGTTTCCTCCTCTTTAAAAAAGGTACTTACTATATGGCATCTGCCTTCTTGGTTGGAAGGATTATGTGGCATAACATATATAAAATGCTCTGCAGTGCTTGGCTCATGGTCAACACCAAATACACGCTGTTAACTATCAGTATTGATCATCAACACACCAATAGTTAAATGTTATTCTTTTAAAGGTGGCAAGGGACCAGAGAGACCAGGGGTTGAATCCTGGCTTTCCCACATACTAATGAGGAGCCTTAGCCACCGGACCCAGCTTCTCGGTGCCTCAGCTTCTACGTGTGTGAAATGGGGATGATAGTGGTAACTACTTTCAAGGAGGCTATTTATTATATATAATATTCATGTTATTATAAATCACATAAATCTGTAATGTAACAAACATAACACAAGTAATACACTATATGTGTCTATGTAAATACATAAAGCCTTTAGCACAGACTCTGGCATATAACAGATGTCCTATACATTTGATAAAGATTTGAATGAATGAATTCTCTACTAACCACCCCCTCTGTCTCCATTCCTGCCACCTCGCATGGGCTAAGTAGGGTGTACCCATCTCAGGAAGGTCCCTGACAGGCGGCACTTGCCTCTCGGACAGTGAGGCCACCCCGGCCAGGAAGGTGTGTCTGTCGGTCTCGGCCAGCCGCTCCTGCAGGATCTGGGCCCCCTCCTGCACCTTGCGCAGCTGCTGGCTGTAGCGCTGGACTTTCTGCTCAATGTCGGTCAGTGTGCGCGCGGTGTCGGCCTCCAGCTCCTCCAGCATGGCCTTCTGCCGCTCCCGCAGCAGCCGGTGCAGCCGCTCGAAGGCCTCGCCAATAGTGGTCCGCAGGCTTTTGGTAGAAGACTGGGGGGGACAGTCATCAGGGGTTAGGTTAGGGAGAGCAGGTGGGGTGACCCCTGGACGAGAAGAGGAAACCGAGAGCCTTGGCATGCAGAGAGGAAGGGAGGGAAAGGGCACACTTGGGGCGAGAAGGGCACATGCAGAAGCACGTGGTATGAAATGACTGGCATGGCGAGGCACAGCACATGGCTCTGTACGCCCGGTTAGGAAACTAATGAGACAGTCCAGGTAAGACAATGAGGACCAGCAAAGGGACATGGCTTGAAAGACATTTAGGGTGTCGAAGATGTCTTTTTTTTTTTTAATATATTTTATTGATTTTTTACAGAGAGGAAGGGAGAGAGATAGAGAGTTAGAAACATCGATGAGAGAGACTATCCACTGAGCCAAACCGGTTTCGGCCGAAGACGTCTTTGACTGACTGGCTGGATGTAGGCGAGAAAGGTGTGAGGGTGATACCCAGATTTTGGGCTTAGGGTCAGAGGGATGAGAAGCTGGGAGATGGGTGGGAAGAAAGCTGGGGCGGGGGAGGGGTAAGGAAAAGATGTCGAGTTCAATCTTTGAAGTCTTTATTTTTGAGAAAAATCACTCATGGGCTCAAGAAAAATGACAAAGAGGTGACATATCAGGAGCTTTTTAAACTGCAATGTGCTGGGCAAACTGTGGTGGTCACTCACCCTGTCCTGCCACCCCTGAGGCCAAGGAATAAGAGCTGGAGGTTAAGGCCATTCTCAGAGGAGGCAAGCCTGGGCTTCAGTGGTTCTCTCTGCCCCCACAGGCATGCCAGACCCAGGAGGGGGCTGAGTGGTGTAGGGCACAGGCTTTTGTGCCCACAGTGTGGGTGAGGATCCTAGCTCTGGGTCTTGAGTATGGCAACCTCATTTGCCTGATATCCACGAACTTTAGCTTTCTTATCTGTGAAAAGGGTAAACTACATTGCAGGGCGATGGTGAAGACTGAAGGAGGGGGATGTTCACCAAATGCCTGACATTGTTCGAGGTGCAGAGAAAGAGCCTGGTCATTAAAAAGGCATCAGTTCTGACAGACACATCCTAGAAGTTCTCCATTGAGAGACGGCTTCTGAGCCGCAGCCTGAAGAATGAGCCGATGTCAATTGCGGGTGAGGAGGACGCGAAGAGGGAACAGGCGAGTCAGGATGACACACGCAGGGCACAGAAGTGTGGCCAGGCTGCAGCAGTGTGTGGGGCCTGCCTCTGCGATTTTACTTTGTGGGATTCTGGCTGGGAGTTCACAGAGTCAGGGACCCTGCTGGGTACAGTGCCCAGGGCTCTGTGGGAGGCTCCACAAAGGCTCAATTAGGGCCAGTTCCTTCCCTGTCTCTGCTGCAGAAAGAGCTGCTGGCAGTGGGCCAGCCTCCCTGCGCATGCCCACCCAGAGCGCCAGGCAGACAAAGGGGTAGAGGGGAGGCTGGGGACGAACAGCTGAGTGCCTGTGGCCTCCCTGAGCCCCCTGCCCAGTGGCGGGGGGCAGAGGCTTCTGCAGAGGCGGGTCACGATAGAGAAATGGGGCCTGCCCTTCCTGCACCATCTGCCACGGCCCCCAAGAGCCCCAAAATTCCAGGGCCACCCCTTCCAGTTCCTCCTCAACCAGCTGCAGCAGCATTTGGCCCCCTGGCCACCCTCTACTGACTGAAAGTTCTGGTTTGCCTCCCACCTCTGTGGCTGCTCCCTCTCTGCCGCCCATGTTCCTTAGGGCGTGTGCAGGCCAGCGCCCCCCATTCTCATCCTCCATCCTCTCCGGCTCTTGCTGCTTTGAGGATGGCTCCCACGTCCTTATCAGTGGCCTTGCATGACTCCTGTTCATTTTCCCACCTGCCTCCTCCACACACACCCCAGGATCCCACAGGCCCTCCAACTCATTCGGTCCAAAGTCAGCTCTGTGTCTTGGCCAACAAACTCGCTGCCGGCGTGATCCTTCTCATGTGTACACTGGGTCACAGCCCATCCTGCGTTTAAGAACCTGTTAGGCTCCTGGAGGTCTAGTGAAATGCTAAATTCCTTAGCCTGGCATTCAGAGTCCTCAGTTCATCCCAGCTTACCTTCTAGTGCCTTTGCCCCGCAATTCCACCTGCCTGGAATGGATACCCCAGCAGATAGCTTATTCAACTGGCAAACTCCTACTTATCCTACAAGACCCAGCTATCTCCCCTGCGACACCTTCCTTAACTTTTCAGGCAGTGAGTTAAATGTTCCCAGAGCATTTTGTGAATACTTTTTAACACACTGTCCCACATTTCATGTGGCTCCCAGCTCTTAGATCAATCCCTCACCCCATGGGAATGATGTCTTCCTCACCTCTTTTCTCCTCCCCCTCCAACCCCCGTGTCCATCCCAGGGCCTGACACAAGGCTGGTGCAGCCAGGACCTGCCTCAGAGATGAAGAAGGGAAGGGTCTTGCCCAAGATTTCTCTACAAAGGTGGGTGCCCACCCCATCTTATTTCTAGAGTGGGAGCCCAGTGTCCCCAGGAGAGAAGAGGATGGGGAGGGGAAGTGGGAGAGGCAAGGAGAAGGCAGCTCAGAAGTGGAACATCAGAGTGACAGCCACCCCAGGAGACCCAAATATGTTTCCTGACCTACCTGGCTTGCGGGCCACAAAGCCGGGGATCTTGCTGAGGACACCCCAGCGTGAGGCTGGAATAGGCACTAGACTCTGACGTAATTGGACAGCGAGCTCCTGATTGGCCACTTCCTAGTTCTGGGGCTCAGGTCAGTCTGCCAACCACTCTGTGTCTCAGTTTCCTTGCTGATAAAATGGAGATACCTCGAGAGGTATTCCCCCCCACACACACACTTATTTTACAGTTATTAACTGCATGGGAGGCACGGTGCTAGGTCGGAGAGTCCTGCTGTCATGGAGGTGACATTCTGTGAGGCTCAGTGAGACAACGAATAGGAAACCATTTCTAGCGGAGAAAGGTTTAGCTTAACCGGTGTGTCCCAGTTACTATAGTTCTTTCTGTGGCAGAGCCACCCCTGCCTCCCCCCCAATCCCTTTGGTGCAGTGGCTGGGAAGGCAGCCCCCACCCCAGCCCACCACATCCCTGGGAACACACTGGGGCTTGGAGCAGCTGGGGCCGTTTCAGGAAAACACTCTGCCAAGAATGCATCACCCAGTCAGGGCCGCCCAAGGAAAACACTGGGCCTGTGGAGAGAGGTCAGACAGACGCCCAGGCTGGGCCGCTGGAGGGGCAGGCGCCGCAGGAAAGCGAGTCAGGCACCAGGTGAAATACGACCTCCACAGCATCCATAGGCATTTCTTGTATAAACACCCCAGTCCAGACAGGAAGCAGGGCTGGGGGAACTGGAGGGTAGGTGGCCCCCCAGGACCTCCCAGAGGTAGACAGATGGACAGGAAATCAGGGGGAGGAAGAGGTCAGTGGAGAAAAACAATGAGGGGAGGGGGGAGGAAAGGAAAGAATGCTGGGGAGAAGGAACAGACCATATTCCCCCACATCCAGGTAGAAGCTTCCATTGGCTTCTCTTTTCCTGAGAAGCGTATAATCACCAGCAGGTGGGGAAACTGAGGCTGTGAGAAGCAAACAGGCCAGAGTTCTGTGCCTGTTTCCCATCCGTCGCTAGCAGAGGGTCCTGCCCAGAGGCCCTCTGGAATGTTCTCTCAAGAAATGTCTGAAACCCCACAGCAGGTTGCCAAGATGGGGCACAGATCTGGATCTCCAAGGGCCTCTTGGGGCCTCAGAGTGACCCCCAGGGTGACCGACAGCCTGAGGCCCAGAGCATTCCTAAGGCTCTGCTCCAGTTGCTGCTGGCAGTGAAGTCATACAGCGAGCAGTTAGTGGTGCCTCAGAATTCACAGCCCTCCTCTCAGGCCAAGAGAAAGGCTTTTCTCTTTTAATCACTGTGGCCAGAGATAGGAGGGTTTGGCCCAATTTTTTAGTCCATGATCCCAGGCCTGAGTTTGAGAGGGGAGATGATAGCAGGGCTGGCCACAATCACCAGGAGCGCTGCTAGGGAGGATGCTCAGGGCTGGCTCCTCCGTCAATAGGCTGGTTAACACGTAGGGGGGAAAGACCCCT
>NW_006300377.1:5161394-5166911 GCF_000327345.1 Myotis davidii | reverse complement strand
ACTATAATTTTGCTACTGTTATGAATCGTAATATAAATATGCATGATGTATTTTCATTGTTACAAATTGAACATAAAGCATAGTGATTAATCACAAAAACAATATATAATTACATATGTGTTTTCCGATGGTCTAGGCGACCCCTGTGAAAGGGTCGTTCGAACCCCCAAAGGGGTCGCGACCCACAGGTTGAGAACCGCTGTTCTGGTCCCATCTCAACTTCCACCCAAACCAGGAAGGGAGAGAAGCCCCGCCCCTCCACGTGGAGTTCGGCCCCTCGAAGCCCCGCCCCTCCACGTGGAGTTCGGCCCCTCGAAGCCCCGCCCCTCCACGTGGAGTTCGGCCCCTCGAAGCCCCGCCCCTCCACGTGGAGTTCGGCCCCTCGAAGCCCCGCCCCTCCACGTGGAGTTCGGCCCCTCGAAGCCCCGCCCCTCACGTGGAGTTTGGCACCTCGAAGCCCCGCCCCGCAGAGCAGGGCCGAGTCTCGGCCCCTCACTTCCCCTCTGGCCCCGCCCCCGCTGGTCACCTCCTGGGCCAGGCCCGGCTCACCTTGGTCTCCGCCAGCTGTCGCTTGAGCAGCTGCAGCGCCTCCGTGTGCTCCCGCTCGCTGTCCTGAAGGGCCTGAAGCTGATCCTTCAGCTCCCTCTGAAAATAAAAAGCCCCAATTTACAGTGCTTGCCAGCTTCTGTGATGTGAACACTCCCACCAAAGCCGGTTTCAAGCTATCAATGTGAGGTCAGAGGACACGGGGCTGCGAAGGTTTGCACAGTCAGCTCTCAGGAGCCGGTGCAAGCCGACTCCAGCACACCGCTGCCTGGGGTCCTTTCCCATACACGTGCTTCGTCCGTGGAGGAGAAATACACCCTCATCTAATTTCTGCTCCTTTAGCCGGGTCTGTATTGCTAACAGCTGAAAGTCATTTCTAAAGGATTCCTGTGCGAGAGTCGTTGGAGCAGATGGACTAGTTCTCTCCGTGGAGATGCTTGGGCCCCACCCTGGAGACTTGAAGGAGCCCTGCCCGTCGGCTCTTCAGGCTCTCCCTAACCGCCGTGGGTCTGTCCAACTCAGGACAGGGTCTGGCAGACACACAGATGACTGAGGAGATGGGCCAAGAGCTACAAGCCTCCCCCTTGGTGGTCCTCGTGGGCCCACCAATGTCCCAGCCACCCAGGCAGCTCTTTAGAGTTTCTGAGAAAACTGCCCTGGAGGTATGTTCTGCACATTGCTCAGGGCACCCGAGGGACTCGGACAACTTCCTTCCTGCTTTCGGGGCTGGAACAGGGACAGCCGGCCTGCCCCTTCCTCTTGGACCCCGGGAGCAATGGAACACTCATTCCTCCACTCCACGAACAGGAGCTGAGGCCTTCTTGGGCCCCACAGGGGGTGCGATGAGGGGCCAGTTTCAATCCATGATGCCTCAGGAGGGGTGCAGATGAGTTGGGAGGAAGTAAGAACACAGACATGGATGTTTCTCTCTCTCTCCTTCCCTTCCTTCCTCCTTTCCACTCTCTCTCTAAAAATAAATGGAAAAATAGCCTCAGGTGAGGATTTTTTTTAAAAAAAAGTTACCTGTCAATCTCCTCTACAAGATTGTGGGCTCTCAAGGGAGGGACTGTGTCTGATAGATGTTCACATTCTCAGTACCTAGGACAGGGCCAGGCAAAGAGTGCCGGGTATGAATCTGCCCTGGGAAGAGGCTGGGCAGGTCAGACCTCTGAAAGGGTGGGAGGGGAGAGCTCTGGCGACTCTCCCTGCTGCCCCCCGCCCCGCACCCCCACTTCCCAAATGCCTCCTTCCAGGCCTGGTTAGGATGCTGGCTCTGCCACACACTAACTATGTCCCCCAGTCCCTCATCTATGAAATGGGGAGAATAATACTTCCAGGGTTGGGTAAAATGAGATAATAGTAAGAAGTGTTTAGCCTCGCAGGAAATCGCAAGGCAGACATGTGTTTTTGTTGTTTCTTTAAAATATGAAGTAATATGTTTATCCAACTGTGTTTCATTAGTTCAATTTCTAGTTAAAATATTATAGAGGGTTAAATAAGGGATGTGTACAGAATTTGTTCTGCTGTGAGGACACAGACCTAGGGCAGAGCTTGGCATAGAGTGCTCAGGGGCCGGAGTGGTCACCATGTCCATGTGAGGCTTCTGGGCCACGTCTCCATGTCCTCACCCCTTGCTGTGTCCAGGTCCCTCCCTGCCTCCTCAGGAAGCCAGAGCAGGAAGGGGTCCCAGGGACCATTTGGCCCAACCCCCTGGACTTTAAGGTCCAAGAAAAGGGACTGAGTGGCCCACAGCCACACGATTGACATAGGAGAACCACCCGGATCCCCAGCAGAGGTCAGACAGGAAACATGAAGCTACTGATAAGCTAAGTGATAGGGTGATAGGGCTCACTGGGAGGAAGGACACTGGCAATGCCAGGGCTCAGGACCAAAGGAGCTGGAGGTGGTGTGATTTGGGTTTGAATTTCATAGGCGTCATGTCACCTGATTCTCACAAGCTCACGAGGTTAGTGCCTTGTCACCTCCATCTCACAGAAGGGGAAACGGAGGCTCAGAGAGGTCAGGCAGCTGGCCTAGGGTCACACAGCTCAGGAGGGGCTCCGAGTAACTCCAAGTCCATGCTGGACACCCTGGGCTGCTGCCTCCCACTCAGTTTGACGTAGCCTTCATGTCTGGTCACCCGTGGTCAGGCTTTGGGCCAGCCACTCGGGGTATAGACACAGTCCTTGCTCTTGAGGAGCCTGCAGATAGTTGGAGAGGCAGAAACTAACAAGGGAGAACAGAATAAACAGAGGGACCACCTAGGAACCAATGCAGCTGGCTGCCACCGACTGTGTTTGTGACACCGTCCCTCTACCTCGGTTTCCCAATCTGTAAAGTGCAGCGAACAGCACAGGCTCCGTGGTGTTCAGGATTAGAGGACCTCATTCACGACCTGCGACGATGCCTGGGATGTGCTGTCATTCTTTGCTGTTGTCATTATCGTCATAATGATTACAATCACAGGTGCAATAGGGACTCAGACCTGGAAGCTTCCAGGAGAGAGTTTATTTCTGATGGAAAGGCGGGCAGGGTTCCTTCAAACATTCCCATGGAGAGAACTAGTCAGGCAGGGGCACATCTGGCTGTGCAGGAAGTGGGGGGCAGCAGGGGATGGCAGGAGCCAAGTATGTGGCAGGGGGTAGAGTCACACGCTGGAAAGGCCATGGGGCTAGCTCAGTGAGGATGCCGGTGGAGAAGGCTTGAAGGGGGAGCTGGACTCTGCAGGGGTCTGTGGGAGCTGGGGCAGGGCAGGAGGAGGGGACCAGAGGATGCACCCACAGTGGGCAGAGCCACAGCTCGGCACCCCTTCCTCCGGCAGTGGTGAGGGGTCCGTCAGGGCTGGTACATGGCGTGCACAACTATGCAAATACGTCAGGCGAGAGGCTCTGGGCTTCCGTAGGTTTGGAGAGACTAGGATGGGGCAGCAGCTGGGGACAGAGAGTCAGGGCTCACCTGTCCTCGAAGCCAGACCCCCTCCTGAGCGGCCACCCCTCTCCCAGCGCAGGGTACAAAGCTGCCTCAGGAAACCATCTCTCCTTGATTCAGGGACCCTCTCAGCCCCCTCGCTGATCAGTGCAGCCCAGTGGAGACAACGTGGGCTCTGGTGCCCGAAAAGCCCGGGTTCCAATCTCGCCTGCATTTTCTCTCAGGGCCCACCTCTCAGGGACGTATTTGTCAAATGGGGACAAGAGCCACTCACAGGGCTGTGATGAGGGTTAAACAAGTGGGCTCCTATGAAAGGGCCCAGTGTAGGGCTGGCACATCGTGGGTGCTCAGGGCCTCTCCCCTTCTCTGTGCCCTTGTACTGCTCTCTCTCCCTTTCTCTGCCCCAGGGATGCCGGAAATCTTAATAAGGCAAACTGAACTTGCTTCTCCTTTTTCCTCTCCTCCCAACCCTTCTGATGCCCAGAACTCCTGATGCTCCTGCTCCTCCCGACAGAACTGAACGCTTGCATTTCTCCTCTGTCTTTGAGCCTCACCCCTCCCTGTCCATTTTGAGCTTTGCTGTCTCTGGCTACACCTCCCGTCTGCTCCCCCAGCCCCTCAGTCCGCCCTGAGAAGATCAGACCAGGCCACACTCACCTTCCCAAACCCATTCCTGGCTCCCCAGCATCTCCAGGATCAAGTCCAAGCCCCTTGGGCTGGGGGATGGTGTATTCACGGTCCTTTTGACCTGGTCAAGCTTCCCTTTCTCACTTCCCCCCAATATACCTTCCCTTCCAGCCACAGCAAACCACCTGGACATGTGCTCACTTCCATGCCTGTCCCTGGTCAGACTCAGGTAACCCGAGTCCGAATTCCAGCTTCAGTGACACTCAGTGGTTGTACTAAAGCACGGTTTCTGAGCCTCAGTTTCCTCATTTGAAAAATGGAGTGATGAGGCTCAATTCATAGGGTTGCTGTGAAGACAGAGGAGAGGGGCAGAGAACCACGGCAGGGCCAGGGCTCAGGCATCCTCTCCTGGGCCCCACACAGGCCTTGGGCTGGAGTATCAACTGAGGAAATGACTTAATGAATCTCTGAACCCAATGGGAACCCACCTCCAAGTCCCCCACCCCCACCTCCAGTGTCCAAGCAGATCTCAAGGTCCCGGAGGTAAAGGACGCTGTAAAAACTCCCCTGGATGAGAGTCCACAGAGCTGAGTTCTGGTCTAACCATGGGCAAGTGCATTTCTCCATCTGGAAAGGGGGGAGAGGGTGGAACGGGATGGCCTCAGAGCTCCCTCCCCATTCAGGTGCTCCCCGAGGCAGTTAGAATGTTGGTGGGGAGGCTGAGTTCCGAGCTGGACAGACCCCAGTCTGAATCCCTCTCTGCCTCCCACCTGCAGTGTGATCTTGGGCAAGTTATTGGGCCTCTCAGCCTCAGGGTCTCCATCGGTGCGGTGGTGCGGAGTCCCACTCGGGGAGCCGGAAAGAATAAAGGGCTGTTGAGAGGATTCAATGCCCGTAACAGCACCTGGCACACAGCAAGTGCCTAAGAAACTTCCTCAGCCGGTGGCGGTGGCAGTGTTTTTAGAGTTGTTATTATTTCGGTTGTTTTCACTCTCCACCAGACCCTTTTCTCTATGTCAAATAAAAATCAACTCCAAGTTTCCATACTGTAGCCTGTGCTTAGCCGAGGTGCCCTGGATGAGCAGGGCATGCCTGGCTGCCCAACGACACCCGTGAGGAGGGAAGTGGAGAGGCCCACAGCTAGTTTGACTCACTGCCAGCCTCGCCCCCACGGAGGCTGCTGTTTGCACATCAATCCTGCCTTCTCCTGGGACACAGACAACCTGGCTACCTCCTGTCCTTCGTATCTGTCATTTTTTTTGGATAGGAAGCAACTCTTTCTCCCTCTTTACACATGAAGTGGACAGTCTCGTTCCTACTTCCATTTCCCAGATTGGGAAGGGTGCAGAGAAGCAGTACCTCCAATTCAGGTGGAGGAAGCAGGATTGGAACCCAGCCCCCCAACCGCTCTTTCCC
>NW_006300377.1:5155678-5161383 GCF_000327345.1 Myotis davidii | reverse complement strand
GTGCGGCTGCCTGGGCATCTCTGGATCGCCACAGTTTTTCAAGGCTCCCATCCAAGGCTGATCCACCGTTGTCTCCCTTGGTATGAAGGAGGCCTTGGGAAAGGCGCCAATGGTCACATGAGGCCTGGAGCGGGTGTCTGAGACTGAATCAGATCCCTTCTTAGGTTAGGAAGCTGAGATGGCCAGAGAGCCGCATACCATGCCTGACCTAGATGCCATCCAGCCACCTGCCCTCGGTGCATCAGCTGGTGCAGGTGGCCTGTGTCCTGAGCCTGACCCTGGGCTGAGTACTTGTTATACAAAGATAGGCAGGA
Organism: Myotis davidii; assembly: GCF_000327345.1. Taxonomy (NCBI): domain Eukaryota; kingdom Metazoa; phylum Chordata; class Mammalia; order Chiroptera; family Vespertilionidae; genus Myotis; species Myotis davidii. The sequence continues at coordinate 5,161,069 of NW_006300377.1, read as the reverse complement.
TCGGGGTGGGGAGGCGGATAGACAGCTACCCGCCTCTCAGAAGCAGCTCGGTGGAGGCTATGAGCGGCCCCGTCAGACTGGCTTCAAATCCTGCCCCTGCTGTTTACTTGCTGGCTGACTGAACAAGTCACTGCATTCCTGAGTCTCTGTTTCCTTATCTTTAAAAGGAACAAATTACAGAACCCACTGGACAGGGTGTTATGAAGATTAAATGAGGTAATACCAGAAAAGCGCTTAGCACAGCCCCAGGCGTTAAGCTAGAGCTCAGGAAATAATAGCGGAGAAGTCCCAAACCCTGCTGAGATGGGCTCCTCCCTCCCCTTTGCACCATGATCTAGTGCTCAGCTGTGAAAAAAAAAAGCGGGGGGGCGGGAGATGTACACACACACACTCACGTGCTTAACAGGTTTCTCTGTGGGGTGGGACTACTGGGAGACTTTAACTTTTACATTATATAGCTCTGTTTATTATGCTAATTCTATAAGTGTGCTACTCTGTGCCAGGCACGGTATCAGGCACTTTTGACACAGCACCTTTCACCCATGTCATAGATGAGCAGGCCACGTGACCTGACCAAGGACACACAGCTTCTCAATGACGATGCCAGGATCTGAGCCCAGCAGTGGAACCTGGAGAGTCAAAGCAATTCCGCTCAGCAGGTCAGGGAAAGCTTCGCGGGGCAGGTGACATTTGAGCTGAGCCTGGAGAGCTGAGTAGGACTTCTTCAGGCCTGGGTTCTCAACCAGGGCTGATTTTGACCCCAGGGGACATGGGATAAAGTAGGGAGACATTTTTGGTTGTCACAACTTTGGGGGAAGAGCGCTCCTAGCATCTAGAGCAGCGGTTCTCAACCTGTGGGTCGCAACCCTTTTGGGGGTCAAACGACCCTTTCACAGGGGTCGCCTAAGACCATCGGAAAACACATATATAATTACATATTGTTTTTGTGGCTAATCACTATGCTTTAATTATGTTCAATTTGTAACAATGGAATTGGGGGTCACCACACCATGAGGAGCTGTATTAAAGGGTCGCGGCATTAGGAGGGTTGAGAACCACGGATCTAGAGAGAGGCCGGGGATGCTGCGACACATATAATGCACAGGATTGCCTTGTATCAACATGAGGAGCTGTATCAAAGGGTCGCGGCACAGGATTGCCTTGTGCAACAAAGACTTACCTGGCCCTAAATATCAATAGTGCGGAGTATGATCTAATATCCTAGCGCTGCTATTATTTATTAAGTGCTTATGATGTGCCAAGTGCAGTATTGAGTTCTTGCAATGTCATCACATTTAATCCAACCCCATTCCTCCACGCTGTCAATGAGGAATGTGAGGCACAGAGATGACGCGTAACTTTCTTAAGGTCACACAACCCGAAAATGGTAAGCGCTGGGTTAGAGCTGCCTGAATACAAAGCCAGGCCTCTTAACCTTTCTACTCTGCTGCCTCCAGGGTGTATAATAAACGTAAAAGCTTCAGACCAACTGCTAGGCGGGGTGTGGGGGTCTCCAGCTGAGCCTACGCCCAGCCTCCTCTGGCCTTGAGGCCTTGGGCAAGACGCCTCCCCTCCTGCCATTCCCCATCTGTCAAGTGAAGGTTGCACCAGCCAATCTCCAAGGCCCTGCCAGTGCTAAGTCTGTTATCTTCAGGAGAGGGGCCCAATCCCAGGCTCCGGAAGCCTGCAGCCGGGAAAGGAGGGGTGTGGGGGACAGCTCAGCCTCAGACCCAGGGCATAAAGAGCTCATAAGGAGAGAGATGCAGGTAGGGGTTGGAGTGGCTTGAACCTTACCCAGGAGCTTACCTTTCTAATGGGGAGGCATGTTTCTCTGCCACCTTCTTGCCAAGCCCAACTAGGCACCAAAGCCAGGCCTCCCGGGGCAAGAGAGGCAGGGCTGGGCATTTCCCCAGCTGGACATACGAGTTCTCACAGGTAGAAGGAGAAGGAATGGGAGTGTGTACTGACCAAGCCCCACCACGTGCCAGGCATCTCTAGCAGGTTCATCACAGGTCAGCCTCATTCAAATCCTAGTAGGAAAGACACATCCTGACCCCAGTTAACAGATGGGAGCAGCAAGGCTTACATGCAGCGACTTGGCTGAGTTACACAGATAGCGCTGAAGGAAGGTTTGGGATGCAAGTGCTGTCGCAGGGCGGTACACTAGAAGGTAAGTGAGTGGCAGTCCTGTTTGTCTTGTTACCCAAGAATGAAAAGTGTTTCAATAACATTTGGAGAAAATATATATTCAATTTCTCCTATATTCCCCAGGACACAGAATGGACCACAAAAAACCCAAACACAGTAATTCTGATTTTTCTGGTTTACTGAAAAAGGAACTATAGTTCAGTGGGCAGAGGCCTTCCCGGCTAGAAAGTCAGTCAGGAAGAGGAGGGAGGAGGGTCAGCGGAGGGATCTGGCCCGGGTCCGGCTGTGCTTTCTAGCCGGGATCGATCTCCCCTTGTCTGGCAGTGTTTTTGGGTAAGTCACATCCCCTGTCCGGACCTCAGTCTCCACACTTATGTAATAAAGAGGTTGGACAGATGGTTTCAGACAAAATCCCTTCAAACTCCTACAACCTGCACCGAGTCCTGTCAGAGATTCTTTCCTCTTCCCAGACGAGATGGGGTCACCAGTGCTTGGGACAAGGAACTCTGGAGGTCAAGGGCCAGTACTAGCCTGTGCAAGCTCCCAGAGCCCCTGACCCTTGCTCTCCATCCTCAAAGAGCCAGACTGGAAGGAAGTCAGTCATGGTTTTGGGATGAAAGGGACGGGGAATGGAGAATGGGGAACATAGGCCATTTCTTCTGGGACCAACGCACATCTCCATGAGCATCTGCAAGTACAGGCTGACTTGTAGGGACTCATGTACACGGATTGGAGGAACTTCCTAAAATATGGGACAAAGTTGTTCTTTATCTCCTGCATAAGCCTCTTGAAGGCCAGAGAGCTCACTCCCCCAAGTTGGCCCACTGCATTTTCATAAAATGTTTGAGTTGAAACTCTTCTGCTTCCAAAGGCTCCAGAGTCTGGGCCAGTTCTGGTCAAGGTTGGTCATTCATTCATTCATTCATTCAACCTTTACTGATATGTACTGTCGGCCAGGCTCTGTGCCAGGCTTTGGGGCCACAGATATGATGAATAAGAGACTGTCCCTGCCCTTGGGGAACTGTGTGCTAGATAGTACGCCAAGGCCAGAGGTGTGAGGCTGCTGGATTTAAATGGTTTAGCTTGAGAAAGAGATTCCAGGCTTCAATACACTTGGAGCCTTTTTATTAAATACACTAAAATGAGTTTCTTTGCTATTGCCCAACCCTTTAATATGCAAATGTACACCAAGACTCCTCTAAGGGGTGTATAGAGAATATACTATATTTCCCAAATAGAGATAATCTGGAACACTTTTTAAAACATCATCGTTATTAACAGAGAACATCAGGGGGAAATGCTGCTCTAATGCTGGTTTTTTCCTCTTTTGCGGGGGGGGGGGCAGTGGAACTTGGGGAAGGCTTACAAAGAGAGAATGTTTGAGCAGGGCCTTGAGAACTGAGTAGGAGTTGGCTAGTGAAGACGGGAAGGTTTAAGGGAGACCATTTACAGTCTTAGGCAGACCACGCTCAGGTTACCAAGCATGTGCTGTTTCATTTAGTCCCCAAAGGTCCTGATGTGGGTGACAGAGCCAAGGAGGTCATCAAAAGCCCCTGGAGGCTCCTACAGGTCCACACCCTGCCTTCTCAAATCTCACCTACCTCAGGGCCTCACTCTCCGAGTCTTGAGCCTTCCCTCGAGTCCTGCCCTCACTCTCAACCAGAGTGAGGCTCTACTCTGGTTTAAACCCCAAATGGTTCTTACAGTATCTCAGCTGGATCCCAGCCTTAACCCCTTACACACCTCAGCCTAGCCCTTGGCACCCAAACCCACCCTCAGCAGTTTGCGGACCCTAACTTACACCCTCTCTCGGATTTAATCCCTACCTGCCCAGTCCAGGTTTAATCCCTACCTGCCCAGTCCAGGTACTGCCCCATCGTCCTGATACACACATGATGGGCCCCACACCTGCTGCTCAGCTACTCCATATAGTCTTGACCCATCCTTGGAGACGGTTCCCCCCCCTGTCTAGCCCTGACTGTATCCCCATTCCAATCTGTGTCCGTCCCCAACTCTGTCCTGAGCCATTCTATGTGGGCCCATCTCCAGCTCCATGACAACTGACAGTGGCCCTAACCTAACCCAGCTCTGATTCAGCCCATCCCCATTTGTCCCTCCCTGACTCCACTGGTGCCCTCTCCGCAACCCTGGACTTACCCAACTTCAATCTATCTCAGATCCCGCCCCTCACCGCAGCCCCGCCCCGGCCCCGCCCCCACACTAATTCTGATAGGGCCATGACCCTACGGTCCAGCCCTGGCCCTGCCTCCGGGCCCGCCCAGTCCCCCCGCCCGAGGCCCGCCGGGCTGCTCACCTGCAACTCCTCGAAGGCATCGTCGATGCCGGTGACCTGGTGCTGCTCGTGCAGCGCGGGCTCGTCGCAGAAGAAGCACAGCAGCGTGCGGTCCGTGAGGCAGAAGAGCTTGACCTTGTCGTGCGCCTGGCAGGGGCGCGCGGCGCGGCGCGCATTGAGGATGGCGTCCAGCGGGAAGGCGCTGTAGCGCTCCACGATGTTGGCCAGCTTGAGGCTGGGCGCGAACGCGGGCTCGGCGAACGTCCGCCGGCACTCGGGGCAGTCGCGGGCGCCCTGCGCCTCCTGCCTCACCCAGTGCTCGGTGATGCAGCGGCGGCAGAAGTAGTGCTCGCAGCCCAGGCTCACCGGGTCCTGGTAGATGCTCAGACAGATGGAGCAGAGCAGCTCGTCCTTGAGGCTGCACGCCATGGCGCCAGGGGCGGCGGAGACGGGGGCCGAGCTGCAGGGGGCTGCTGAGAGAGCGCGGCGTTGAGGGGGGCAGCACCGAAGGATGGGTGCGGGGAGCGGGCCGGGAGAGGAAGGAGTAGGCGCTACGGTCCAGGAGACAGTGCGAGGGAAGGGGTGCGGAGCAGAGACAACCCGAGATGCAGTTTAGGAAGGTGGTCTCGAGGCAGTGGGTGACCTGGAGCGATGGGTGCTGGAGGGATGGGCGTCTGAGGGAAGGGACTCCTGGCCAGAAGGTTCTAGGGGGAGGGGCAGTCCGAAGGAATGGGCGCTGGGAGAAGGGCACCCGGGAGGGGGGCGGAGGCCTTGGGGGGCTGAAATCCCGGGATGGGTGCGATGGGGGAGGGGGAGAAGCTGGGGATAGGGAAATCTGGGGGAGGGAAAAGCCAAACGGAGCCGCACCACGGCTGTGCCTGGCGGAGGAAAGGAGGGGTGCGAGCACGTTCATCAGCCCGATCCCGGCCCCAAGACCCGACCCCGCGCGG